>NW_011888953.1:2638077-2709947 GCF_000151845.1 Pteropus vampyrus | reverse complement strand
CAAAAATTGCCCGTTTCAAAAGATGAAAACGCTCAAAAAAAATAACACTTATCACCACTAAAAATAATTTAGTATTTACTTGAGATTTCCCAGATATTCCAGATTACTAGCACTGTCACTGTATGGTGCCATATATTAACAAAAAAGAAAATGAAAGACTGTTTATAATAGTGTTATAAATATTCAGACCTCGGACATATAATTCGTAATTTTTTCCATATCAACATATAAAATATTGTGCTTTTAAAATGGAAGAATGTTACTTCCTTAAAACAATGATTATAAATCCCATCAACTCAATTTCTAAGAAGGCAGTATTTCCTTTTTTGTTATAGTAGTAAAGGATGTTAAAATAAAATGCTTTGAAACCGTAGGGTTGTCAAGGGTTGGTTTCTCTCCTAAGTGTGTACTTGGTTCTCATTTCTTGCATTATCTTTTTCACACTTGCCAGATAACCTTGAAAAAAACTAGATTCGAAAACACAATTTCGAAATTACCCGTCTTCTCAAACGACAAAGTATACGACTGTTCACAATTTATCATTTGCTAGAGTTGGCAGTTTTGAAGAAAAGGTGAAAAAAAAAACCCAAAAAATTCAAAGTTACTATGATCTTAAAAAGCACACACAGTTTGGAAAGTATTTAGAAAGAAGTATCTTTTTCTGCTACCTAATATCAATGCATTTCAATTGCAAGAAATATTTCTGAGAAAAATGCCCACTCAGTTGGGACACTGAAAAATCACAAGTAAAAACTAAAGAGAACAAAATTATCATAATCCATGCCTATTTTCCAGAGACAGTAGATTGCTAGGGCTATGCTTTCAATGGTAGTTAAATAATGCTTTCAAGTTGTTTACAGAATTAATAGAAGAGGGTCTCATTAACCATTCTTAAATGAAAATATTCCTTTTCAATTAGAATTATCCCAAGCAGAAGCCAAATATTCTCTATATAAATAATTGACATATATATATCAGAAATAAAAAATTAGAAAAGGCAGTAAGATTTTGGTTTTTAATTATCAAAGAAATATTATAATTGTACTTTTCATCAGCAGGAATTCCCCTTTAAGTTTCAAAATACTGGGAATAAGAATTATTTTAATATAAAATTCTTGAAGTGACTGGCTCACTACATTACTAATTATCTCTTAATTTAAATAAACAAACTTTAAAATACAAATCAAACCCTTTAACCAACTCTAGAAAAGAGGCAAGCAGAAAGAGCAAGAAGAATGCTGAACTGGTGAGTTTAAACAATGGGAATCTCATCCTACCTACCTCAACTAGTGATTGCATTACTAATTAATCTTTACACATTAGGTAGCAGTTTCTTGACTACTATCTTAGCCATTAGAGGTAAATTCCTGTCTCCTGTATACGTTATTAAAATGTAATACTACCTGCTCTATCACATCGGTTTTTTATACTATGAATAAATCACTGATTGTTAAGAAAACATTCAAAACCTTTCAAATTATAAGAATCAGTATCATAACTGTCATTTAAAACGTTATATTATTTCACTGGGGTTCTGGTACTCCCCGTTCCACATGTATTTGTGACTATCAGTCACAATGTCTAGTTCAATGTGACCAAATAGCAGCAGAGGCCATGTAGAAGATGGTAAGAGAGGGCTAAGAGGGCATTCTATCATAGAATGCAATTAACACTTTTTCAACCCCTGTGTTGTTTTGCCTGAAATTAGGAATTTAGGACCCAACATTTGGTCTTCCTCGATGTGAGAGAAAATAATTTTTTACTCTAGCTCAGTTGAATTAAGCTTGTTGAACTTGCTATTTATAAACCAACTTCAGCATTCAACATCATCCAAAGTCCACAGTTATTTTATGAGCATAACTGTTCAATTTAAAATTTTATATAAACAAAGCAAATATTATTACATAGTATCTCATTTTAAAATGGGGTAAAGGTTTTGACAACATGTCATTGGTTTGTTTTGCTCATTAAAATACAGGTCCAACATCAGCCAATCACTGTATTTGTTACAATTAATCCATACGGCTGTCTTATAAGTACTAAAATATTCAAAACAGGTTACCATCAATATTATATTCTGACAAAGTTTAAATAGAAGTCTAAACCATGTCTAGATAAAAAAATTGTCTTGAGATGCTTGTTAAAATAATTTTTAAATATAATAATCAGTTAAAACTGAGCAGTTAAATGCTATTCCCAATTTACTCATATTGCTCTGAAAGTTAAATGAATAGTTCTCCTAAAAGAGAAGCAGACAGAATAGCCCAAACTTAAAAAAAAAATCTGATCACAGATTAGAATTTCATAGCCTGGTCTTTTCAGAGGGCAATTTATGAGGTTTTAAAATAAAAAGAACAAATGTTCTTGGCTAAGTCTTCACACTTCTAAAATTCCTACCTTGCACAAAAAGTACACAAGAGTGATATTAATGAATTATTTAAAATAGCAAAAAGAAGTAGGAAATACATATTCTTAAATGGTGGAACGATTAAATAAATTATGGTATGTGTATGTATGCATGTTTGTATATAGATGTATGTGTGGATATATATATATAACACATACATAAGCAGCTATAAAAAAGATCTATATTTATAGAAAAAGGATTCTGTGATATATTGGAAAGTGGAAAAAATTACAAATTAATGATCTCATATTATCTCATAAAAAAATCTTTGTGTATACATATATAATGATAAATAAACAGCATTCTATTAAACACTTCTTTTTGTTTAACTCTTTTAACTCTCACAACTCAACACACACACACACACACACACACACACTCAATACTAGAGAAGGATAAATACCTTCTAGTGGTTACCTCTGGAGAATGGTATTTTTGTCAGAGTGGGGAGGTGGATGGGAAATAAGGTGAGAAAGGACTTTCACTTTTTAACATATTATTCTATACCGCTTTAATTTTTTATATTTAGCTTATACTATTTTGAAGTTTTTAAAAAGAGCAAAATAAAGATTCCTTTAGAGATTTTAATATAAATATATGAGATTAAATAAAGAAAAAGAACTTTTAGACTGTGAAAGAGCTGAAATATTTTCATCTTTAAAAAAACAGGTCTTTAGATTAAGAGTATGTTGATAGTTTAAAAATAGAATGCTAAGATTATATTCATCAGCAGTCTATTATACACATTACTTTATCTAGTGAAATGATGTCAGAAGGTAAGCATGGATGTGTGACATTCACATGGTTATAGGATCATATCACTAGCACCCTTTCTTTATACTTTAAAAGGAGGCTTAATTCTGGAGATGAAGTCCACCCTACACAACATTTTAGCCCCATTGATCTACTAAATTAACTTAATCCTAACAGCTAGGCTTATAATAATAACAAAGCAAATGCTAATACAACAAAAACTCACATTTAAAATGCAAAATCTTCCCAATGTAATATAATACCTTAATTAAACACTTGCTGTGTGGCAGGCTTTAGAGAAGTATATAGGAGTAGAAAAATAAAAACCAGGTATTTCTTGTGCTTTAAGAAACTCAGTTTAATAAAGTAACCCACGACATATAATAATAAAAGAATAGATAAAATTTAGTAGATACATACATTAGCTGCTACAGGAACACAGAGAAAGGTAATCAACTAATTCCTAACTAACTAGTCATAAGTAAAAAGTCTCCTGGCATCGTAATTATTTTTCTCATTTTCTTAGTGTATAGAGCTATTTTTAAAGAGATTTCTGAAAATTTCCAAATTTTACTCTATAAAGAAATAAACTTACATATTTTGTAGGAATACAAGCTGTAAATATTTATTAACCTAGCTCTCCAACAAAATGGAACTCAAAGATACATTACATTATGATTGAATTCAGTAGGTGTTTATTTTGTGTTAGGTATTTGGAGAAATTTTATAAAATCTACAGACATTTATTTATAGCAGTGGTTCTTAGGGGCGATTCTGTCCCCCAGGAAACATTTGGAAATGTCTGGAGTCATCTTTGCTTGTAGTAACTGGTAGAGGTGTGCTACTGGCATCCAGTGGGTAGAGGCCAAGAACGCTCCTAAATACCTTACAATGAACAAGACAGCCTCCCAAAACAAATAATTATCTGACCCAAAATGTCAATATTGTTGAGATTCAAAATCCCGGTTACAGTAAAAGCTTACCAATCTGCAACTCAAACGTTAAGCACTCATCTCCTTAGAGTCAGTCAAAACACTAAAAGAGTGGCAAAAAATGCAATACAAAACACAAAACAAATCCCAAGCTGAAAGGCACTACCTGCTATGAAGTACATATTATGTGTCAAGCACTGTACTAGGACTTTGCCTTTAGTGGCAGCAAGACTACTTCAAAGTAAAGAAATATGCCCAAGATTGCCTTGCCAGTTAGGGTCAGAGCTAAGCTGTAGGTCCTCTTCTATTATCTAAAGCTCATGCTTTTCTCATTATATCACCAAACAGCCAAAACAGATTTTACCAAGGCCAATGTTTGCGAACTTTACTAATGGGACAGTCCTGGAGACCCAACTTATGGTTTAGTCCCTGATATTGTAGATAAACTTTACTAAGTTTGGTTATCTGGTCTTTAAATCCATAAATAATTTAAAATGGCAAATAAAAAGGCTGCTATCAGCTGGTACTAGGATCAGAGGGAACTGTGAAAACTGTAAAGAAAGAATATGGCAAAGCAAAATGCAAACAAGAAAAGAAAAAGCCCCAAAGTCTAGGCATTTTCATTACAAAGATAAATCATTCTATACTCTACAGTGGTACAACGGGGTAAAGGATGGTGGGAGGAAGGAATGAGACAAGAAGAGAAAGGTTAGCAGGTAGGGGAAGATAAAGAGAGAGGAGATGAATGGAAAAGCAGAGAAGGAATAGAGAGGAGAGAAAGAGAATGTGGAGGGAAGGGGAGATTGGGAGAGCACAACCCAAGGAGAGTCCAAGTGGAGGGAACAACTTAGTGAAATACTGTGGAAAAACTCAAAGACAGAGAAACAAGAAAATGAAGGAGGAAAATAGGAGGGGAGAGAGGATAATTGACCCTAACCCAAGACAGCCTGGGACTAGACAGAAATAAATGGGGAATAGAGAAGAAAAAAGAAAAGTGTCCAACAGATTCCCAGAAATAGATATTTAAATCACTTCTAATCCAAAAAGTTCCATATGTGTACTGTTCATTATGGTTGGTACATACTAGCCACAGGTGGCTATGGGCACTGGAAATGTGGCTAGTCTGAACTGAAATGACTTATCAGAGTTGAATGAAGAATGGTGAAATAAAACTGGAAATTTAATAGAAGGGATTGAAACCCGGAGATGAAATTTGCAACCTTGCAATAATTTTGGGTATTAAAGACTTGACAATAACACACTGAAGAAAGGTATTTTAAGATTTTCATTACATTCATAAAAATGAAAACATACATAGGGATATTTTTGAAAATCCCTTCTCAAGCACCTATTCAATGTTTTTAAAAGCAGTTTTTAAAAAATCACTTTCTCATTCCTCATATAAAAGAGGGGTTCCCACAGTACTGTGGTCCGTGGCCTGTTAGGAACAGGACTGCAGAGCAGGAGATGAGCAGTGGGCAAGCAGGCGAAGCTTCATCTGTATTTGCAGCCGCTCCCCAGTGCTAGCATCACTGCCTCAGCTCTACCTCAGATCATCAGGCATTAGATTCTCATAGGAGCACCGGTTCCTGGTGCCAAAAAAGTTGAGGACTACTGATTATAAAATAATTTTCTCATCTGTTATATAAAAATAAATGCCAGAGTATTTTGAAATTTCGCCAAAGAAAAATAAATGCATATGTACTTGTTTCCCTAATTATGGGAAAAAAACCTAACCTATTTTATATTTACTGCACAATACCCTATTGAAAAAAATGTGTTATATAGTCACTATATTCTTAACTCCTTTTATTTCTATCAAATCAAATCAAATCCAAGCCACAGTCCAATTACCAGATAGCAAAGAACTAAAGACTTTGGGGTGTTAAAACAGTGCTGCTGAAACTTTAATGTACAAAGAAATGCACGAGAATCTTCATTAAAATGTAGACTCAGATTTAGTAAGTCTGGAGTGGGGCTGAAAATAGCGTATTTCAAACAAGCTCCAAGGCGAAGCCAATACCACTGGTCTGTGGATCACACTTATAGTAGTAAGGGCTTAAAACATACCATTATTCCTGTATTTAAAATGGAACAAAACCATTTATATTTAGTAATCTAAAAAAAGAAAATAAAATTTCCCAAAAGATCCACTCTGATTTTTATTTATGACATCACCTCAAATAATAGACACTTCAATGTTTCCAAGAGTTGGTTGTCAAGCATTACTAGGCTCAAAAACATACCAATCCATCAAATTCAGGAATTCTTCGCTGCTAATAGAGAGCAAGTCAGTATTTACTTAAGATGAAGGCCCCCACTTTTATCTTGGGTTCTAACCGAGATCCAGATACTAGTAATAGAGTATCAAGGAGAAAGAGAAGTTCTAATATTTCTGTAGGAATTATGGTTATACCTATGAAATGCAACATATACTCATACATATACACAAACATTTATCATATATTATCACCTAAAATACATATAAAAAGGTAAGCAAAATACATTATTATGTGACTAACAGTAAAAACTGGATTATGGACTTCTCAGTGATTTTTTTCTTTATTCTTTCCTGAATCTACCAAATTTTCTACAAGCATAGAATACTCCCATTATTCGAATACTTTTAAATTTAAAAACACGTGACGAAATCCATGAGAAGCATTATAGGAAAACACTAACACTGAGTGACTCCTCAAGAATTTCTTATTAATGATGGTTAAGAAGCACGTAATAAGTCACCTAATAAGTATAATAAGGAATAAAGAATTTTAGATAATATTAATAAATATTGAAGTTACTTACCTTAGTAAAGTTATTCAAATGGCCTAGCTTTCTCATATTTGATACCCCTTGCAATTTGGCCACATTTTGGAGAATCTCCCTTAAGTTATCAGAAGGTTCTAGAAGAAAAGACAAGATAATTCAACATAATTTAAAGAGTATCTTCCTAACCAAACACACAAAACATGCAGTATTAACACCTCATAATTTTGGTTCTTGGCTTAAAGTTTAATCTCGAGCTCAAATCCATCTACTTAAATGACTCAAAGTCCACATGGATGATTCATTCAATGACCTTTACATTTATACTCTATTCATACCTATGGACCAACTCTGTGTCATCACCTGGAATTATTCGACCACTAAATCTTAAATTTCAACATCTCAAATTTCACTTCTAGCTACAATGTAGAAACGGGCACCAAAAATACTATCCTATTTGAACTAACAAAAAACTAGACAAAGTATATGAAACTATAGTTCTCAAGACACTGGACATCAGGAAGTAAAGAACAATGATCCCTGAGAGACGTTAAACAAGCAAGTGTGCTCTACAACTGTCCTGGTTTACTGTCTTAAGAGCATTTTCAGGCCTTGGTGCTGAGAGAAGAAACCTAGGAAAACTACGAGTTGAAGAGACAGAACTCACAGTCCAATGAGACCAAGAAGTATTAGAAAAGAGAACATTACAGAGAGAACTCTGAAGATCTGCAAAGGGATCCCTTCAGGTAGTCAGTATAGCAATGACTGGTGTATGTGTGTATGAATTAAGGGAAAGAGCACCCTGTATTCATATAGAACAGGTAGCTGCATGAAAAGTTTTGGCTCAGTAGTGGGAAAAATCAGATTAAGACTAAACATTTTTTTGACCCCACCTAACAAATCTTCAAAGTAAGACTTGAAAGAATTCAACTGTTTCCAAATTAACTATGCTGTGTCTCAGACCAAAGCTCAAGAAGATTTATAAAAGAAAAAATATGAAGCATGTAAGGAGGTAAAACTAGCAATGTTTAGCGTACAATCAAAAATCATCAGGCATTCATGTAAAGAAGCAGGAAAATATGACCCATAATGAGCAGAAAGATCAATCAATTGAAAATGACCCAGAACGGATACAAATGTTAGAATTAGAAGAAAAAGCAGAATTGGAAGAAAAGGGCCTTAAAACAGTTCTTCTAACTGTTATGTTCGAAATCTTAAGGAGAGGCATGAAAGGTGTAAAAAGCACTCAACTGAATTTCTGGATATGAAAACTACAATATTTCAGATGAAAATATACTGGCTGGGAATAAGAGCATAATAGCCTTTAGAGAAAGTAAGAATTGTGAACTTGAAGACAAAGCAATAGAAAACTATCCAAAATATAACACAAAGAGAAAAAATAAGTTAGAAGAGCATCAGTGAACTATAGGACCTGAAGCAGCCTAACAATTACAACATGTGTAACAATTACAATATGTGTAACTCTTTCCTCAAAGGAAAGAAATGAGGGATTGAAAATTATTTGAGGAAAAAACAGATGAAAATTTTCCAGATTTGATGAAAATAAGCCAATAATTCCAAGAAGGCCAACCAACCCCAAGTACAACAAACATGAAGAAAACTAGACCAAGTCACATCATAATCAAATCAAATTGCTCAAAACCACTGGTAAAGAAAATCTTACATGCAAATAGATAAACTGCATAGAAAAAAGCAAAGAAAAGGATGACAGCAAGTTTCTTGAGAGAAACAAGGCAAATGAAAACTACAGAGGAACAACATCTTTAAAATACTTAAAGGAAAAATGATATAAAAATGTATAAAAACCATTCTCAGCTCACTTGCCCTACAAAAATCGTCCACAACCAAATATGGTCCCATCTTCAGCAGTATGCCAATCCCTGGAATAGCGTCAAATTTCCTCAGGCTGCTAATAAGCTATTTTTCTATCAATATATTCGGCATCCTATTTGTTTTAAAGAAAAGCACAATCTAAAAACAAAAAACAAAATCCTGTATCACACTGCAGATATTTTAAAGGGCCATTATGACTTCCTTTGAGATGTTTATCTGTTAACACAAAATCAAGGAAAGATTTGTTTTGAATTAGTGTTTTCCTCAGCAAACGAAACTGTTAGCTTTGTCCCATTTTACATTTAGCTTGCATCTACCTACCTTGCTCCACTGTTATGTTAGGCATGACAACCACAAATTGGTTAGGGTTAAACCACTAAGCAGACTACATATGCCAGCTATTTCCAATCACTCTGAAATTGCAACATACTGAGATCATTCATTTGATCTTAGAACATCTACAAATTTTGAAAAATGTTTTTTAACTCCAATGAAATTGGATCTAAGTGGCTTTAGAATATGTCTTTATAATTAGTGACCCTTCGAGATTATCTTAAAAGTGGAATAAAAACAGTTCACCACTGAGTGGGATCAGATCTCATTAAAAAGAGTTGCAAGAGACCATGGACAAGTCACTGTATTTAGTAATATCTTTTTGTTATAATAAGTGGTATCTGTTTGGAAAGACTGAGGAAGAAAAATTGTAAATAATCCAATGATGTTAAAACGATTTAACTGTATTTGAGAACTTCATAAAAACTTTACAAACATCCTTAACATAATTAGAATGTACTGCAGTTTGCAAAGTCAGAGTTAAGGATCGAAAGGAGCAAGTGTGAAACTCACCTAATGGAAAATATACAACCTAACCATTTTACATCAATTTATAATTAGATTGTCAGGCATGAACAAAAAATTTCACTAAAATAATGACACACTACTAGGTAACGATCTGATAGGACTAACAGTTAAGATGAGGAGTCTGAAAAGATATATACTTAACAAAGGCTTGCAGATTTCTAATTATTGCATATTTTCTAGGTACAAACTGGTTGCAAACATTTTTTAAAAGCCACAATGTTACAATCATCTTACACAAACATGTTATACAATCATATTCAAAACAAAATCTCATATTTGAGTTGATTCAGTCAATGAGTAGTAACTGAATACCTATTATGCTCAGTACTTTAGGTACTAAGAATACATCAATGAGCAAAGAATAAGGTCTTTAATGGACCTTACATACAAGTGGAAGAAATTTGCTAATCAATAACAATAAAAAAAAATGGACACTCTTTGAAAACTGACAGGTGGTAAGAAACTAGTATTGGGCCAAACATCTGCCTAATGAATAATGACACAAAAATAAACCTACCACAATGTAATACAGGTGTTAGTCAATCCAAATCAAAATGAACCAGCCTTTCTCCTTCCTTTCCCCCATCACCCCTTTTTTTATATAATTAATTACCAGGAACTCCCAACTAGGGAATAATTTCAAAGTTTCTTCATGATCTATTTACTGAAAAATAGACCATGTTTCCTCTCAGAAACAGAGACATGAAATACTATATAATGCTTATGTGCTACGATGTTATTGTAAAAAAATGAGAAATCCCTGGTTTCTTCCTCACCTGCTAGATCAGGAGTCTGCATTTTTTTTTTTTTTCTGGAAAGATCCATATAGTAATTATTTTAGATTTTGCAGGCCATAAGGTCTTTGTTTCAAATACTCAACTCTGCTGTAGTACCAAGAAAGCAGAGATAGAAAATACATAAATGAATGAATGTGGCTATGCTTCAATAAAATGAGCTTGGCTCAGGAGTTTTACTCTGCCAACTTCCTATACTAGTCAGAACTTACACACTAAGAAGAGTAGTAAGCAAGCTGAAATCAATGTGATTTTTATTGGGGTGGGGGGAGATGGGAAAGAAACAATAAGAAATTTAAGAGGTTTACCTCTCTCTATTTCTTCATACTCTCACTAATGTTTCAAATTTAGCTTCCCGAAACTGTCTATTGATTATAGTGCTATGTGAACAGTATAAAGCAAAAATGAGATAATCTATTAGGATATTCTCTGTAGCCTTGAAGTTTAGGAAACCCACAGCTGCATAAGGGAAAAAGAAAAATAAATTGTAACTAGCTGGCTATGATGGCCAACCATTCAATTGCAAGGAAGCAAAACACAAAAGAACTACTAGAATTACAGTGGCTCTTTTCCTCTTATTGTGTAACTTGTAAGTCCTGTGCTTGTTTCTGATGCATCTCTCTGGACATAATGAAATAACTGAAGTCAACTTTAAATATTAAGCAATTTAATATTATAAAAACATATACAGATCTACATACACATACACACAGAAAACCACTAGGAAAACTATAATAGAGCTTTTATCTATCTATATGTATATATCTACAAACATACATATACATATATATATATTAATTCCCCCTCCAGCTTAATTCTCTGTGTATGTGCATGTGTGTATACACGAACTCACATATATGTATAGGTGTGTGAGTAAACATACGTTTATTTCAAAGTGTTTTCAATATAGACTGCTTTGAAACATGCTGCAAAAAAACCTATATTAACATCTTTACCTGTTGATAAATATACAACACAAAATTGACTTTTATACAAATTCAGGTTCAAGTACACGTAGTAAATAAATGTCCAAAAACTACTGGCATACAGCTATTTGGGAGTAATGGAAAGAACAACTTTGGAATAAAAAAAAGAACTGGATTCAAATGTAGCTTACTCACCTACAAACTATGTAACCTTGGATAAGTCATTTAACCTCATGGGAATCCATTTTCTCCTATCTATCATGAAAACAATAACCACTTACCTTTTAAAGCACTGTTACAAGATATGAGGTGCAACTTAGCAATAGTGCCTGACAATAAATAGTAGCAACCATAATTAAAAATTATTTGTTTAGTAAAAACAACTGCTATGGATCAAGTGAAAGTTATGTGGTTAGCTGAAGCAAATGTTTAACTCACATATTAGTGTGTCTAAATTAATGAATTTTTGTTATATGTTTTAGTGCATTACTTTTATGATCCGAGATTTGCTCATCTTTAAAGTAGAAACTTTTATCATCTTATCTGCCTTCTTGAAATATCAAAAAGTAATTAGGAATAAGAGCAGAGTTGAACAATATTTTTTGTGACTTACTGCAAATATATATGAACAAATGTTACCTCAGCAACAAGCTACAAAAGCTGGGCACATAAGAATTTAATATATTAAAATTAAACATGACCACAAAAACTTGTATATACTTATGTCCTTAATATTATCTATGATTATTGTAAGCAGACATAAATGATCAAAAATATATGGAAATTACTCTAGTTGGTATTACTTCTGCAAAAGCCAGCATCAAATCTATCTTCTCTATCAGTAAAGACACTGGAATTACATCTTCTCACCCTAGATAGTTGAGGAAGCACTGCTTCAAACTATCTAACATTTCCTGAAATTCTAACAATTACTAACATCAAAGAGCTACATAATATGGTAGAGAAAGGTATCTCAACGACCACGCCCTGGGGAAAAGGCCTTTGTTTTACCTCTAATGCAGAGGAACTCAGGACTTCCCAGGAGAACCTACTCGGTCTCTGGATAGAGCAGAAGAATATTTTTTCTTATACTGATGCCAAAATCTGCCCTTTTTAATATTTTTACCCATTTGTTCTGGTGTAACAATCTAGAATTTAGAACAATTATTATCTTCTGTCACATACTGAAAATAATCATGTTTCCTCTCAAGCAACTGTAGCAGATAACAACTTTCACTGGTATATTTTAAATATAAATACTGTAATAGAGATGGGCAAGGAAAACCTATCGATCAATTACTACTGTAAATAAATCAATTCATTATAATTTTCTTAAACATTAAGTTTATCATAATAAAAACTAATGTTTTCATAGGACTAATGAACATGACGCACCTCTTGAGAAGGAATGATTTAAATAGAGGCAGTGTTACACAGCAGCAAGATGGCACGAGAGTCCTCAGTCTGGCATGCCTCATTTCTCTACCCAACTTGGAGGAAATCCTTCTCATTCATTAGAATTCTGGCTCAGGAATGTAAAGGTTTTTCCTAACTTATAAGCTCCTTCATGTTCCCATGACACATTCTTCATACCACTATTGCAGCAGTATAACAGTCCATATCTGATCTGCCTGGATTCCAATTTATACTAATGTGTCAGTGTAATTATTACACCACCTCTTTTTACTCCTCAACATATGCCAGGTTGTATTAAAAATGATACAATCACCATAAATACTGATACTTAAATTTCAACTACTATTTCTAAGATTTTCTTAAAACTAGATGTTATCTCTTTTTACCAGAGACTGAAAGAGAACAGTTTTGTTGGGTTCTTGTTCTAGTGCTCTACTCTTACAATGATGATGGAAGTAAGAGGTAAAGCAAGTTGTGCTGATCTGCACCATTTTAAGACTGTCTCCCAATGGCCCAAGGGTTCAGATCTCTTTTCCTCTACATCAATTCTGAATCCAAAATTCAGGTTACCTTATTTTATACTTTCCTCTTTCTATTTATACAAAAATATGTCCTCCTTTTTTTAATTCCAAAGGATTGCTCATTTTGAATGATTTGAAAGGGAAAAGGTTTATGTTCTAATGGGGGGAACCCTTGTTGAAAGGACATATATTTAATTGGATAAATTAAACAAGTGACATCTATCAGTTCACTGATTTGTTTTAAAATTCTATGAACAAAAACTATGTCTTCAATTGGTTTATTATGATTATGTTATTATAAGATATAACTATAGACCAAGACTGACCTAGGTACAGAACATTCAAAATAAAGTCAGCCAGAAAGTTAGTGATTCATTTGAATAGAATTTCTATTAACAGTTGTATGACTATATAATCTTAATAAATAGAAGTATAATCTTTATTTCAAATCATTAATTTGAATTATAAATACAACTGAATTTAATGGCTTAAAATTAAACTTTAAATGATAGAATATTCCTCCCAAAGTTCCTAAAGAAAAAAATTATAACAAAGTCACTATTATATAGTAGAAACAATATAGTGGGCACACAGGTTTCCCCTCTGGATTGTAATCAGTAATTTTATTACTTATATCATTAAAAATAGAAATGTATTCTATAAAGAATAGTTTTGATTCATCCTGGGAGTAGCTCTGTATTTAAATTTCTAAGTTTTATTCAATTGTACATTTTAGTGCTCAGTATTTGCCATATACTGGGCCAACTGCTAGGTGAAGAAATTAATATAAGGTCTCAGCCCTGGAGATTAAAATTAAATGGGAAAAGAGAGGCACATAAACATTTAATAGTAATATAATAAAGAGGTAGGTAATAAATACTATGAAAACAAAATGAAAGAAGGGTGCTTGATAGAGACTTCACTAGACTGTAAGACAAGTGAGGACAGGAAACCTGTCTGTCTTGTTTACATATGCATCCCTGGTCTCTGGCACAATGCCAGGCACATGGTAGGTACTCAATAAACACTGGTTGAAAGAAAGACTGAGCTAGAGAGTGAAACAGTTGTTAAAATGGGAACTGATCCTTGACCATAAGCAATATGTCTTTTAGGCTCATAAGATGAGAAAGAAGAGTATATAAACATGGAAAAATACAGCATTTTTCTCAAGGAACTTAGGAACAGCAAGAAATTCTATACTCCCAGAAAACATGACAAGGGATAAAGAGAAGCAGAGCTGCATTCCAATGGCCTTTTAAGATATACTAAAAAACTTAGGTATCTTTGGGCCATGGGTAATTACTAAATCCTCAGATATTTATGCAAGTGGATGGCATGACCAGCTCTGTGTTTTGGAAAGACAACTTTGGAGAATAGACTACAGGAAAGGAGAAAGGCAAGTTTAAATAGCGTTTACCAACTTACTTATTAACTTCATCAATAATGGATTAGAAATAGGAGGGAAGGTGGTAGGAATCAAGGATGAATTTGGGTTTCTCAATTGGGGAAACCGATGTATGATACTACTGACTAATAGGGAGTCCTAGAGCAAATGTAGATTGAGGGGAAATTTTTTACCATTTATAGTAAGCATATGTACTAAAACCAAACAACAACAAAAAACACCTTACAATGTTATATGTTAAAATAATAAGACAAAATAATGAGCTATTTGGCCTGCATCAAAAACAGACTGTGGTTTTCAAATCTGTGTTCCTAAGATATACATGAATTATTATAAGAAATTACTGATTCCAGAATCAAGTATGCCTAGAAAGTGACTCACAGTAATCTGCATTTATAGGAGGCACCCCAGTGAATCTTATGCACAATGAAATTTGAAACATGCTATTAAGATCACCAACATGTTATGTAACTAGATTGTGATATCCCTTTGGATTATTTGATCTGAACTGTAGAAGACAAGAATCTACTCCATAAAATATGCTTTCATATCATTTTTAAATAAGAATGTTACAATATGAAACAACACGCACTGATAAAAATAATTACTAATATAGAAAACCTTTACTATTGTGTTAATATTTTTATATAATCTCTTTTAATCTCCACACCAATTATATAAGGTAGGTACTATTATTATCATCATCCCCATGTAAAAAAATGAGTCTTAGAGACAACATTAGTTCACTTGCCTAAAGTCACGCTAATACCAGAAGTGGCAACAAGATTTGAATCTAAACAATCTGACTCGAGTCTACTCTTATTCTCCACTATACAACACCCTACAGTGTACCTCATCATACTGCTTTTCATATGAGAGTGTACGTTCAGTGTACATACCAGTTTGTAATTATACATTTATTTGTATGATTATTTGACGTTTATCTCTCCACACTGTAAGTCTGTTTTAGTTCACCGTGATATCATTCTAATACCTAGAACAATGGTTGACACACAGTAACCACTCAAAAAATAATTGCTGAATAAATGAATAGACTATTGAGAAATAGATAAAAACTTCATACCAATTTCTTGACTTAGGTGCTGGTTTCACAAGTGTGTCAAACTGTGGAAATTCACTGAGCAGTGCATGTAATATATTTACCTCTCTCGTATAATTCAATAAATAGTTAAAAATAAAAGACATTTTTGTTATATTATCAGATATTACAGACTATATTTATTCTCCTTTTATAGTAAACAGAAATTTGCTACCTGACTTTTCACAATGTGGCATTTATAACAAAAGAAGTCCCCAGGTAAGAACTCTGACTATTAAAATGTAAGCATTTACAACAAAATACTACCTCGTAATTAATTATAATAGCATAGTACAGATCTCTGTAAAAGAGGAACTAATAAAAATGATCATGCTACTTTAAAATGTATCTATTTTTCAAACTCTGAGGAACAAAAAATAAAATAAAATTATTTCCCCAAAATCTAACCAAAACATCTCACTTTCTGAATATGAACAAACTTATTTACTATAATTAACAATGTAATTGCTTTGACCCATTCAAATTTGTCAAATATAAAATTTCTTAAATGACAGTGCCTAAGGAATACAAAAAGAAGGAAAATAGTAGAAATCTAAGCCTGCTACCTACTTTCAAAAAATCACCTTTCTGGTCCTTCTCCACAACCTATCCCCTTTCCAAGCATTATATTTACATCCATGGCAGTGCTAGAAATCCCATTGCCAAGCTTCACTAGTCAAATAAAGAACTAAAGCCTAACTATTTACTTAACCTAATAATCACCTAATCATTCCATCCATATCTATTATACATGGTAAGTACTTTGTGAATTTGTAAAGATGGCTTAGATGTTTGAGGCAGAAAATGAAAAAGAGATGCTTGATTTAAAAAAAGTATACAATGCTTTCTTAGAGTTCATCTCTTTCTTCCTTTCGCAATAAAATTAGAGATCGGTGGAATGCTTGGACTTATGTAACACTTGTTATGAGATGACTGTGGTAAAGAACAGAACCAAATTCACAAAGCTCTTACTTTTATGCAAGTACAAAGTATACACAAGTTTATACAAAGAATACACAAAGGCCATTCACCAGGCTACAGAAGTGGCTGTCATTCAAAGAAATCTTTGTCATGACATTTATTTTAATGTTATTTTTCTGCAGAAAAACAACATGGAAAACAGTCTGCAACTAGAACATTTTCTGAGATAGTACAAATAACTAAAAGCAATTACTATGTACAGATTACAATCACTGGATGTTCTGCTAAAGTTTCTGTCTTAATCTATTACATTTACAAATATATTTGTAAAATCATTAGGTTTCCACAATCCCTTAATTAGGAACCTTTCATTATAAGAGAAAAATTCTGTTTGTCTCTGAAACAATTCACCATAAATGAACCTTGTAAAAGAATAGAACAGCTGCTGTGCCTAAAGGCTGAGACAATTGTAATACACACCCAGCCTATTAGAATTATTTAAAAGTTAGTTGTACATTTTGCTTGTACGGCTACTCTGTTCCTGTTTTTCTCTATGAAACATGACTATTTATAGTTCAGATCACTTGTCTGACAGGTGGCTTCTACAAATGTAATTAAAAGCTCCCCTCTTAGAAACTAATAAAGGAGCAGAGAGTACGAATACACTTTGGTTTTTAAGACACTCAACTTGAGCATGAGTTAGAAGTCTGAAAATGTTTTTTCCTAATCTTTCCATTTGTATTCTTGATTCCACATCTTATCATCTCATTCCAATACTTCCATCATTAATTATTCAATATTTCTCATTGATCTCAGTCTCTTTCGCTAGCTTTTTCCTGTCTTAAAAAAAAAGCTCTGCTCAGGTTTCCCATTTTTGAAGTGACGTCATTCCTTTCTTTTTCCAGTCTGAGATTCAAGTTAATTAATTCTTACTTCATCATCTCCTAAACCACTGATCAGGTGTCCAGGCTACCATTCCACTAACGTGATTCCTCTCAAGTTTACAATTTGCCCGGAGCTTTTCAAACTCCTTGACTTTTCCATTACAGTACTATCCAATCCTAAGCAAATCTACCTTCTCTACTTTGGTTTCTATAATTACACTACCTTGATCCTCTTCGTTTCTCACTGTTCTTGTCTCCCTTAAAGGTTTGCATTCCCTCCTCCTGTTTCATATCCTTTAGCATTACCTAAAGTTCTATTCTTTGCCCTTGGATTTTTCTTTTCACTCTCTCCATAACTCTAACATATTCTATTTTAATCTTTAAATAAACGGTGCTTCAATTCTATACTTTATCTTCAACTAAAGCAACACATCTCATTCTATATGTTTGGTGGTCTGTCTCCCTCAAATTCAGTATGTGTTGTAATCAAAATAACTTATCCTTAAAAAGAAAACTTTCCAAAATTTCCTTCCTCAAGCAAGAGTAATACTGTCTGATCTAGGAAATTACATTTAATATTTGGGTAGTCACCAAATATTGCTGAGACATCTTAGTATATCTATCTTAAGTACCTCTTATATAGACTTTATCACGGTAGTTCCTGT
This sequence comes from Pteropus vampyrus, assembly GCF_000151845.1. Classification (NCBI taxonomy): domain Eukaryota; kingdom Metazoa; phylum Chordata; class Mammalia; order Chiroptera; family Pteropodidae; genus Pteropus; species Pteropus vampyrus. Next base: position 2,691,743 of record NW_011888953.1, on the reverse strand, counting down.
TTTATACACTAAGTTCTGAATTAGTGCTTTGCAAATATCTCCATGTTTAACATTCTGTTTTTATGGCTATGTAAAATCATTTATATACAGCAAAGAAGACACAACTCACCTAATATTATCAAAACAAAAACATACTGGCTAATTTGGAGTTTCACACCTGAATAGAAACACCTGATATATTAAGCTTTTTCATGAGCCTTGGTCAGTGATGATCTTAATCAGGCAAAAATACCATAATACACAACTAATTTGTTCAATACAAATGTAAACAGGTCCTCTAATTACAAATTTACTATTTGTTATTCTTCGGTACATTTCACTTGAGCATGCATAAAAAATTGCATTAACACCAATAACCAAAATCTAAAAGTAAATTTACAAATGCTCTTTAAATTTAACCTTTAAGATTTGAACTATTTAAAACCAATATAATGCATTTCTTTGGTTATATCTTGCATAAACAGGTTTGAATATGATTCACTGGTTACTAATATTATTATATTTATTTATGCATTCTAACAGTACTTTGGAGACACAGTTGTTATTTTCTATATTTCTATCATAAGACCTTTATCTGAAATCTTGGGGTTAGATAGGTTTAGGAAGTTAAAAGTTTTATTTTAAAATATATCACAGATTAAAAATCCCCAGAGTTAGGGGAAGCACTGCATATTCACATACAGTAATATTTTTTAAGTGAAACATGTGAGTAGACACATTAAGATAATACAAATTCTGGTTAGATTTTGCTGCCTAATGAGTTTAGGTCAGGTTAGATTTTGTTAGGTCAGGTTATTCATGGAAATAGCTTTCATTTTCAAGGTTCTGGGGTTTTCAAAGTGGTGCATAAGAGATTGAGGACCTGTACAATTAATATTACCAACATTCCAGACCCTGTACTCCTTTCTACAAGTGTTATTGAAACTGTCGCTTTTTCCATTCTCCCAATAATACAAAATATGTGACAATATTTAAGCATAAATTTCTATCTCATTAGAGTTGGATCAAGTTTAATAAGAAATAAACCACATCATCACTTGATAAAAAACTTATTCTCAGCACAGAAAATTACCCCCTCCCCAATTTTTTTTCTACCAATTCGAAATAAAAACTTGTTGTTTATGACAGAAATACTTATGGAAAAAAGGACTTCTAGCCTTCAGAGCAACCACTGGGCTACCTAAGTGTATCTGTGAACTATCAACATGGGTACCACAAGAGAGCATATCGAAAATGCAGAATCTTGTGCCCTCTTATACCTAATGACTTTGACTCTTCATTAAAACAAGATTTTCAAGTGCTTCATTTGTACATTTATGCAGAAGAAAGTTAACCTAGCAGGCCTAACTGCTTTTCCTTAAAAAGGTCTGCTTACAAGGTTGGTGGCCTCTGGCTGGCATCTAAAAACAAATTTGGGGAGGGTTCCCACCACCCTGATAAGAGTGCCTCACTGGGCCTAAACTACTTATACAAACAATATGGTTTATGTTGAACACATGCCTTCTTTCTGTGAGTCTGCAATTTTATTACCTGCCAGGCAGAGGCTGCCTACTTTACTTATAAGGTCCTCAATAAAAACCATGGGGGCTAAGTCTCTAATGAACTTCTGATGGACAATATTTCATATGCTGTCACAATTCATTGCTGGGGAGAATGAAGTGTGTCTTGTGTTACATCAGTGGGAGAAGACCCTAGAAGTTTGTGCCTGGTTTCCCCCAGATTTCACCCCACATACATTTTCTCTTTGCTGATTTTCCTTTGTATCCTTTTGCCATAAGTCTTCCTAGCAAATTATAAAACTTGGGGGTGGTCTTGAGGACCTCCAATACCACATAAAAGTTTGAAAACTACTCTAGAGCTTAAGTGCACGACTTGAGGACTGTGAGATGGCTAATTCTTGGGCCAGTGCAAGACAAAGAATTCATCACACATAAAGTTAGACCTTAGGAAAGACTAAACCCTAGGAAAAACTGTAAATGAAACACTCATCCAACAGAGGAACATAGCAAAGAAAAGTAGCTCTGGGTAAAATTGAAAACAAAAACAAAACAAAGAAAAAGAGACTTCCCTGAGACTCTGAAGCACCTCACACGGCTTTGGAACCTAAATATACTCATTTGCAAGGCCCAAAATGTGAGCATTTGAATTTAAAGTAGCCCCTGGTCTACCATACTCCCAGGAAGCAAGCAGAAGCAAATTCCACCAACAACCCCACTCATTCAACCTACTCACCCAACCAAGTAAGCCATCCTTAGCCTGGGTAATCTAACAAATTTAAGTACACAAGCAAAAATCACAAAAACAGAAAACATGAAAATGAGCCATGATAAACAGAAACAATAAACAAAAAAACTAAAGACTTTAAATGTTAGAATTATCATATACATACAATGAAATAATTATGTTTTACTTATCTAATGCAGGGGGGTTGACAAACTTGATACATAAAGGGTCAGACTGTAAATATTTTAGGCTTTGAAGGCCATACAATCTCTGTTGCAATTACTTAGCAGTTGTAGCACCAGAACAGCCATAGATAATACTTAAATAAACGTGACACTGTCCCAATAACTATTTACAAATACAGCATTTGTTAGCCACATTTGCAAGATTTAGAAGCTATAACTTGCAAACCTTTGGTATAAAGAAATGATTTAAAATATAAGATTCAAGAGAACGTTATTTAAAAAATATCTTACGAGCATCTTGAAATGAAACAAACTCATAGATATAGAGAACATTTTGAGAGTTGCCAGCTGGGTGGGGGTGGGGGGGTTAACGGAGGTAGGTTAAAGAGGAGAGGATATTAAGAAGTACAAATTGGTAGTTACAAAATAGTCATGGGGATGTAAAGTATGGTTTAAGGAATATAGTCAATAATATTGTAATAACTATCTGTGGTATCAGATGGGTACTAGATTTATCAGGGTGATCACTTCTTAAGTTATATAAACGTCAAATCACTATGTGGTACACTTGAAATGCATACAATATTGTATGCCAACTATAATTGAAAAAAAAATTTTTTAAATCATGATTTAAATAAAAAACTCAATGGAGTGAATAAAGAATAAACATAACTGAAGGGAGAATCAATGAACTCAAAGATACATCGGAAGATATTTTACATAAGGTGGCTTCCAAGAGTAAAGGAGATGAAATACATAAAAACGATTAAAAAATAAGGATGATGAGACAGTCTAACATGCATTTAATAGAAATTCCTAAAGAAGATAAGAGAAGTTGCAGGAGAAATTCAGAAAGTAAAATACTGAAAAATTTTCAGAATTGTTCAAAAACATGAAACCTTAGAAACAGAATGCCCAATGAACCACAAAATAGGACAAATAACCATCTAAACTCACTTTACTCAAAATGTTTAAGACCGAAACAAAAATAAATTGTTAATAAGACAGAACAGACTGATTATCCAGAAAGAAAAGCAATTTGAGGAACAGTTTACTGTTTTTTAACATATTAAAAAATCAAAAGTATGTGAACCTCGTACTTTAATACTAACTGATTAGTTAATATTAAGAATTGATTGTTACTTTATCTAGTTGTGTTAATGGCATTGCAGTTATATATTTCAAAAGTCCTTAGAGATAGATATTAATGTATATTCACAAATGAAATAATGTAGCCTGGGATATGCTCTAAAATTATCCATGAGGAGAGGAGGAGAAAAATATACAGATGAAATAAGACTGCCCCATATGTTTATAATGGTTGAAGTGGGGTGAGGAATATATAAGGGTTCCTTATACTTTTTTCTATACTTATATACATGTTTGAAATTTTCCTAATAAAAATTTCTTAATGTAAATCCAATAATCTCAACTGCTGACGAAAGTATGAATTAAGAGCAACTCTTAAACATTGCTATGAGATATATGTGTATATAGATAAAATCATATAAGCAGTAATTCTATACCAACTTATATAACCTAGAAAAATTTAAGTATAAGTACAAAGATTTATGTATAAGACTATGTAAAAATCACTGTCTATAATAGCAAGAAACTACAAATAGCTGAAATGTCCATGATCAAAAGAATAACTAATATTTTTATTAATAATTATTTTATTTATATGCACCCTGGATTTTTATCTAAGTACTTATGCTGAGTACTTATGACAGACACTATGCTAATGTCTCAGAACAAATTTTCTCATTTAACACAACTTTGCAAGAAGCACATTATATCCCTACACACAAATAAGAAAATTTAGGCTCATAAAATTAAATACCAAGCCAGATTATTTCCCTGCAAATTATGGAACAAGAATGTGAATCTAGATCTTCCCTACTACAAACTCAGTTTTCATTTGACAGTAATAATTAGGAACATATATTTTCAAAAAAGGAATGATATGCTAATTTTATAAAGCAAATTGATATGTATTCTTTTTAATTTCATAGTATTACAAAAGTAAACTGTAGTTAATCCATACCTATATAAATATATAAATTACCGATAAGGTCGGAAACAATGTTGTTTCACATAATTTGTAATTCTTATTTTATGTGTGCATGTGTGTCCACACATACAATAAAACCAATGGGGGGAGGCGAGGGGAGTGTTCTGACTAGTTTATCTCAAGCAACTTTAATATTGTCACATTTCCTCAAAGTACATTAACAGCTGATCTACCCTATAATATACAGAGGGTTCTCTCTTTTTTTTTTTTAAAGCCTCACTACATTAAGTGATCTCTAAAGTTTCTGCCAACTCTAAACTCTAAGTGCTTACTCAGCTTTAGCTCTGAGGTTCCATACCAGTAAGGAATGGTATGACTTCAGTATTCTTCGACTACAGTATTTTATAACCCATGAAGCACTTCTTTAGTGATTACTAAAAACGTTCAGGTCAAGGGATAAATATCAAATAAAACCTAGAAAAACAGTATCAATTAAGAATCACGTGCATGCTACTTCTAGCAATTAAACTTAACAACACATAAGAGTGTTCAACTGAGTGTTAAAATTACACTCAAATACTTTAATCCACCAATTATTTTTTAAAGGCAGATCACTAGTCAAAATTTTTCAAAATTCAAAATCTTTCTCTTATGTATTTCAGGCTATTATAATGCCTCTGGTACACCTAACCAATACTTTCTCTGGGAAATGACAAAGGTAAAAAAACAATACTATATAATAAATAGTTAAGTCCTCTTCCTCTTTTTGCTAAAAGTATAAAAGATCCCTTAACAAACCAAAACCCAGACATCATACAATTATATTTCTTATGGCAAAATGGGTTTCAGCTCTAATGTCAACTCTCGTGCTGCTGGTAATACTACACTGAGGATTACGAAGCGTAAGTGCTGCTCAAGGGAAAGAGTGTCATGATCCCTGAGTGACCTCTACCATAGCACACACATTCCTCTGCCAACCCTGATGCATGTTTTTACTTTTACCAAAGACACAAATGTGCTTATGTTAAAATTTCTTTTAAAAATATTCAGGATCCAGGACTTTACCTCGCACATAAAAAATATTTATTAAATAAATGTTTATCCACAGAATTAAAAAGCAAAATTAAGTGAAAAGTAAAGGCTGCAGCTTGAATAACGAGCTGAAAATCCAGATACTAACAGAGAACAGGTTGCAGGGACTTCATTCACTAATTAAAAAAAAAAAAAAAATGGAGAGGTACAAACGATAATTAAAAATATGTAAACAAAAATTGTGATATGAGATCCTCCCCCTAAATCTGCCAATAAGCTATTCTGCTTATTTATCACAGCCAATACTAGAATAAAAATTTTAAAACATTAAAAGAAAAAAGTTAACACTAGCTTCTACCATTCTAATATTTTCTCTATTTCTCTATACGTCCAATGATAGATTCAACATATAAATGAAAGCATCTAGTAGCAGCACCAGGAAAGTGAAATAAACAGAATCATAGTTTACAGAGGTTATATAAGGTTAATAAGCCCTTTTTCGGCCTCTTGCTTTGACAGTCAAGCTTAATTATTCATCTAGTCTACATTTTTGAACAACATACAACTGAAGTAAGGGCAAGGTCTGATTTATCTTTTAACCGCAATCTTAAAATTTCAGAAAACTTAGCAGAATACTCTGCCTATGGTAGACACTCAATAATTAACTGAATGAATAAATGAATACAGCATTTCTACTCACAGTGATAAAGAACTGTCATTAAATAATGATAATTCAGGCATTATTTGGTAACTCAAAAGAGTAAAGTAATTAGGGTTAGACACACAAAGCTTACAAAGAAATGATATTTTAAGACAACCATCATTTCTACAATGAAGGTTTTGCTGCTTTCTCCTCTTGAAGACAATACTTAAGTCTCATGTGATTCAAACAATATTAAGTGAAAGGATTAATTCATTCACTTACTCATTTAACACTGATTTAGTGACATGCGCCATGCAGAACCTGCTCCAGCGGCCACAGTCCATTCCCCACAGAGCAGCCAGAGCGATCTTTTTAATCAGATGTCATTCTCCTGCTTAAAATCTTCTAATGACTTCCCTTAGCAAACATACCATGATCTCCAAGTTATTATTTGCCTACCTCTCTAGCCTCATGTTCTTCTCTCCCTCTCCCTCATCGAGCTCTAGTCACATTGGTTCTTTCCTATCTCTGGGCCTCTGCACTATATATTGCTTCTACTTGGATGATTTTCCCCCTACATCTTCACTTGGTGCCTCCTAGTTAGTCCTGTATCAACTAAACATCACCATCTCAAAGAAATTTTGACAATGCCCCCAATCACCAGTCAACTCTTTCAGATGCTCAATTTTATATTATTTATACAATTTATTAATACTGTATTAATTTTGTATTCATGTTTATTGTCTGCATTCTTCCCACAAGAATATAAACTCCTCAAAGACAGAGACTTAATATTTTTACCACTGAATCACCAGCAAAAGAATAGTACCCAGGTATATAGTAAAGGTTGATAAATATTTGTCAACTGTGAACAAATTACAGCGATATTATAAGAAAGGTAACATATGATATACTATAGAAGTCCAAAGAAGGAAGATGCTCAGTGCTGCTGGGAAATTTTTGTGGAAAACCTATTGCTGGCTACAATGAAGAGAGTAGATTAGGAAAGGGCAGAACTAAAACAGAAAGAATAGTTAAGAAGCTGATGGAATTATCTAGGAAAGGAATTGAGGGCCTGAAAAAGGCATGGAAACAGAAATGGAAGAAAACAGATTTTACTGGCATTTCAGAGATAAAGTCATTACCATGTGAGTTGTAGATCTGATGTGTAGAATAAGAACAAGGAATGAGGCTAGGATGTCTCCTAGGTATCTGATTTGACCCCATTAAAGTACTGCTCTTAACCCAGATGAGAAATATAGAAATATTTTTTAGAATAAAATAATTAGTAAATTTAAACAGAAAAGTCTGATATACACAGCTACATAATTAAGATGTTGCATAAGCAGGGAAAAAAATTGGTCTGAAAACCTCATTTGATAGTCATTTATTTGACCAATAAATATTTATCAAGCATGATACAATGTGCTGCTGGTGCTGTTCTGGGCACTGAGGATACAATGGTAAATGAAACAAACTGTCCTCATAAAACTTACATTCTAGGGAGACCATAAGTAATATTGTAATAGCAATAGTGACAAACACTATGGAAGAAAAAAACAATAGAATGAAAAGTAATAGAGATGGGGGCTACTTTATACAGAAAGAGTTCATTAAATGAAGTGAGGGAGGCAAGCTGACAAATACTGGGACAAGGACAATCCAGACAGAATGCAACAAATGTACAAAGGCCCAGAAAAGAGAATATAAGTAGGAACGAATCTTCTAATGACTTCCCTTTGCAAACATACCACGATCTCCAAGATATTATTTGCCTAGGAGGCTGTTCTGCCACATATAGTGAACAAGAGGATTAAAGGAAATAAGAATAGTTGTCAGAGGTAGCCAACGACTAGATTATAATGGCAGTCATCATCACATAAATAGCAGTAGTATATTTTTTAGAAAAATTATCTTGTCACACACATTCTAGTATTTAACAGTGATAAGAATATAGCAGGTGCTCAACTAATTTTTTTTTTCAAATTAATGAAGGAAGATATCAATGAACTAATGAATTTCCATTATATCTGAGCCCAATTTGTATTTGATCATTTCCCAAACAACAATCCATCCTCAAAGGACAAACCAAGCAGCAATTTAAAGGACTATAAGCTTTACCACTCTTCAGAAGCAGAATTTTAAAAATGTTTTGAACAGTGACATCACCAATAAAACAAGTACATGCCCTTCCAAGAGGACCACTTAGAAAGAAACATTTACTTCAAAGTATGTAAAATTTCTAGACTATCTACTAAAACAATTCATTTGATAAACGCTGCACATTTTGTAATGTTTTAATAATCAAAATATCACTTCAGACCAAATTCTGATTATGTTAGATAGCCAACACTTTACAATACTAGTTCAGCTCTATTCTAGGAAAAATCATGTAAAACAGTTGGAAAAAAAAATGATGTGCCGATATATACAAGAGCAATAGTAATATAATCTTGAAAAATATGATTAAAAATATAGATTTACTGCATTTTTCATTCCTAATTAATAAAATCAAACAATCACTCAAAATTCACCACTAAAAACAAATATTCTTTTGGTAACTAATAATCCATACTCAGTTTAAATTTGCCCAGTGAAATAGTCTAGACTCAGAATCAGCAAGGATCTTCCAAGGTTATTAAATGCTCTTACCTTCAGAGAATTCCATCCTCATTATTTTCCATAATTCCAAAGAGTAAAATGCATAAAAATTTACAACATTTTGAATATTTAAAATGAAGTGAATAATAATATTTTTTCAATTAACATTTAGAAAATACATTTCAACAGAAACTTCACCTTCAGTATAGTTGAATATTTTTGTTTCACCTTCACATTTACTCTTTCTTTTGCATACTGAAATAAGTAATATGTTCTTTACTAATCTATGCTAAGCACATGTTGCCAAGTTGCTTTCAAGTATTTAACCAATTTCCTATGCAATACGCAGTTCTAATTTCTTGGGGACAAGCACCAAGAGATGGTAGACAAAATCATTTTCTATCAAAGTATCACCAACTCTCAGGAGAAATAAACTAAAATTCAATGAAGTGTTAAGTTAAAAAAAAAAAACTTTAACAGTCAAAATTTATTTTAAGTCAAGGAACATAAAACATTATCATGTACAGCAAAAGAAAAATGTAGTACATTTCTATAGCATGTCCTATTATTGCGCTCTTAAAAAAAAAAGAATTACACAAGACATTTAAACATGTATGTTCTTTCAAGGAAAAGCATCCTTACTTTGTTCTATAACAACTTTTCAACTCTGATGTACACTTAAAACTACATATGGTAAATCTAACATATTAACACATTGATATTTTCCACATGAGCATATTATTGAAGTGAGGGATCAAGTAATGTTTATCATTCTCTCTTTTTCTCTGTAGGAATATTAAAACAATTTTGGTAATCATTCTACCAATTAACAAAGACTTTTATTGAATTGAACTTCTAATTTTTCCAACTTTCTTTCTAACCTGTAGCTTTGAACTCTTTATGGTGATCTGATTATCAATGCTTCCTTTTCATTAAACAATAATTAAGAAAAAAATTAAAGAAAAGAATTCACCAATTTAGATATGATAATTGGCTAAAACCTATTAAATTAAAAGGTCAGGCTGAAGAGGAAAAAACAGAGATATTCATAAAATTATTTAAAATTTTAAAGAAAGTTGAAAGTAGTGTAATTATTCCAAACTATCCATTCATACAAATCTACTGCCTTTCTAAAAGGGAAGATACATATCATGACATATCTGACACACATAAGCAGAATTGGATTAAAATAACTTGAGCTCTATATACAAAATGGTAAAATGACATAATACTGGACATATAAATCAGGTCCAAAAGAATATATACTGTATGACTACATAATATAAAGTTCAAAAACAGGCAAAATTAATCTATCGTGTTAGAAGTCAGAGTCTTTGGTAGGGGAAATAGTCCCTGGAAGGGGAGAGAATGGGAGCTTCTAGGGTTTTACTATATTCTGATTCTTGATCTGGGTTCTAATTATTCATGTGTTCAATTTGCGAAAATTCATAGAACTGTACACTAATGGCAAACATTTTTTGGATCTATGTTTTCTTTCAAAAACAATTTTTTAACTTATTTCCCATCTGCCCCGAAAATACTCGCCAGCGGCGCTTGCGGCTGTAGCATTTACACCATGATAACTCCCAGATTACAGTCCTAACTTTACCTCCAAAGTTTGCCACAACATATCTCGCTGTCATTATTTTCACACTGCTCTAGCATATTGATAATCTTTGGAAACAAATACATCATTCTATTTATAACATTCTGTTTTTAGCGGTGGCATTTCCATTTACAAAATATAGCATTTCCCAATCAGTGAAAATGTTAAGTCCTGGAAAATGTAGCATTCCTATGCCGTGATGTTAACATCATTCTCAAACAGGTAGCCGAAGATTCATTTGATGAATCTGATTTATGTATACATTTCTGTTACATTAGAATTAGGGACAAGAAATAACTCCAAGAACAGTTTTTATATTTTATTTTTACATTGAAAAACCAATTAGATTTGCTTCAGCCTCAAAGTGTGTTTATGTAAATTTAAATTAATGCTGCCAGTGAGCTGCACTTTTTTCTAAATGGCAAATGGGTTTAAATAACATACTTTAACATGTGGAAAGAAGGTCTCCACAGTTTTCAAGGCCCTCAATAACTTACCCCTATCCTGCAAATCCATATAAATATTAAAATTCTATATCCTTATTATTCCTCTCTGTAAAATGTTTCATGACTTTATTCATGCCCTATTCCTCTTAATTTAATCGCATCCTAGTCAAAGTTGGAACAACGCCCCATTTTATTTTTTCAGCTCACATTTATCTCTTTTCTCTCATTTCCTTTGTGTTAAGTGACCACATAAACACCTAGCATCATCTATTTATTTTTATCTATATGCCAAAACTATAATAAGTATTTCATGAATATTTCATTCACTCCTCAAATAAGCGTTATCTCCAATAGAGATGAGAAAACATTTTCAGAAAAGGCAATTTGTCCAAAGTCAAAAACTTCTAAGAGGCAAGGTTAAGATTCAAATCCAGATCAGCACGGCTCCAAAACCCATGCTCTTAGCTCCAATGTTAAACTGTCTCTGTATCATGCAATTAACATGTTTTTAGATGTTACATTGTCCATATTAGTACTTTATTTATTTTATATAATCCTACTATCCATATTGTATACATATCCATTTTGTACCTTATTTATTTTATATAATCCTACTATCCATATTGTATACATATATACCAACTCTTATGAAATCATACTTCATCTATCTTGAACTATTATGCTATGAGACAATTACCTATCTGGAAAATAACCAGGTTGAAAAAACAAGCATTCCAAAAGATGGCAATAAAATTCAAAGTATGTGTCTCATCACCAAGTTTATTCACTACAGGTCATTTATATTATTGACAGTAAGGTCCCCTTAATTCCTTATAATAAAACACATTTACCTTTATTTTCTATACATATTAAGAAGTCTGGTTATATAGTTTTCATTTTATAGCACAATACAAGTAAAAATCAAAGAATTAAAACACTGCTAATTAATGGAACAATAACTGCAATGTAAACTGAGAGCTGAGAGTAATGAAACAACAGGTTAAGATAATAAAAAGCAGTCCCATGTTACACAGGGAAGTAATAAACACAATAATCAATATCGTAATAATGACCCTAGGCAAAGAGAAAGAAAAAAATATAGTTGGTAGGTTCTTAAGAGAGAAATATGTAATAGTTCTAGAAATAATTTTATCCAAAAGTCAGCCAATAACTTGCTTTTGGGGGCTCCAAATCAATAAACAGTCCTACAATACATACAATACTCATATAGTTACTAGTTATTCCAGGAATATGATTTATCTTCTATCGTATTTGTTTTTAGAAAGATTGTAAAGGGTTGAGTGCATGGGTTTTAGAATCAAAAACAAATGGAAACTGAATCCTACCTCTCTCTCTCTCTTACTGCCAATATGACCTTGGGCTAGTTAGGCAGTCTCTGGATCCCACTTTCTTCATCAGTTATATAGAGATATTAATACATATTTCCTAGGTATGTAAGAATAAATTAGGCAATTTAAGTAATGTTTGTAACACAGTCCTCAACAAATAATAAGGTTGAAAACATTGGTAGCTGCTCATGTTGCTATTTTTTTTTTTTTGTAATCAAAGACCTTGTCTTAAACATCTAGCAACCAGAACAATACTGGACACTAGTGGTACTCAATAAATACTTGGTGACTGGCTTATAAAAGGAGAGGAAAAGGGTTAAAAGTCTCTCTCTAATAGCATATGGCAGTCTACAATCTGATTACACCTACTATTTTTATTTGTAAATAAACATAAAATGAAAGAATAAAAGAATTGTTTCAAACGAAAGAACTAGGACCCATTACTGAAAAAGTATTCCTTTATCAAATTTTTGGTTAATTTGATATGAAAATTTTATTAATAAACATAGCAGCTCAACAACAGAACAAATTGCTTTGAATAAGCTACCTATTAGTGAAAGTTTTGCTGGACATCTGTCAGATATTACAGAGACAATTCTTGTTTTGAATGAGAGTGCTAATAAAATAATGTCTAAAAGAGCTTCCAAATATTCTTAAACATAGAAATAAAATTTATATACACGTGTTATCGCTCCCAAATCCACTCATATTAGAGTACCCCAGGTTAATATTTAATGGCAATGTAATAACTTATTTTAAAAATAATTACACTTTTTCTCTGTGGTACTTTCATAATACATAAACAATTATTGGTGTAAGTGAAAAATCTGTCCTAGGACTCAAAGTCTAAACTTTTTAAATAAAACAAAATAACTATTAGAAGGAAAAATAACACAAGAGGCAACTGCAACAGTATATCCAAATGTGTTAATCATTTCCTTTTTATTTCCTTTTGAAAAATAACATATTTTAAGATATCTTCCATTTTGCTAGGTAAAACAATAATATATATTTACGTATTCAAAACAATGTTGAAATATGAACACACAAAACACTAAATTCTCCCCTAACAAAGGAGAAAAGGCCTATTATAAGGTTCTTATTAAAATATATAAGGTAATTTAAACATTTTAAGACTACTCTGATCTAAAATTTAACTCATTAAAGTTATAAAATTTTATATTAAAAATTCTTATATGACAATGAAATCTTATGACATAAGAATTAATCCGACCTGCTTTGTACCAAGTTATGCCATTCAAAAATAACACTAGAACTTACAATCTAATAAAACCACAAGTCATTCTAAACAAAGTAGGAAATAGCTATTTGTATTCAAATATCCCATTATCATGATTTTATGCTAATATCATATGTGAAAGATACGGTTAAAAACTTATTTATAACACGTGTTAAATAAAACACTCCACAATATTCCACTTGCTACCTGGTTACACACACACAAACTGCCATATAGCTAAATGTTAGAGTTCACAGCTCACCTACCTCCAACCACTGGAGTCTTCTCACTCTTTCTGCAACTCTATTCCTCTCAGTTTCTCTCTTTTTTTTTCCCTTGTGGGGGAGGACCCATGGTAATGGTAGTGTGGTGAAGGTTAGGGAGTGTATTATACAGAATTATGAGTAGGAAAAAAACAGGGCAATTAAAAGTTTTAGTATATAAGGGGTGAACATTAAGCATGGAAATAATTAGCAGTATTATTTTAAGATGTGATTTCTCAAGTATGAAACTACCAATAAAAATATACATGTGCACACATCTAAAAACAGTTATATGCTTTCATCAGCCTGTTCCTTCTTCATTGCTAAAAGTAAATTACTTGGCAATCTTCTTTGTTTACAATTTCTGTCTCTTCATTCTTTATTCATTATAAGAAACACATGAAATTACACTGGAGTGTGAACAAGATTACCAAAATCCCTTCAAGTAGCAATTCAACTCTCATTTTGCTGCTTTAATATAGCAATAATTTTCCCAAACACTGTTTATCCTTTACTTAAACTAGAGGCCTAGGTAGGGTATCTAGATTTGGCAATGAAACATTCCATGTTTTTCAGAGTAATCTTAATTTCAAATATTCTATATCACTGTCAGGTCACATGTTTTTGAGATAAAAAAAAAATGGTCATTTTAGAGTAAAAGTAACAAAAACACTACCCATCCCATTTATAGTTCCTATTTCCAAACTGCACACACCTAGAAGTAACTTTGACAACGAATTTAACAGAACCCTTTGAACATGCAGTATTAATGAAGGGGAGGGGAGACACATATACTACAAAATGATGGAAGAAAAAAATATGCTTGGGTTTGGAGTGCAGCCAAGCATTTATGTACTCATAATCACAAGCATACAATTACTTCGCAACATGCCTGAAATCTCTCAGTCAAGTCCAGACTGCTTTCAAAGGTCAGAAGAACCCTAGTTTGAAACAATCAATAATCAGTAGTTAGGAGGTTTATATAAAGATCTCAGCACCAACTTTTTCTCAACATTTTCTTCAAATACTGAATAATATGCCAGGAATATGTTAGTTCACGAAATTAAGTAACGATTTTTTATAACATTGTTCAGAGTTCCAATCAGTCAAATGCAACCTTTTTATGCAAAGTTCTGACAGGTGTCAACACTTCTATGAGGTCTTCCCTCTAGGTCATTCCTTACATAGCTCCCATTTTTTTCTGAATTCCTCCAGCTTTTGATTCCTTTATAAAGATAATGGGCAGGTGCTTCAAATACTAGTCTTATACTAGGCCCTGATAAAAGTATATCCCAACTATAATATAAACTCTTCAAAGCCAAGAATTGTCTTCCTGATTTATAATAACATTTACTAACCTGATTATATAATACAGTCATTAAAAATATGCTAACTGGCAGTAACAAACCACTACAAATCCAAATTCTTAAATACACTGAGGGTAAAAAATGGTAAAATAATGGAAGGAGCCAGATTCTTTAAAACCTTGGTAATTAAGGTTAAAACTCTTTTCTAAATTTCTTACTACACTCAATTGACTCCTTAAACAGGATACGTCTGATACCTCAGTACATCCTCAATTTTACTGTATTTTATGTAAAAGTCATCATTATCATGCACATCGTTCAATTTATGCAATCTGTTTGGCTATATGACTTTGTAAGAAAAATTTTTAGAATGTATTTAGGTTTAAATTCTCTTTCAGCCCCTCTGACTTTGGACATATGAATGTTTTATTTAGCTAGTTTTATATAATTACTTTCAATTTATTTTGGTATCTATATAATTTTATAAGTACATTAATCATAGAGATATAATTTTAAAAGTAGCTATTCATCTTTAACTGGGTCACACTAACAACAACAAAAAAAAAAGCACAGATAATACAAAACGATGGATGATCCAAAAAGCACAGTCAACTCTCAATTATTCATATGTGGATTACCTAATAAATATTTCAGCCTGTTTATTTCCACTATTTCGTAGTATTGCTTAGGATTTAAAATTGATGCTAATAATGCAAATACAAGAAAAAAATATATCAACTCACTGTAGGGAAAGAAAGAATATAAAATCTTCCCAAGGCGCATGTAAATAATGCTATTTAGATTATATATTTAGCACTCTTCCACTATTATTCACCTTTCTATTAAGTACAGGTAACTGAGAGTGGACTGTATTTAGCTTGATGACAGAAGTACAGATACACAGGCATGCAAACCATTCACTCACCCCACTGTGCTTTTCACAGCCCTATTTTCAGTAGCCTGAGACCTGGGAGGGGAGGAGGCAGCAAGTCACTGCAGATGATCACTTAAAAGGAAATTGAGAGTTGACTATAATTTACATTTAAAGTGCTATGAAATACCATCAACTCCTACATGTATTCATTACTGTTTATAGGAATACATCTCACAGTGATTTAATAGGGCTATAAATGCTTTCTCTTTAACCTTTCAATATCCCAGAAACAAGGTGATATCTGAGAATCACAAAGACAGAAAGTGAAAGTGCTACAAATGTAAAGCAGTATGCATTTTAGATTAAGAAACTGAAACCCAGACAGGTTAAATAGCAACCCAAAATCATCCTCAGATTAAGGAAGAGAAGAACTGTTATCCAGACCCCAACTTAAATGCTAAGTAGTCTCACAGTCCCTTCAACCCAAAACTCCTCTTGGCTTCAGAGATCATAATCTTGCTAATTTTCTTCTCTTCATATTGATTCCACCATATGACATTCACTCTGATCAGTTTATCCTCTAACGCAAATCTTCAGCCGTTTCTCCATTTGCATTCTTCCCTCTCTCAATGCCTTACGCAGAGAACAGTCAGATCACAAGTTCAGAACTACTACAACTTCCATTCCAGTATTTGCTGCTACCTCTTACACATCTCTGACAGTCAACTGACTTAAGTTCAAAGTGCAAAGCTGACTATCATCCCTTCCAAAGCGATTTCTCCATTTCTCAATTTCATTGTCCCTCAGGATTACAAACTTAAAATGTTCTTTTACTTCTGCTCTCCTTAATACAGTACTATACCACTCCATTCTTCCATCTCCACTTCAGTTATTACTACATGATAGATACTGGAGAAGAAGCTTAAGATCCAGTGAGGGAAAAAGAGCTAGACAAAGAATTTAAATAAATGATAACTGATATTTAGATAGGAATAGAGATGTGGAAAAGTAAAGGAGGAAGCAATGAATTCTCGCTGGAATGATCAGGAATGATTTTCAGAAGTGGCATGTAACCTAGACCTTAAAGTAAGATTTCAATAAACAGTGCTGCAAATGAAATTCTAAGCAGAGGAAAGAACCTATGCAAGATCAAGTTAATAGAAACTGCATACCATATGCAAGGAATAAAAGTTATCTTTGACTAAAGCAAGGATTTTCAACCAGGGGCATAATACAGGAAAGGAGAGGTTGGTGCTTTAAGATAGCAAACTCTCCCCAATCTCTTTTAGAAGCACTGTATATAAAGGGAGGGAGTGTGTTACATAAGTGAACTATGCAAAGAAGCAAATAGATTGAGAACAGTAAAGACAGTAGAGGAGAAAATTTTGAAATAAATCATAAAAGGCCTTCAATGCCAGGCTAATGAATTTGGACTTTATTCAGTGAGCAAAAAAAGAGCCTCCAAAGTGTAAGTTTGTGTGTGTGCTGTTTTTTTTTGGGTTTGTTTTTAAGGGGATGACAAGATCAGATCTAGAGTCCAAGGAAATAATCTTGGCGATCATACAGGAGAGGTACTGAAAACAGGTAAAAGATTTTACTATCATCCAAATGAGATAATGAGGATGTGAACTAGACCAAAAAATAGGAAAAGAAGAAATTGGATTCAGCAGATATTTCAGAGGTCAATTGGAGAAACTTGGCAACTAAACAAAGAGGATGAACAGTAGGTCCCTAGCTTGAATAACAGAGGATGGTGGTGGTACCTGGAAAGTAAGAAGTAGGTATGCTATGGAGTGCAACATATTACACATCACAACTTCAAGATGATTACCAGACATAGATGCTAATATGTTTTGCAAGCTTAGAAGAAAAAGTCTGAATAAAAATGTAATTATCATAACCCTCTCAATTCAGAGTGTTGAAGCCATGAGTGAAAAGGCTGCCTAGGGTGGGAGGGAGCACCAGTAGTTAAGCAGTAGAGAAGAAAAGAAGAGCAAGAACAGAACCTTAGGGCTCACTTGCTTAAGGTGATGGAAGACCAGCCAGTAAAAGAGAGAAGTAGCAGCATGAGAGGTAGGAAAAGAACCAGGAGACTGTTTCACAAAAGTCAAGTGAGGAAAGAGTTGCAATAGCACTAGCGCAGTACATTATCTGCAATTATTCACTCACTAGCCTTGTGACCCTGGGTGAATTACTTACCTTCTGAGTTCAATCCTTTAGTATATCCTCAACTGTAAAATAGGGAAAAGAGGACCTCAAAGAGCTGTTGAAGTTTAAGTGAGACAATATATTTCAATGCCTAGAACAAAACAATACAGTACTACCAATAATAAAATAGGGACTTAAAAATGCCAAGGAATTTTGCATGAAGTTACTAGCATCCTTTAAGAAACTATTTTTAGTATGGGGAAGAACTGTGCTGGCAAGGCTACAGTGGTTAAGGAAGAAAGTTGTGGAGTGAGGATGAACTATTCTGCCTGTATAGCCTACAGAAAAATAACTGTTCTATAATCTTAATCTTTCTACATCTCTGACCATTATCTTATGCCTAAGATAGTACCTATCTATAAAGGATATAACAAATGTTGCTGAACAAGAGAAAATGAAATCAAAAGCAAGGAAGACTTGAAGAAGCAAGAGATATTAACTCTACAAAGAATCTTAGAGGAAACAGTATTAGGAGCATAAAATTCCTTTCCAGGTTAGCCTTGGAAAGAGAGAGAGATACTTAACCTCTGACTCAGGGAAACAGAAGGTAAGTATGGGTGAAATATTAAAGGGGAAAGACAAAGGAATTCACATTAGACAGCTTCTTAATAAAAAAAAAAAAGTTCTCTGCACAGAGTAGGAGGATTCCAAAGTCAGTCTGGAAACTGAAGAACCATCTAGGTGATTCTTCCATTCCAATATATATTCAACTTAATTTATGCCCCCCCATGTCTTGCCCTAGTTCCCCATTATCTCTTACATTATCAGTGGCCTCCTAGGCAGCTCCTCTTCCTACTGACTACTTTTCCCAAGGTGTGGTACACTGAGAGCCCATATTTCCTTCCACTATATCCGTGACTAGTCTTATGAGAGGTCAACCCCTCTGTGAAGCCTCCTCCAATTCTCTACCCACCAGCCAGTTAATCGTTCTGTCCTTGGGACTACTTCTGTTCCTTGTACACTGTAATTTTTTAACTTATTATTCCATACTGCAATCAAAATCATTTATTTATGTCTGTTCCAGTGAACCCCTAAAAAGAGAGTAACATCTTCCTTAACTTTACTCCTCCAGCACTTAATTTAGCATCTAGTATATCCCAGGCATTCAAGTAATGTTTGTTTTGTCTAACTGAAGTGAGCAATTAAACAACATGTATAATCTCCTAACTAGAAGAAATCAGAAAACAGTGTTCAAATTGTCATTCAAAAAACCTTCCTACTTTACTAAGTATTACATATCAAATAAGACAGTCGATTTTTTTTATTCTTACTAATGAAAAAGTAAAAGGGTTAGATAATCAAAAATATGTTAACTTTTAAGTAATTTATATTCTAATAGCTATATCTGAATATACGTGTGTCCATGTCTTCAGAATTCACTTTGAACACAATAATTAAATTATACTAGGAAGGGCTTACACAGAAAAATACAGTCTTTTCAAGTTATTCAGTACCAGGAAGAGATGCACAACTGGACTGATAAAAAATAGACTATCCTTGCAGTAGAAGTGACTGAGGGAAGCATTTGGGTTTCAAAATAGATTTTGGCATGCAAAACAGAGAGTATTTAATGACATCAACAGCAAATATCAGGGACTTTCGCAAATTAAATAGAGTAGCTGTCTGAACAAAACTGAAAGCAACAATTACCAATAAATTGACTATAAGATCTGCTACAATAAAGTTCTTAAACTAGATTAAAATTAATCCATCAACAATTTTTAATAGAAGCAGATTATATATGAACCATAGCACTAACGCCAAAACCAAACCCAAAGAACCTTAAAACTTGCCTGGGCCTCAAGAAGCTTGCAAGACCGGCCAAGTTATTATTACTAGGAAACTTTCTGGAGCCGAGGAGAAAAATTCTAAAGTTCTATAAAATAAAATGCCACATTTTATCTTAAATTCATTAATAGATTGCTCTTCACTTAGACCTAATTTACTGCTAATCTCACAATACTTTTTTATAATTGTTATATTCAAGGACTCTATTCAGAAAAACTATATCAAATTTAATAGTATGTTTCAAAAAAAAAATGAAGACTGCAATACCATAATTCTTATTAACAAATGTATAGTATTCAAAACAATCATTTGAAACATTTTAAATGTGATATAATTTTGATTTCATAGTGTAGGAAGGCAACTAGCATTTAGTTAACATCACTCACAAAGTATCAGGTCCTATGCTGAGGGCTTTAATTAAGCACTAGCTCAATTACTTCTCACATTCTTAATAATCCTTTGAAGTTATCTCTCTTTTCTTTTTTCTTTTCTTTCTTTCTTTTTTTCTTTCTTTGAGATGAAGAAACCAAGAGTTAAAGCAAGGTCAAATAACTTGCCCCAAATCACGTAACTATTAAGTATCACAGCTGAGATTACAACCCAGAATTATTTGACTTTACAGTTTGCTGTCTTTTCCTAAGAACTTTGGAAAAGACAAACTATGAACTTTGTTAGATGGCTACACAACAAATTACTCAAAAGTTACATAAAAAAATTAGAATGAGAGCAAACATTGTCTTACCATTAAGAAAATGTATTATTGGGAGCATTTGAGATCTTGCTCCCTGGTATATATTGTCAGTTTGGCTCAAATAAATTTATATAAAAATTCTCAAAAAATATAGTTTTTGGTTACCTAAACTTTTATCTAAAGCATACTGTAATCCAATCCACAAACAGCTGGCCCTCAGCTGTAATGCAGACTGCCCCACAGTTCTCAAATTATTACTAAAGTTTAATTCCTCATGAACTTTCTTCATGGTAGATCCACGGCCTCCTTTTAACAATGAAATGCTTGTCAGAATAGCAATTTCTTAAACAATAGCATCACTATATAATGAATCTAACTCAAATTCGTTTTATTTCTAAACTTCCTTTGCATGTAGGAATACAGTTCTCACATAACCTCTCTTAGTTTTATATTGCTTTTGCAATCAGTTTCAATTGGCTGTGCATATTTCATTCCAAAGTGAAATACATTTTATCAGAACAAGCACTTTTTGTATTATCTAGAAATGCCTATAGAAATGTTTACTAAATGCTCAGGGAATATGGCGATTTAAATAGTAAACATAGAGAATTATTTGTGCACTTGAGTAAAATTTCTATAAACCGAAGGTCTTGAATCAAATTTGTACTGTCTATGGCTCTTTTACAACCCCAAATTTTGAAACCAACCAAAGAAACCACTACACATAGGAACTCAGCAAATACAATTTAAAGCACAAAGGTAACTTTCTAGCACCACATCCAAGCAGGTTTTTAATGTAGAAATTAGAGTCAAGATCTATCTAATAAATGCTCTTTTCACCTGTACCTAAAACATATATTTTCACATACAAGTTAAATCACTAATAAACTACATCTATTACAGAACTTGAATGCTAATTTTGAGCCCTCTGGGAATTTAGCTAATTTTGTTAGGAAATTTACTAGAAAATCTTTCCTTCATGTTTTATGTACATTTTTCATATGTGTTATATATAGTCAAGTTTCCAAACTACTACACAAAAGTCAAATGCTTTACATATTTCTACACTAATATTTAAAACCTATCTGCTAAAAAAAAAAAAATGTTACAATTTAGTGTACTGGTGATCTAATTAGATGTTATTTCTATTACTTAGGCCTTATATTTTAGAAACTCTTCTGCCTGTAAAAGGATCTAGTTCACCCAAAACCAAGTCCCTAAACTTTCAGAATAAAATATTGCTACAAAAATGTACTCTGGTAACTAAATGAAAACTACCCTTTTAGTTTATAAAACAGCAATTTTACATTATGATATACAAAATAAAACAAATTAGAGAACACATTACGCTTTAAATAGAGATGAGCCTCAACAATGAGCCCGGGTCTAACATCGTAGGTCAACAGTCAATATGTAAAGAACATATAGGTTAAAAACTTCTTTTAAAAATTTTATAGAGAATGTTTACAACCACTTTAAAAAAAGAACAAACTTCCTAATGTGTTCTTCAGATCTCAGCAGAGAGACTGATTCTGTACGACTGAACCAGGTTACGCTCTAAGCTAAGGCTGGTGTGAAATATGCCTTCTTCGGAATCAGCAGACCAAATCCTGTTCACCGTGGAAGAGAAAAAGAAAAGCCTTGTACACGACTACTAAATCTTCAACGAGATATTGTCGAATAAACTCCAGTACGGTGACTGATAGAGGACATACTGGCCAGTAGCCGGATTAGGTCTTTAAAAACACAACCGAGGTTTACCGAGTTCCGAAGGTGTAAACAAACCCCTACCCACTGCAGAAGGTAAACAATGAACCTGCAGCGAGGGTGAGGGGGCGGTCTTTGCCAACTACAGTCCCAGCCGCCGGGAAAAGGAAAACAAGAGGGAAATACAGAGTAAATCAGACATTTAGCAGAAATCACCCGCTCTAGGTTTCACTACTGAGTTATCAATGCTACGGGTATCCCAGGGCGGTGGGCAGAGAAAACAGTCACGCAGTCAGCAAGAACTGAGCAAGCAGGTCCGGCTTCTGCTCTGGGGGACGGGGAGGGCAGGATGTGGTCGCTCTTCCCTCAGACATCCTCCGGCAACCTAAATAACAGCCTCTACCTCCCTCCGGCCGCCCCCAGGATTCCGCTGCACAAGCTCCGGGATAGGAGTAAAACGCTTTCTCGATGGTTCAGGGCACCCAGCGGGTCGCCGGCTGCTCCAAGTCCCGCGCGATGCTCCCTGACACCCACAGCACCCAGAGGCCCAGAGAAGAGCTCGGGGAGAGGGAAGCAGGCACCGGGAAGGGGGATGGGTCCGGAGAGGCGGCCCCGGGCTCTGGTTCCCGCACCCCCGCCGGTCCCGTGCGCGGCCCGCCCCTGTCCGCGGCCCCCAGACCCGACTCCTCCCCAGCAGCGCGCCCTCGCCGGGGCCCGCGGCATCCCGCGTTACCTCGGGTAAGATCCAGCGGGACGTTCTCTTCACCGCTGTCATTCCGCCCTGCGCGAAACAGACACATAGCCCCAATTAGGATTCGAGGGCAGGCCAGTGGCGGCAGCCCTGGCTCCAGCCAGAGCCCCGGCTTGCTCTCCCCGTCTAGGGCCAGGGGGAGGCAAGTGCCAGGGGTGGCGGGCGCCGGGCGACTGGAGTGAGGGCTGCAGCGAGCTTACCTCGTATTCGGAGGTTCTTCAGCGAGCGGCCGCGGCCGATCGCCGCCATATTGACGGGTTTCAGTCACAACACCGGAAACCTCGCCCAATCGCGCGAGAACCCCTTCCCCTCCCCGCGCGCCGCGCCCGCCCCCCGCGGCATCTCCCCCGCCCTTCTGCGGCGGCGGGTTGCTGTGTCTCCGCCGCGAGCGCTCGGACAGTTCTGTGTTGACCCAGGGTCTCAATGGAGCTCAGGGCTCGCGCTTCCTTGGTCCGGAGCTGGAGGGTGCGTGCGCCCGGCCCTCCAGGAGCACGTCTGTGGGAAGGGGGCATTTCCCACGAGGGGAATCCCATTGATGCGAGTTTACAGCGTGGAGGATGCTTCCCCTCCGGCAGCCGCAGAAACCGTAGTCAAAACCGAGGCGAGCTGGGAGGAGGCCGGCTGACCACCTGCTGAAACCATCCTTCATGATTCTCCTGCCTGCTCTCATTAGGATAGGATAGACAATACTCCTATCCCCATTCCTTATTCATCAATCGGAAGGATTTTTATTAAAAACACAAAGCTGCGCACGTCTTTAACGTAACTCAGTTCCCTTCATATAGTCCCTTTGCTCCAACCAAGTTAACACATAACAAAGTTTGTTTTCTACCCTCGCTCTGACCACCGTATTAAGTAGTAGCCTTGCATTTGATGTTCAGTCACACCCAGCCGCGGGCTACTACAACTGGAAGTGGTCGGGTGGAGGTTTTGTTTTGCTGGAGCGCAGGGTGGTCGTCCCGGGCAGTGGGTGGGATTGGCTCCGCGCGCAAGCGCGTGCTCGGACGCCTGGAGGCCCCGGGAAAGGGTTTCCTCTCTGCCTAGAACCGAGGAAAGGCGGCTGAAGGCTGTATCCGGGTGTTCTGCCTGCGTAGCTGCTAGAAAAGTGGCTAATATAAATGTTACGGGTTAATATTTTTAATATGTAAGCCAAAAACTTGTTAACTCTAGAGAGTTTAATACTAGAAACGGCTTTAGCTAGTTAATGTATATATACACCTGGCCCCTGACCCAGCGACTTTTTCTTTAGATTAAAGAGAGCTTGAGTGTTTTGCTGTCTTCCATTCCTCAACTCTTGTCTTTCTATTCTGTGAGACTGGTAGTAAACTGACAGTGGAGATCTTGCCTTAACCCCTTTAATTTTCCCAGCTTTCAGTTAATGCAGTTTCCAGCACAAATAAATGTTCAATATATAATCAGTCGAGTAAATGCCTGGATTCCTTCTTTGTTCCAAAGCTCTTATGGCTTTAAAAAAAAAAAAAAAAAGCAATATTGGAGATACTAAAATAATAGTGAAAAATTGGAAACAAATAACCAAAGGAAGGGATTATACAAATTATTGCAGCCAGTAAAGATGACAGTGCGGGTCTAGTATATTAATAGGAAATAATGTTCATGGTATTAAAGCAAGTGAGAGATTATGAAATCCCCGTTTCATAAATGTTTAAGATAATATCAAGTTAAAAGTATACTTTATAAGATATTTTCATATCTTTGTACACAGAAAAAAGTCTGATAAATATGCATCAACATGTTGACTGATTTTATTCCCTCAGTAGTGGAATTACATATACAGTTTTTGTTCTTGTTTCCCTGTCTGTAATTTTAAAATGTCCAATAATTAATATGTCAACTGTAAAATAAGTTTTAGAAAGAAAAAAGTAGTATAGAGTAGTGTCATCAAGAAAATAGAATAGGAACACTGCTTCCTTAGGATTCTATCCTCTGTATATTGCAGTCTTTTCCTTATTAGGTCTGCAATCAGATATCTGATGCTGCTATTGCACATAGATTCAAGGATGTAACACAAAGTACTTTAAAAAAATATCTCCTGACATCACCAGTACCAATTTTAATAACAACAAATTTGTTTCCTCTTTTGTAGCTTTTAAGTCTTGGTACGAATGATTCCAGCTACAGCCTAAGGCAGAATTCACAAAACTAGAGGTCTGCTAGGACATTAAAAATTCTGTATTTTATCCCTTCTTTTATCACCACATTTCACCATTTTAGAAGAATAGAAATAAATCGATAGAAATTCTACCAGATTCTTACCATAGTTCCAATTTTCAACCACCCTTTTTATACTATTTTTTTAATCACTTCCTAATACAATTTAACTTTATTTTCTCTTTCATTCTTTGTGAAAGTAGAGAACAAGTCATCCCTTTTAAATTTCTTAGGGTACATGAGAGACTGAATTCAATAGCCTTTCATCTTTATAACTGTATGTTTCTATTTAAAGATCATTATTCAATTAATTCATCTCTTCCAGAAGAAAAAACCATCTTTCTCCAATCTTACAATGAATCTAGTTTTTCCTCTGTTACTCTCACAGTCACTTGAGTGGCTGTACTCTCCACATATTTTCTTAAGGCGAATGGTATTTTTGGTAAAAAGAACAAGTTGTTTGCAAATGATACTCAACAAAGAAGTTTAGGTAAATTTTAGTAAGGAGTACATTTCACAATGTTGTGTTTGCTTTTTAAATAATAGCACTACATTATTGATCTTAGTTTATTTGTTCAAATCTCTAAGTTATTTTCTATACTTGCCAATTGCTAGCCACGCCTCTTTTTGAAACTTGTTTTTCTTCCTTGTTTATTTTGAGCCCAATCCTATGTCTTATTCATTCTGTTTACGTCTTACTACTTCTCCAATTTTCCTGGTCATTTTGATTCTAATTTAGTCATTGAGAATGTGACTTCCTCTTCTTAGTTCTCATTTCCCAACTAGGTTTCATTTACTGTGTAAATGAATGGGGTTTTTTTTTCTCATGAAATTAGTCATTGATAAAAAATGTTATGTGAGATTGGGTCCAGGACCACACCTCCAAGAGATAACTGCTTAATCCTGAAGATATAGTGACTCCATCAATAGTCACTCTCTGATTTCTTTTTCTTGTTCTATTGCACACAGTTAATTTATAAACTAATTCTAGTTGATAAACCAAATTTTATCAGTTTCAGATACAGAATTAATGTTAAACGGAAACAAAGTCTTGCCAAAATTTTAGTTCCGTTAATCTATTTGCCTTATTACATAGACCATATGAAGATAAAGCAAGTCAAAAACCACATTTGGTCAGTCTCTTTTCTGGTAATTTCTCTTCATTAAAACCACACATTTAACGTCTACATAAAGGTCATTAAAATGACAGTCAATGGGCTAAATTCAACAAAAGTTATAATCCTATACAGGACTGATGATGAAGATTCAGACTTGATCACAGCAAGAAGTAGCCTTTAAGTATTTTTCTTTTAAATTTTAATCTCTGTCACAGGCTGTCCTTTATATTTTATTTTTTAAAAAATCTGTATAAAGACTCTCTGTGAACTCAATTTTAAATGAAGAATAAGCCTATGTTTGTGAAAGAAGTTACAGATATTCATAAAATAAAATCTGGAAGGGTATGCATTAAAATTTCAACAGTGATTATCTCTGATTGGTAGAAATTTGAGTGATTTTTATCTTTCTGTTTCTCATTTTAATTAGTGTAAAACAAATTTTTACTTTTGAAATAGTTTTAAGGAAAATATTTTAGAGAAATTTTGTTGGTGAGCCTAACCCACTATTATATATATTTGATTATAATAATTTGTTAAGTAATGGACCTATCAAAATTGTGTGTGCAAAATATGATTTAAAAAAATTGTCTACATACTCCAATACATGTATATTTACTTTTTTATTAAATAAAACATTAAAAAGATGAAATAAAAATGGTTAAAAGTAATTTTTAGTGTTATGTTACTAATGACACAAATAAAAACAATGGGGCTGAATATATTTCATTATTTAAAAAATTTTTTGTTAAAGACTTTGTCATACAGCAATTCAAAAGTCTAATTCTAAGGAAAGTTTATTTGGATGTTGAGCTTTAGTAGCTGAAACCTCACAAAATACGAATTAAAAATGGAAAACTACTTATTGGCTGCAGTTTTTTAAATCATAACTCTCATTTTTCAATTCCATTCATCAGTTATACAAAGTTTTTTTTTTAATGTAATTTGGCTAATAAATGTCTATCTTTCTTAATGTCAATTTGTTTTCATAGCCAACTGGAAGGCATAACATTCAGAAATTTTTAACAAATGGTTTCAAAATTCTCCATCTAAAGAATTTTAAAGGGTTAGAAAACTCTGTGTTCAAGTTTTTTAGTGTGTAAAAATTGTAGAGATGACATATTTATATTTTTAACTATTTTCAGAAAAAAATCACACAAATGTGGAAACGTTTCTAAATATCTATTTTCTTAAGGCTCTTTTTGGAGTACAAGTTTCTTTTGATAAGTAATAACTTTCTTGGTTTTTGTTTTCACATTTACTTTGAAGGGAAAGATTAGATTTAATATTTTAAAAAATATCTGGTAGGTAACATGCCACTGGAAGCCACCAGTCATGAAAAAAATTTGCCACTAAATAATAACTATCAAACATTGACATGATACAAAAGATTTTCATAGTCACTCTGTTTCCCTTTTCAAAGTGTATGAAAATTAAACTATTTTAAAGTCTTTATTATGTAAAATTATTACATATGGTACTATCTCTATTCTGTAAATCCCTAATATTTATATTTTATCTATAGCAACTGCTTCATCGATTTTTCATAAAACATTGTTTTTTATTAAGGAAGATGTTAACTGATAAAGATACACATTCTTTGGTGCATCTTTACTTTGATGGCACAGAAAAGTAGTTATTTGTATATTTCATTGCTGAACAGAATTTAGCAAATACAAGTGTAGAAGCATCTATGCTTCCATCTAACTGTTCAGCAAACCTTCTATAATATCTATTTGTTCAAATATATTTTATTTCGAATTTTAGTTTTTTTGTTCTTGTTTCCATCGTGGTTGACCGATGTGACTACATTTTAGTTTTGTCAACAAATTGTTTTCTTTGTTGATTTTTTTCCACTACTTTTTACTATAGCAGAAAATGCCACCACATTCCCTACTGATATGTACCTTTTTGTTTTTTTCTAAAAAGAAGTCTCTCTTTTGGCAAAGTAGTGGATTCAATACTGCATGACTTCTAACATCACTAAAAAACATAGAAAATTACCTTCAAATTCTGAATATTTATTTTTAAATGGTTTGCTAATTAGATAGCTTTATATTATCATTAGCTAACATCTCAAGGAACAATATACAAGTAGAGAAATAATAGTAAAGGATAATGTACACGAATTTATATTTCACATCATCTTAATTTCAATTTTTACAAATGTGGCTGACGTTGTGATATCTGGTTATATTATTTGTTGCTTTTTTAAAAATGATATAGATAAAGTGCTAATAACAAGAATAGAACTAACTGATCTTTCATATTTTAAAATCTTGTGCTTTCATTATTTATGGTACATACATACAGTTTTTGGGGGGGGTCAGATTCTTTTTAAGCCATGTACCCATTTTGTGAAGGCTACTCAAAAATATACTCCTTAAATCCACTTACCTGGACAGAATATATAGCTGTATACCCAAGAGGAAAGAATTCTTGAGCGCGTGTTGCAGAATTCCTGGTCTTTCCTTAGGCTACCTTATATGACTCATGTCGATTTAACCTCATGACCAAATGACAGATCTATTGTTAACCTATATAATAAATATTAACAGTTTAATTTTTCTCTAAAAACAAAAAAACATCCAAACTCTTCCGCCAAAAAACATAAAAACAAAACAGTGCACTAAAATTAGAGGAACAAATGGAAAGTGAGCAAATGGAAACTGGAAAAGAAGAGCTTTATAGAGGACAAATGCCAGTTGTACCCCTGATCTAAAGACTAAGCCACTACCACAAGATACAAAAGCAGAACATGAAACTTCTGCATTAAGGCCAGGAGCCTAGAAGTGAATCAAAGTGGACCCAGGTTGGTAGTGCCCCCTGGCTTCTACTTGTAGAGATTACAAATTCTTTACGGAGAAAAGTATGCACTACATCAGCTCCTAGGCTCTTCACAAATTAAAATGAAACAAATAATAGCATGTGTGTTCAAAGATCAAACTCATAGGAAAAAGTCACTATAAGTAATAATAAGTAGAAATAAAAATAAGTAGAATTACATTCTATGGACTCCAGATGTTAATGATAGGAAACAGAGAGCTATACATGAAATGATTTTTTAAATGAAGAATTTCTGATTTTATTTGTAATAAAGAATGGGCATTGGGTTTACTTTCCCACATAAAAACAATTATTAATCTATACAAAATATATTAAAAGCAGTTTTTTAGGCTTTGGACAATAGATAGTGTGGCACCGTGACCACGAAATAAAAGAAACAAACAAGGTGAACTCCACATTCTTTCTGGCTTTTACCTGGGACACCTTTCAAAAAACAACACAAACTGTGGAAACTGAACAGATAACATCAGTCTCACTATATGAAGGAAAGAAAGCTTAAAGTTCAGAGATAATGAGGCAACTGAAATTTGAGGGGCAGAATATCAGAGAGGAGGGAGCTGCACAGAGTAGGGGCTCCAGAAATCTGTAAATGGATCCTCTTGATTATTTAGCTGAATTTTAAGCTGCATAACCATAGGGTGAGACTCTGTGAGACCTAGGAGAAAACAGTACCTGGAGGCTCTGAACTGAATGGAGATTCTAGAAGTTGCAGATTCCTAAAAGACATTTGAGGTCCAACAAGCAAGTAGAGAAGCTTTGGTGAACACTCTGAGCATTCACTTAAGACACACAAAAGGCTATAATTTAGGGAAAGTGTTGCATGGAGACCCCATAGAGGTCATAACTTAGACAAAAAGCTATACTAGCTAAAGGCTACTATAGACGCATCCAAATAAAGCCTAAAACCAAGTTTCAACAGGATTAAGCTGAATAGGGGGGAAATCCACAAAACTAATTAAATAATAAATAATACCCCAACTGTCAAACACAGTATTTAAATGTCCAGCATGTAAAAAAGAATTATTAGATGTGAAAAATCAGGAAAATGTGATTCATCATCATGAGAAAAGAGTCAATGAAAACAGACCCAGAGATAACACAGTCATTGGACTTAGCAGCATTTTATATATAAGGTCAAAGATTTTAAAGAAAAGTTGGACACAATAAGTGAACAGAAGGAGGCTCTGACTAAAATGCATACTATAAAAAAGAATCAAGTGAAAATTTTAGAAATAAAAAATATAATATCACAAATGTAAGAATTCTCCAGATGATAGCATATTGAACTCTAAAAAAAAAGAACTAGTGAAATTGAAGATAAATCAATTGAAGATAGAAAAAATACAGAAGAAAAAAACTGAAGAAAAAGAAAAAAGCGCCTCAGTGGTCCATATTAAAAAAAAAAAAAAATTGAACAGTCTGAAATAGGTGTAATAGGAGTCATAAGAAAAGTGGAGAGATTAGGGTAAAAAAAATATTTGAAGAAATACAACCATGCACTGCATAAGACATTTCAGTCAATGACGGACAGCATATATTATGGTGGTCCCCAAAGAGAATAATAATGCTGAAAAATTCCTATTGCCTAGAGACATCATAGCCATTTTGATGTTGTAGCACAACACATCACTCACGTGTTTTGTGGTGATGCTGGTGTAAACAAACCTACTGCACTGCCAGTTGTATAAAAGTACAGCACATACAATTATGCATGGTACATAATACTTGATGATGATAATAAACGACTGTTACTGGCCTATATGTATTTACTATACTATACTTTTTGTTGTTACTTAAGAGTGTGCTCTACTTATATACGAATATTTTGCTATAAAACAGTATGCAATGTTACACCAGAACAGCCTCATACATCTCCTTTACTGTGTCTCTTGATTGCATCATTTTCTCTTGTGTTTGATTTAATCTCATGTTATTTTGTGCAATAACATGCTGTACAGGCTTATAGCCTAGGAGCAGTAGGCTATGTCATATAGCCTAGGTATGTAGTAAGCTATACCATGTAGATTTGTGTAAGTACAGTCTATGGTGTTGTCACAACAATGAAATTGTCTAACAATGCATTTCTCAGTATATATCCTCATCCTTAAGCAGTATATGATTATAATGGCTAAAACATTCCAAATTTGATGAAAACTATTTAGACGGAGACCCAAAAAGCTGAACAAATCACAAGCAAGATAAACAAAGAAAACCATTCCCAGGCTTATAATAGTCAAACTGCTAAATAGCAAAGATAAAGAGAAAAAAAGATAAAGTAATCAGTGAAGAGTACAGAAAGCAAATTAACTATGGGCAGCAATAAGAATCACTGATGACTTCCAGTCAGAAACAATGTAAGCCAGAATTCAATTAAATGACATCTTTAAAATGAAAAAGAAAAGAAATATCTATAATCTAGAATTCTATATCTGGTAAAATCCAATTTTCAAAATGAAAGTGAAATAAAGACATTTTAAGATTTCAAAAATTTAATGAATTTGTCATGAACAGCTGTGTTCTACAATAAAATGTTAAAAGAAATTCTGCAGATTTAAGGAAAATAATACCAGAAGAAAATTCAAATCTACATGAAGAGATAAAGAATGATTTGTTAACATATAGGTAAATAAAAATGGTTATTATATAGATGTAATGGTAAATAAATAAATAAAATGTTTTTTAAAAGGTAATTTCTCATGTAAAACAAAGGCAATAACAATGTACTGTGAGTTTAAATTGTTGAAGTAAAATGAATAATAAAATTGGAAGGTTCTCATATGATATATGAAGTGTAATATCAGTTCAAGGTATACAATGATTAGTTAATAAGTTTATTATACGGACAGCTACAAAGGAGATTTCTGCCCTCTCATATCAATAATCATATTAAAGTAAGTAAATTATATACTTCCTGATTTTAAAACTTACTACAACAGCTGCAAGTAATTAAGACAGTGTGGTACTGGCAGAAAGATAGATAAAAACATGAAGCAAAAACTGATAGACCTGCAAGGAAAAAGAGACAAATACACTACTATTGAAGACTTCAACTCTTCTTTCAGAATAATCAATAGAACAAATTAACAGAAAATCAATGATCTTATAGAAGATCTGAAGAATACTTTCAGCTACTTTATCTAATTGATATTTATGGAATAATTCACTCAACAATAGCAGTGTACCCATTATTTTTAAGTACAAATGGAATATTCAACAAGATAGATCACAGTCTGGGCCATAAAACAAATTTTAACAAATCTGAAAAACTGAAATCATACAAAGCATGTTCTTGGGCTATAGCAAAGTTAAACTAGAAATCAGTAACACAAAGAGGTATAGAAATTAAACAGCAAAAGAACACTCTTAAATAACCCATAGCACATCCCATTGGATGTGAGAACCACTATTTCTACAGATAATTTACTTCTGCTCTATTGTTTGTAACTCACTTATTGGCATCCCTCAGTTGCTGTAAGATTTGGCTGCTAAAGCTAGTGATTGCACCTTACTCCAGAGATTTGCCCTCAGACCAAAGGAGCAATGTCGCACAGAGATGCCTAGCATAGGAGACTGAGATTGAGGGATGAGAAAGCCTCTGGCAGCCAATGACTGCCTGGGGTGGGAGGTGCATTGTGGGTGGGGATACAAGCCCAGCCTCCTTGCCTCAGTGTGGCATGACTCAATGGAGCCATTCCTGCTCCAGGACTTCCTCTGGAATCAGGCTGAGCCTGGGTGCATTTGGATCCACAACTTTGTCTAACTTCTTCCCCTGCGCTATTTTTCTTCCTCACTCCTTACAAATTTCTCCTGGGAAAGCCCCCTCAACAAATGCCTTACACAAGAATTCTAGTCTCAAGCTCTGCTTCTAGGGGACCCTGTCTAAGAAACCTTCCTGGTATGTCTACTTATACAGCTATGTTAGGAATAGGAGAGATTTTTGTGTTGTTTCTCTTCTAGACAAATGCATAAACCTTTATGTGTCCTTGAATACTCTGTGGTTTTGGTTTTCTAGTCCTGTACATTTATTTAGTTCTTGGAAGTTAGTAACCATTACAGCGTAGTGTACCTCTTTTAGATCTATACATATTAAAGAAAAGAACGAAAGAAAACTCTGGTCTCCTGAGGCATGTGTGTGGCAACAGCATTTCAGTGCTTTTTTTTAACACAACTTTTATCATTTAGGGTGAAGATCTGACAAGCATATCATATTAGTTAAAGTACAATAACTTAAATTTCATTTTAACTTAAAAACTTCAATATTGCTGTTAGAAATGTGATGTAGAGTCAGGCTTCGGTATCTGATGACATGTATTCGATCATGAATTTGAAAGGGAAGAGATAGTTTATATGCCTAAATAAAGTTCTTTATCAACTTAAAGCTTTTGAAAAGTATAAAATTTCAAAGGTCTATTTATAAAAACTGAGATGAGAGACCTGACGTTGGTGGTCACAGAAGGTATTTTTTTGCTATTTTTTGCTAATAAGAACCTGGCCACGAACAGCCTGCATTAGCTGTTGAATATCATTTTTGGTTAGGCAAGTGCCAAACCACAGTTTGATTTTAGATTTCTATTCAATTCCAGGCCATGGCATTTGCAACATATCAAATACTAAAGAATTTATGAGCAGCAGCTTTAGTTTTTTATGATTGTATACCTATTAGATCTCTCAGAGGTATTTGTGCTACTAACAGAAATGGAATCTGGCATTATAGACACTAAATAAATTTTGTCCATCACTCACCCACTCAAAAAGATTCCTCATTATTGGCAAGTTGGATAGCTACAGAGTACCCTGTGCTTCATCTGATTAATTTCCCATCATAAATGGCCAATGTTGAAGACCGACCATATGGGTCAAATCTAGCTAATATGGATAGTTTGTTTAGTCCGAATAGTGCATTAAAAAAATTGAATCAACAGCTAAAGAAAAAGTAGGAATTGTATACATAAAACTTGATATCCAACTTCCTTTAAAAAGTTGCAGAATCTATCAACGCTGGACCCACAATCTATCAGAGTTGAGTCACATTATCAGTAGGGCCCAAACCAGTAGGGCCCAAGATGGAAAACAAATGGCAAACTCAAATTGAGATATTTAAGAAAGACTTAAAGAGACCGTTTACAAATGTGTGGACTGTATTTCGTGAAATCACAAACTAAAGAGCAGTCCTCTGGAACTGGTAACTTCAAGTAGCAGTTGCCATCTTGAAGGAGTAGGGAGAAGGGGAAGACCTGGAACCCAGAGGCAGCACAATGTGGAGAAACCTGTTTGACAGAGCTGTGACCTTGAGTGAAGAACACAGCCAGCTTATGATGATACCTCAAGGAAGAAGAGGAAGGAATAAATATCCAAACCTCACTCTCCTGTCCCTGTGATTGCCTGCTACTGCACCTCATTTGCCAAATGAAACTGGAAGCTGTAAATCAAGGAAACCTCTTGAGGCAGTCATAAAGGTTAGTCTTGAGGGGCACAGAGCAGGATGGAGAAGGTTAGAGAGAGGTATCTGGTAGGCTAAACAGAAAATAGCCGGTGTAATTAGCCACTCAGTCCTGTGGACAGAGCTTATATTCTACTGTTTGCCACAGTACTCACCATTATCTATTATGCCCTACACTACAGCTAAATATCATTACCCATTTATCATCATGCTGGCACTATGGTGTTTCTTATAGGAAAGAACCACTTCTCTACTAATGTCTCTATCGAAAGTGAGAAAAGATAGAAGACTGAATCCTTCGAGAAAACTGAGAAAGTGTATATATATGTAAATATATATAAATATTTATTTATTTAATATATGCACTTTATATATGTATTCAAATTGTGTATGAATTCAAATAAATATATATTATATAAGTATATATTAATATATACATATTTTTCTTGTAAAAATATTACTATGTGTTTAATATGTAAACAAAATATATCTTAATGTTTACATCTCTCCCTATTTTCCTATATCTGTAGCTATAGTTATATCTATATTCTATATCTGTTTCTGTATCTGTATCTGTATTTGTATCTGTATCTATACTTATATCTATTTCTATATTTATATGATGAATTTCTCTCTACAGTGTAGTCGCAGGAAATATCAAATGTAAAATGATGTTCCACACTGTAAACTAATACTCAGATGTAGATATTGAATTTATTTATTATTATTTTATTTTTGTTGTGTTTAATCTTAAATTCTTTTATATAATCTCAATGATGAGCTGGCTATTAACTGGGACTAAGAGTAAATCTGCCACCGTTGAAGTAATGCTCCTCTCAATAGGATTCCATTGCACTGACATGTTCAAAGTGTGTAATAGCAAACTAACAAGCAAGGTGATGATAAAGATTGTTAATATGTATCAGAGGCTGCACTAAGTGCCTAAATACATACCACCCTGTAAAGTAGGTACTTTCATATTTTACAAATGAAGATCCTGAGTCTTAGCAAAGTTTAGATTCTTGTTTAAGGTTACATAACTTAGTTGGTAATCTTAAACAGGAGGCAGAAGAAATTATGTAACAGTCACTGAAGTGAACCCTTAAAAATGTGGCATAATTGTGACAATATAGGCAGCATCAGCAAGTATATTAAAATTAGTCATAATACTAATAATAAGTGGTAATTTTTGAGACCTGATGTCTCCAGAACAATGGTTAACATTTCACAGATGTAATAAAAAATAAATTGTTAAAGAAAAAATTGTAATTTATAGTTGATTTCTGACCAACCCTCTATCTTTTTGAGAAATTTAGATCTTTGATTATCCCTCTCTTATGTTTTTATCTTTCCTTCTCAGCTAGATCATTCTCATTAACTTTTGAATAAGCTCAAGTCTTTTTTTAGAAAACAAGAAATTTCTCAAAACAACAACAAAAATTTTTTAACCTCTACAGCACCTGTTATTCCTAGATGGTCTCCCATCCAAGTACTAACCAGGTCCGACCCTGCTTAGCTTCTGAGTCTCAAAACAAAATTTAAAAAAATTTTTCTTTATTTTTCTATCTGGCTATTACTAATATTATGCTTCTCATGTTTCTCATTTTCTCATTTTTATATCATGTTTCTCATTTTTATGGTAGAATTTCTAGAAAGAGGTGTCCATAGAAAAATGTCTGTCTCACTTTTCTAACCTCTCATTTACCTCTTAATCCATTTGTGGATGTGGACTGCCGGACCTTCTTCTAGGAAAAAGGGAATTGCTGCGTGCAGCTGAACCCCCTGCTGAGGGGAGTTTGGTCTGTAGACCACCCTGAGCTTCCTGCTCCTTCAGAGTATGCCTTAGCTTCGGTCATCTGGCACAAGTTCATACCCTTCCCAGGGTGGCCCACATATGGTGACGAGCGAGGTGGGGGTAAAAAGGCTGGCCATTTTGTCCTAAAGGGAGATAACTGTGAAGAGTAGCTTTTACTCCCAAGGTTCTCATTTGGTTGGATAAAGATGTTTAGAGGCTAAGCACTAAACTTGTATTAGAGTTCATTAAAAATTGACTCAAAAATTCCTTACCCAGAAAAGTAGCCAGTAGGGTTAATATAAATATGGAAAACAGTAGATTATAGATAAGTGTCATTTGAGCCTTTGGATACTACAGCATAATCTTCTTCAGTAACTGGTTTTCCTCTCCATTCTTCTTCTCCTTCTCCTTCTTCTTCTTCTTCTTCTTCTTCTTGCTATTTGCAGAATCCTATCACATTGTGGTTAGATTTCAATAAGGACTATTTAAGAACAATGACAACAAAATTCCTTCCCCAGAGATTCTGATTCAGTTGATTCGTGGAGGAAAATGTGTGTATTTCTACAAACAAACTCTCAGCTGTACTGTGTTTGGTTTGGATCCTCTGGAAAGCACACACCAAGATAGAGTGAACATGCAATAATTTTTATTTCTAAGAGAAATACAGAAATAGGAAGGGAGCTGGGGAAGGCTGGGGGAGCTATCACAGAACAATGTAAGTCTGACCACAGCGATGGAGGAATGGTTGGATAACGGTGTCTCAGAATACTATGCAGGGTAAGAAAGGTTTAGCAAGGCTATTGGGGAGTCCTCAAACCAAAGCCTATGACCTGAGGACTTCTGTATTTTTCAGGAACAGGCCTACTATTTCTAGTCATTGGCTACACAGGAGTAGTCTGTGGGCAGTCTGGCATTGGCACAACTGTGGTGATGGATTTCAGAGTGCAGAAGATGGGGCGTTTGGTCAATTAAGCTCCCCATAGTTGCGGATCTGTGAGGCACATTCCTCTGATTGCCACATGTACCCCACAATTTTAAGACAATGGGGTGAGAAAAGGAAGATAGAAATCGGCTATAGTAGGAGAGGTATTTGAATTCAGAGCAAAGTTTCCTGTTGTTTTTCGAATGAGAAAGACTTCTGTATATTTGTAAAGCTGGAAGGAGTTAAAGATAAAGAAGAGAAAAGAAGGGAAGGAAAGATGGATTGGGAGTGTGTGTGTGTGTGTGTGTGTGTGTGTGTGTGTGTGAGAGAGAATGAGAGAGAGAGAGAGAGAGAGAGAGAGAGAGATTGAGAAAGGTAAGAGGAAAGGGAAAGAGAAAGGGAAAAAGAAAGAGAATGAATTAATTGTCATGGCTTTGAATCTGAGGAGTGACATAATCTGGGATAGTGTCTGAATGTGGGTTAAGGTTGAATGTTGTTGGTGGAAGTTGAAGGAAATTACACTTGGTTATCTCAATTTCTACCACAAAATAGGAAGGCAAAGTATCAAGGGTACTGATGGAAGGTTTGGTCTTAAATAGGAGGTACCCCATCCTCTGAGGCTGAAACAAAAAGTGGTAATGAAGGACTTAGTAAAGGATTCTTATAAATGTGGCATCAAGTTACGGGAGAGAAAGACAGATGACCTTGATTTCTTGATGAAGTCAGAGGCAAAC
Source organism: Pteropus vampyrus (assembly GCF_000151845.1). Classification (NCBI taxonomy): domain Eukaryota; kingdom Metazoa; phylum Chordata; class Mammalia; order Chiroptera; family Pteropodidae; genus Pteropus; species Pteropus vampyrus. Next base: position 2,653,793 of record NW_011888953.1, on the reverse strand, counting down.
TTATCTGCTGAAGGTATTTTTTATTTGTTGGTCTTCTTACATGACAAAATTTCATACATAAAACTACAACAAAATAATATTTAGCATATTAAAATTAATATTTCAAATATTTATTTTCTATTAAGATAATTATCTAGTACATAAATCTTTTATAGGCATGTGTGTCTGTTTCTTGGTGTATAAACCAAAACTCTAAAATAGTCTCTTGTTCTAATTTGGAATTTTAAAAACTGATACTCTATCGAATTTATACTATTCTCAACCAGGAAGAAAAACTGGAAATATAACTGGAAATATACTTTTAGTATATTGTATATTTGTTACCAAATAAACAAACAAAAAACATTTTGGCCCATGTAATTTTATCTGGTATTAAAACAAATTCATCATCTGAGCATATACTGGTTTCCCTATCCAAAAGTAGACACCAAAGTACTTCATAATTGCTGGGGGGTCTTTGAGATCAGTGGATTCTAATCTGGCGGTCCTCAGACATCCAGAATCTACAAATTGAGCAATAGAAGTTGATGATCTATTTTCAAATTTCAATACATCTAACGGAAATCTCACTTACCCATATGAAAGCTTTTAGTTCCTTTACAATTATTTAAAATTATTTCACTTCGGTGGGGCCACTCTTCAGAAGCTATATTCTTGAGTATTAGGGTTTTGCATTTTGTATCATGGTGTTTAGTGTTCTTAGCATTTGGGACCCAAATGCTTCACATTTTGTTTTTGGGTTGCTTTGGGAAAGAGTATGTATGAATAGAAACATCCTAACACAAACACTAGGGTTTATTAATTTGTACTCCCTCTGCTGGCCAACTTTCCAGTAAAGTGGTTTAAAAAAAGGTTCCATAGAGGTAATTGAAAAACAAAAACAGAAACAAAAACCTTTTTGAAAGTCTTCACAGTGAAGAAGAGACATACAAGGCTGATTTTAAAGTCCAAATTCCATTTTGCATAATTTTAGGGTAGTCCTCATTGATTTCTACTCTAGTTACACTAGCACTTTAAACAGAATACAGATTTATACTGTTAGCATATGAATCTGCAAAAAGAAAACTTATTTTAGGCTCTTCTACAGTGTCAATCACAAATGTGCATACCAAAATGCATACATCTTATCAAATAACACATATTCACAATTAACAGGAATAAATTTTATAAAAAATTTCTGCTACTACTATAATTTTCAAAAACATTTAACCTGCCAGCAAGAGATAAGACAGTTCAGCCTTTTTAAAGACATAATTTGAATAGAGAATATAAGATGTAATCACAATTAGAGATGCAAATAATAGTTTTCTTCTTGTGGAATGTTTTAAAATTTCCTTTTTTATATTTCCTTATTGTTCTTCCTTATATTTCCTTAGACAACACAATCATTTCTTCTCAAATTATTTTTTTTTGAAAGGGCAGTTGTCTGTAGATGGTCTAACAGAAGCGCCTTCGTAATTGTAGCTGAGGCAGAAATAGGATACTTAATAGTTCTTACATCGCATTGATGCAGTCTTCCAAAATGTCAATTTAGTAGAGAGATCATTTTCTAAGTCCAAAATTTCAAAACTTTATAAAGATAATCAAAATTTTATAACAGATGATAATAAGTAGTTTTGTGCACTCATTTTCTATGGTACCCAATGACACATGCCAACTAAAACCCAGACTTCATAATGGCATCAAATGAATGTAGCAGAATGATCAAAGCTGAGAGCTAGTCATTGTCATAGATGCAACCTGAAAGAAAAGAATATGTATTTAAATATAGTTATACAAAACACATACCCTCTAAATGGTCCAAGGTTGGAAATATGAGTGATTCATATTCTCCTGGTTTTGGATTTTAAAAAGTAGAATTGGCTCACTTTATGAAAAAGTAAATTATGTGGAAGGCCACATATTTATTTAACTTTTATTGCTCAGTATGCAATTCCAACAAAATTTCTGAATAAATTTACTCTCTATCAAAATGAGACGCAGGGTTATTTTATTTTATTTGGCACTTAATTAAATGTACTTTTTGGTCGTCATTCTTAGTGAGGTTGAGCTGAAAGTATAAAAGGAAACTAAAGGGCAACATGATTAATATTATGCCTCATGTCAATTGACATTAATTTTTTAGATTATAATTTAGAAATACATGATGCTTAGAGAATATTAGTGAGTATTACAAGTTATAAAATAAGTACCAACTTATTGGCCAAGTACAGATTTTTTTGTGGATAAAAGCAATTCTTATTAAGATTCATAGTACAATCAAAATTCACCAAATATTTTCATATTTGTTTTCAAAGAAAATAAGAGATTCTTTTTTGATTTCTAGTCATGTGCAAAAATTAATTATTTCTCATTATACCAGTGCATTTATCTTTCCTAACATTTTCAAGTGATTCAAATTCTGATCAGATTGGAAGGCTCTAATTAACCAGCAAGCTATTTTTAATATTTGTAAGAACAGTAAATTCACTGTTCCTGTCCTCTGTGGTGGGTGTCAGGGAGACTTACCATCAGCAATGTCATCATAGATCTCTCCATCACTGTAAATGTAGAAAATAGTTTTTATTTTAAAGAAAATATCTTCTTAACATTTAAGCATATTTAGATTAAAAGCTTAGTAATATAATTTTATATGACAATTAAAGCATTTAAGAGTGAGAAGTTATGTGTTATGAACTCATAAGTTAAAGAAATTTCATATTCATTTACATCTCCTTTCATCGGCTTAATCTAACCATCTATTTCATTCTCAAAACAACAACAAAAACCAACCTACGACTTATTCCTGATTATCATAGATATAGAATACTGCAAACATGTCTCTAGAACACAGACCATATACCTCATTCATCTTTTCACCTGTGAGCCTAGAGCACAGCTGAGCTTGGTGAGAAGTGTTAGTTGAATTAAACAAACTGGGAAATCATGGTGTAATACTCCATTGGGAGCTCTAATCCAAACTGTAACAGATTCTTTATATCTGTTAATATCTGACTTATACTTTCACTTGAACTTCAAATGTTGAATGAAATACAATAATATCTATATGACATAGGAAATGGGCACATCAGTTTTGCATGTTCTTAATTATGTAAATATTAGTTATAAAATAAGTAGCTGAGATATGTTTAGTGTGGTGATTCTTATGTTATATAATCCTAAAAATATTTGTGGTTATAGGAAGTATTAATAATAATAGTTTTGGCTATTTTTACACATTTTAGGTTTTACCTGGCTCTGAAACTTTGTGAAATATTCCATTCTACATACATACTGAGTGACTCTTATGTACCAGGAGACCAAGAGATATAAATGGGAGTAAGACACAAGTTTTGATTTCGAGAAATTTATAATCTAATGAAAGAGAAAATGCTATACACGTAATTAAAATGGAAAGTGTTATAAATATTAATATAGCTTTGAAATGTAGAATACAGTTTCAAAGTCTAAAAAATGTAAGATGACTTTGTCACTTCGATCAGATCCACTTTTGTTTCCTGTGCTTTCTCTGTGCTTCATCATGGAAGGAGCACCAGGCCCTTCAAATTGCTGCCAATTATGGCAGATACTGTGAGTTCCCTGTCTTCTGTTTGGATCCTTTCTCTGAGACTGAGGGAGGGTTGGCTAATAGAAATCTGATAGAAATGCAAAGAGGATAGATTTTGCTGTCATATATTCAATAAATATTTATGAAGTATTTACTTTAATAGGTGGCGAACCAATAATTAGAGAGTACACTTTCTAAATTCTCTCTTAATCATCCTTAATAATCACTGATGAAGATGTTGTCCTTTTATTTGCCACACATTCTTTCCTTGAAATTTGTGTCTTTCATAGAATAGAACCTATTGAAAAGTCACATGCCTACCACCATGATTAATGCTCTGAGGACAATGAAAGTATTACGATTATTTTGCTTCTAACTCTATGCTAGTTTGCAGACAGAGTACTTAACATGGATTTGCCTCTTTCTCACTGGTGTCAGGTTGTTTATGGATACACTTTGTGAATCCTCCTTGATTTTTTTTTATTATGCTAAATTCTGTAAATATTTATATTAGTATATGACCTAACCTGATGATGGAGTTTAGTTCTTGCACTGGTTTACTTAGAACAGAATCTTAAAATGTTTTGGGGGCTCTAATAGCACACTAGTACCAGACTGTGACAATGTCTTATTTATAGGAATAGAAGAATCATTGACTACTATCTTTTTTCTGGCATGCGTCCAAGAAAAGGCAACTTAATACTTTACTATGCTTGGTGTGAATAAAGAAAAGCCCTAGATTAGGGGCCAAACTATAAACTGTTAACAGAAGATGTTAACACCTACTGTGTAGACACTAATGGGTCCCTGATTAATTCAATTCAACCGATTGCTTTAATCAGCAAATGAAATGCAAAGTATTAATGAAAGGGTTAGTGACTTTGACCTCTCTGTCTCCAATGTTTGCAATGTCTGTCTCTAATGAATATATAAAACTATGAAATATATTATCATGAATGAGAAGGGCTTCTTGTCTGTTTAAAAGAGTGACACTTTATGAAAACCTAAACTTTATTATGAGTGCTATTGTATTGACATTAGTATAGGACATTGTTTTAAAATTTCTTTATGATAGTTCAGTAGATTATATTACTTAAATGATATTAAGAATCTTTCTCAAAGCAAAACATAAAATTCTTTTTTTACATATAACTGTAGAAGAAAATGGGCTTACTTGTCCGCCAAGTAACTCCGAAGGACATAACCATCTATGAAAGAAAAAGGAAATAAACTTTATTAATAGTACAGACTTGAAAAAACTTTACTATTTCTTTTTTAAAAAATGAAATAGAATTGAGTAATTAATGTAATATGATATAATATATTGAATAATTGTATCTTTCTATTCAAATATGACCCATTTTCTTATGCGTCCACTTTTCTCTCCTTCCTTTCTTCTTTTTCTCTTCAACTTTTCTCTCTTCCATGTCTCTTTCCCACCATTTACAATCTTTTCTCTCTTCCATGTCTCTTTCCCACCATTTACAATCTTTCCCCCTTAAATGAAAAAAAATTTTTTTCTTCCCTAAGTTCCTGCAATTTGCTGCATAGGTTTCTTTCAAATTTTAATCTATTTCTTCAAGGTTGTTAACCCATGTAGCCCAGTGTTAGGAAGAATTTATTAAGCATAGTTTCTCCAATTACAAAAGTAGTTCATAGGCAGGCAATCTAGAAGCTACTTGGGGAGAGTATACATTCTAAATGGTCTCTAAACAGTTCTTTTATATTCAGTGTGGAAGATCTTTCTCAACTGCTTTTGCCATTTGACAGAGTGTCAATATTTGCATTTTCATCTTTCATGGAACAAATCATTATTAGAAGAACACATACCAGGAATTCTAGTGATTCCCCAGTTAAGTAGAAAATGGACCGTGTTTTATGCAAGAAAGCAAAAAAATTTTTGAGCACTTTATGTTTGCCTTTCATAGCACAAAATACTCTTAAGAAAAAATGTGTACTATTTTTTTTTTGAGAAAATGTCTGCGAACAGCTAATTAATATTATTACTAACCCTTGGAATTATTAGTTTCGTGTTACTGCCTAAACTGTTGTATGCTTGAAATTAGTACCACTGTTGTTCTGTTAATACAACCTTTTATTTATTTATTTATTTTAATAAAGCTTTAAATCGCTTCTTTCACTGAGTAAATGAATCTATTGGTCTTGGTCAACTCTAGATGTAATTTTGGTTCTAAATCAGAGTAAATGTGTAAAAAGTTATAAAACAAGACACTCATAAGCAAAGATTAATACAAATGATAATAAACTTATTTAAATATATTGATTTCATATTGCTATTTCATGATTTTACATGAAAAAACATTATTTTTTTAAAAAGTTAGGATCATACAACTGAATTTGTAGATTAAAATGTAAGAAAGTGAACTTTCTTTTGAAATATTCTACAGTAAAAAAAGTCACCAAAATATTTTATCAAGAAATTCATTATATTTAGATAAAAACTGTTTATAAGAATCATACTTGGAAAGGAAAGAATCAAGGTTATCTTTGAATTTCTGGAGCATGGAAGTAATGAAGCATGTTTCAAAATGATAAAAGCACAATAAAGTAATATTTTACTCAGAGTATGAAAAATTAGACCATTTTATACATTCTTTTTGTCAAAGAAAAAGTAGCAAAAATTATTAATGTAAGAACATCTAAAATTAATATATATGATCCTCGGGTAGCCTTTGATATCACAGTTCTTTCATTCATTTCATGTTAACAGACTTTAAAAATTAAGGTATGCATCATATTTTAACATAATTTTAAAGGATGATAAGCTCATCTCTTACAATTTCAATTCTACATGTGTCTCTCAAAAAAGATAACAAGTGATTAGAACAAATTGTGGATTTAGTGTCAGATTCCAATAACTGAAATCTATCTTTACCTGTACTTATGTCTGTGAGCTAAAATACAATGTGAATAGTTCTCTACAGATAGTAATAGTTACAAAGTTTTTTTCATTAGTTAAAATTGATGGTTCTGTTTCCATTTTGAATTTTATCTTAAAATAAATTGGAAAATAATACAATAGTAAATGTTACCATGATATATTCATATTTCAAGTTAAAAATTTAAAAATAACGACACATATAAACTGAAGCGTTTAACAATGACTTCAATCTCATTGTGAGATATTGGGACTTCATAAAGTCTCTGAACTAAAATTAGAAGATAGAAAATTAGAGAAATGTATAAGAAATTATAAAGTGTTGTCAGAGATTCGAATTATTCTAGCATCAAATATTTTTCTTTTTTTAAAAATCTAGTAGATTAAGAGAAATAATGATAAAAACAAAGAGAATATAATCATTTTTGAAAATTAAAGGGTTTTATTTTTTGTGCTTTTGGGTAATCTACTTTTAAAAACTCAATAATGCTAAAATTGTAGACTTGGATAAAACACTATCTGTAATTAAGCACTAAAACATTCCTTTACATGACTAAAGATAATAATTCCTGACCGACAGCTTATCTAACTTCACAAAGTTAATTACAAAAAATATATTCTTTTAAATTCTCAAACCCCTATTACATTTCCTCCTATATCTTGTCTGTTCAAGAGTTCTAAGGAATAACTTTCTCTTTTGTTGAATACTTCACTGTTATTGTGTATATATATGTGTGACACATAAACATCAATGCTTGTGAATATTATTTAAGAAAAATGTATCAAGGTGATGGAGTGTGGGATGGTACTGTGCTGTTCTATTTTAGTTTCCTAAAATGATGTGATAATTTGGGGCTCATCAGCTATAAAATTACTATTAAATAGCATTTTTACAGGGTTGATGACTTTTAATACAGCATAGGTTTTGCTGTCTAGTACCTTCAAAAATCTTTGCTAAAATTTAATTCTGTTAAAGTATGATTCATGACAGTGTCAAAACAAGTGACTTACCATAAGATTTTATATAATCTCTTCATTATAGTTCCTAGAGATAACTTTTTTTTTTTTTTCAGTATAAAAATGCTCTCTTTGCTCACAGGTACATCCACCATAAGGGAATATCAATAAAACATACAAACAAATGAAATAAATAAAAAATACCTCATGGTTTTTTACCATGTAGAATGGCCACCATGTTCAATTAGCCTTATGAAATTATTATTTGGAAACCTCACATTCATAGAACAGAACACCGTGGCTTGAAAGAAATGTTTTGAAATATGTGGTGGGGTAGAGCTAGTTAAGAAACTAACACCCACCCCCCATATGTGTCAGTTAATTTCTTTCCAAAACATTTGCTTGCTACAGTGCACATGTGTCCCAGGACTAATGACTCACCTTTCACAGGGGTGTTGTGAATATGAAATTACCCAGGAAATACAAAATCATCTTTTGAAACATGGAAAATATATTCATTCTAATATTTTCAATTTTTTTCTCAATAGAAATGACAGCTTTTATTTTTATTTCATTTTTATTTCATTTGTTGTGAGCAAGTCCAGAAATAAAGTTAAATTTACTCAATTTGGCCTCATGTAGTTTAAGGACAATAAAATCATATTGCATAGTTTTATCCAGGCAAATGGAACAATGTTCAGTTTTAAGAGAAAATGCTCATAATATAATAGAAAGAAAACCTAAATGCAGTGTATAACATTGAATATAAATTATTATAATTATTGAGTTTTATAAAATGTCATCTATATATGTATAAATATATATGTATATACACTTATTTCTCTATGTGAATATATATAACATTTCTCTATATATTCTCTATGTGTATATGTATCCTCTATATACATCTATAAATATAAATATATGTGCATATATATCTCTATGTATGTATATTTCTGAGGCTTCAAATCAGGATTTTTCAAATTTCTGAATTAAAAAAAATTTCTTCAGAGAGCATGTGCTGTTTTATAATTGAAAACAAAATCACCGAAGCAAAGAAATGATTAATTGGATTTAGAAAAATCCAAAGCACCTATAGAATTTCTCTTTCTTTGATGCCCAAAGGAAATGGAAAACATTTTATCCACAAATAACTCAGCTCACGTCTCATTTCATATTTTTTGTAGAAAAATTTTCTCCAGTGACAGGAGGTGGGAAAACTTACAGTTTATGAGAAATTGAGTTGTGGAATACATTCAAATATTAGGGAGAAATTCCAAGTATTTGGGAATGTGCCAGGAATATATATTTTAAGATCTCAATGCCTCTGCAATATGCGCCTCACCCAGATCAGTGGGTGAGACTTGATCAAATGTGATAAGCCTGTAAAAGTGGCTTTACTCCACTCCACAATGGGAAGGGATTATTGTTAATGCTTTAGCTTCTAGTTTCTACCATTACCAACCTTAGGTTTAAGTAAGTTATGTTTTCTTTTCTTTGATGGATTAAAGAAGAATGGAGAGTAAAGAAAATGTTTCAGTCACCATGGTGTTGGTTTGCAAATGCCTTATAGAAATAAGGAACTGAAAGATTTAGTCTCCCAAATGATACACAATAAGTGAACCAAATTACTAAGGCTAAGACAGAGAACTTCTGTTTTCTAACCAGTTAAACTATTCAGCAGATATTTTGCTGTGTCTATATGTCAGACTTTCATCTGGTTATTCAACTGCAATCTCCAAATTGTCAAATTCAATTCAGCAAGCCCTAAACAAGGTGCCAGGCACTGTAGAATGTGTTGGCACAATAATGTTGAGAACATTTCATTGAAGCTACTCTCAAGTTCAGAATCTAATAAGAATAATAGGTTGGAAAAACAATAAGGATGATTACAGCAATGGAAATAGTAGCATGGTGGAGCAGGGGAGATATTAATTGTGATGGGCAGCTGGGGAGTAGGGAGTGGGTGTGCTTCCAATTTTAGATGACAACTGGGTTGTTTTAATAGACAATTGTGGGCATTCCAAGTAGAATAAAATAACATAGGATGAAATAGTGTAATTTATTAAGGAAATGACAAGTAAGTAGTTTGTAATTCTGGAGTGTCAGCTGCAGATGGGAAATAGTTGATGAGATTAAGATCCACTGATTCCTAGGAAGAAAGGAGTCGCCTCCGAATTTCTGTTTCTGGTGCTATGTCTATTCCTGTTCATTTATATCTATATCCATACATGTTTGTTGCTGAGGACATCTACAGTTTTGTTACTCAGAGCCTGTTCCATGGACCAGCGGCATCAATTACCTGAGAGCTTGATACAATGCAGAATGTTATGCCTCACTTCAGACCTACTGAATTAGAATCCACATATTTAAAAGTCTCCATGTATAGACCTTGAGATAATCATGCTAAGCAAAATAGGCCAGACAGAAAAAGTTGAAAACCATATGATATCACTTATCTGTGGGATATAAACCTAAAAGCAACAAACAAACAGGACAAATAGAGATTCATGGACATGAAAAGTAGACTAGTGGTTACCAGAGGGTAGGAGGGAGTGGGGAGGAGGAACGTAGATGAGGTAAAAGGGGTCAAATATATGGTGTGGTGACAGAAAGAAATCTAACTATGGGTGATGAATACACAATGCAATATATATATATGCCTTACTGTTGAATTGTACACTTGAAACTTACTGAATTTTGTTAACCAATGTTGCCATAATAAAAATTTTTTTCAGAAGAAAATAAATAGATCGATCAATCAATCAATCAATCAAAAGTCTCTGTGTGATGGGTATGCTCTTTGGAACTGAGGAGCATTGCTCTAGATGGGATTTATTGCTAGGGACAGGTGTCTCAGAACTGCATGGCAAGATATCTCTGAAGCTTGTGCACTGGAGTCATGTCCGCATGACAAATACTAGGACAATTTTCTGCTGTGAAAAATGTGAAATAATTTGAAAAGTAAAAGAAAGAAAACATTTTACTTGGGCCAACACCCTAATCAATTACTATTAGTTTAGTTTGATTTTTTATTTACATAATTTTAATATGTTAATTCTATAGCATGAAATAAAACAAGCTATGATCCGCCCCCCCCAAAAAAGCTTACACAAAAAATATCATTGCCTGACGTTTACAATCTTTAAATTACAGGTCAAAAGAGCTTTGTGTTATTTTTGTTGTTTTAAAATACACAGTGAAGACTGTCTAGAAGCAAGGCCACTGTTCGTTCTGCAGAGACAACGACCTTGTCTAAGAGAACTGTGCTTCTATTCCTTTAGAATATATGACTAGCTCAGTGCCCACACTGATACCAGGGACACTGGCCTCGGGTTCCAGACGGTGGAGTTTGAGGCAGTATATAATTTTTAACATGCCTGTAAATCCTGTCCCACACGAAGCAGATCCTTCTTTCTTTTACTCTTGAATATTTCCTCATGTTATTATCATAATCATCATGGAAAATATTCAGTTTGGCATATTGTCCTAAGTTGTTTAATAATTTTAAAATTCTGAACGTTTTTAATGTTTTTGATGAACTTTTAAGGTATATAGTTTTTCCGCATTGAAGGTTATTCCTTAGGGTACATCCTTTCAAATGCTTGTCTAAAAGGGGCTTTTCTTTGTCTCCCAGAGCTCTATCTATACATTATCTCCAGTGAACTTTGAGTCTTAATACTACACTTCCCCTGCCTTTTATCCTTTGTAACCACATTCCATTTTCTCCTTTAAAATGCCAAACATACCTCCTCCATGATAACTTTAGGTCTATTTTCCCCATTCTTGAGTCATCGTGTTTTGTTCTTAAAGCTCCATTTCAGTTCCTGTCCCTGAGTCACCTTCCTGTCATTAAAATTTGACTCAGAGTTTATGTTTTCTACTCAGACTAACCTAGCTGATATGGTGCAGTCATGCTGGCTGTCCAATTTTAAATATAGGACAACACAATTTTGAATTACTCTTCCCTGAACTTTAAATGAAATAAGCTTCCTTTTAAAATGTAACAAAAGCATTTCTGTCTGCTTTAATAGCTGATAGAGTCAAAGAGGACAGGGACTCATATTCATGTGGAATAGTATGTCATATTAAGCATGTCCAAATAGAAAATAAAAATGAGTGAATTTGCAAGGTAGGAAAACTGGAAATTCTCGGTGTGACATACACTATATAATTTCAGAACCAGTGTACATAAGAATAAACTGGGTTTAAAGTTTTGATCACAGATTCCATTTGACCCCCAAGAGCTTATGACTCTGTAAGTCAAGGGTGGATCCAGGCAACTGCAATTTTAAGACACACACAAGGATCTTCTGATGCTGGGGGTCTGTGGGACTACATTTTGAGAAGCACTAATTTGGCACTACCTTGACTCCTCAGTGCCAAATATAGCAGGTAGAAATGAAAAGAGATGAAAATAAAATGCATTGATTTCAACACAGCAAGATCTCTAGTTTCATAATGTTTTTTAGAATTCACAAAGCACAGAACAAGAAGAGTTAATAAATGATCCCTGATACTTATTTGATTGTTAAATTCTGGAGGGCCATATCTATGTAGAGTAAGCAGTGACTTACATTTTCCTTCGTCATTCCTGCAGAGAACTTTTGTATCATCTGTGTTTTGTATAACTTCAAGAGATTCACCAGGCTTTACCTGCAGATCTCTGTTCCCCCACTTTTTAGAAGTTAAGGAGGGCACAATTGTAGTTGTATATAGGACTCTAATTTCGCCATCATACTGCCAAGAAAAAAAATACATTATTGATGAGTGTTTTGGAAGTAATTCATTTATTCACAGATTTATTAAGAAAGTCTTTGCTAAATAAATAGTTCCTTGTTTTCAAAAGATAATGTAAGAATACTAAAGAAAACATTTTTGGGGGGAGAAAACCACATATAACCTTATCAACCTAATATAATAACTATTTTTAAAATTTAAAGAAATTTAAGTTTAAGGTCTACATTTATTGCTTTGATACACTCATATATAATGAAATTATTACCACTGTATTCAGCTAATACCTCTATCACCTCACATAATTACCATTTCTTTTTTGTGGTGAGAACATTTAAGATTTACTCTCTCAGCATCTTGCTATAGTATTGCTAACTATAATTACCATGCTGTACATTAAATCTCTAAAACTTGTTCATTTTATAACAGAAAATTTGTAACCTTTGACCAACATCTCTCCATTTCTTCCACCCCTCCTCCAGCCTCTGTTAAACTTCCATTATCCTCTATGTTTTTATGAGTTTGGCTTTTTTAGATTCCACATTTAGGTGCTATCTTATAGTAGTCATCTTCCTCTGTCTGACTTTTTTCACTTAGCATAATGCCTATAAGGTTGATCCACATTGTCACAAATGGCAAAATTTTCTTCTTTTGTCATGGCTGAATAATATTCCATTGTATAGAAACACCACAGCTATTTTATATATTCTATTTTTATATTACCTTTTTATCAAGGTTCAAAGGACAGCTAAATTTGGATAATTATTTCAGTATACATATTGTACATGTATATATTTGCTTAATTTATCATAGGAATAAATTTAAATCTAAAATAAATTTTGTAGAAAATAGAGGAGTTATGATGGATAACTGTGACATTGGTAATTACACTTTTAAAATATGCATTTTGGAACTTAAAAATCATAGGATTTTTTCATTAGGACTTTGAACTTTGTATAATATTTAAATATGACATACTTTAAATTTTTTCCTGAAGTCTTTTTCTTCTTTTTCCTGCTTTTTTAGCTTCTTAGGATCTTTTTCTTCTGTCTTGGCCTTGGTTCCTTGACTAGAATGGCAGAACACACATAAAACTACATTTAGTTTCAAAAACATTTTAAAAATAGTGTGTAATAGAAGCTTTTCATAAAATTAAATTTTATTTTTAATTAATTCCTTTTCTTAGAGATCCAGTACAGTCATTGTAATAAATGATGACATTTTATAATGCAGAAGAAGTTCAAGAGAATATAGATTACGAGTTAAAATGGAAGTAAGAGATGATCTATTACATTAAACCACATGAAATCACTGAGGTATAGTTTGAATACAGTTACATATCAGTGGTTTCATATGATTCAAACTATTCTTGAACCCCCTATATTTTTCATCCCTTTCTAGAAAATTAAGTGTCTTGGCCAATGTCATAGAAAACGTTTTATTTTAAAAAAACTTTAAAAAAAAGTTAATAAATTATTTTTATTAAAAAGAACATTTTAAAAACAATGGATTTTGATGGCTTAAAAAGTTTCTATGTTATTATTTTTTTTAATATCTACTTAAAGTGGAGCCAGGGTGGTATCATAAAGATACCAACTGGATTAAAGTCAATTGTTATAAGAGGCGAATAAGCTGAAGATAGTGACTCTGCAGCCAGGCCACATATAAGATCACTTGGGAAGCTTTTAAAAACTACCATCGCCATTGCCCAATTCCTAGAAATTCTAATTACATTCGATTAATTTAAATTAATTTTAAATTCTAATTAATTAGACTGAATGGGATCCAAGTACTGACATACTTATTTTAAAAACTCCCCTGGTGATACTGATTTGACAGCCAAAGTTGAGAACCATCCGAGAGGGTTTAATAGGGATGTTAGGGAAGGGCTGTGAATCTCTGCAGAAGGGAATTTAAAAAATCAGTATATTTGTGAATAACGAAACATTTTTAACACTGATATTAATTTTTTATTTAGAGGACATAAGACAAAGTTTTGTTTGTAACTGATTTATTTAAAATATTTGATTCTTAATTTTTGAATCTTAGACTTTAGTTAATTCACTGTGAAATGAGACAGCACAGTAACCTGCTGAAGTTTCTTCTTCCTCCCTCAGTGCTTTCTGTCTTAGGGTACTCGGGGCAGTAGTGGAATTACTGTCCCTGATTAGCACTCTAGAATTATCAGAATGTACAAGAAAGCTAAAAAATTCCTTACAAGCTATCTTTGAAAATAATTTATTGAAACTTATTTAAAAATAGAATACTATGTTAGAGAACACAAAATTATTTTAGACTCTGAAAAACAGTACGTATCACATAAAGTTTAATTAGCTGGGGTTTATTTTCCTTGAAGAAAAGGGCCAGTGTGTGTCTATAGGTTTCTAGAGAGCAATTTTATGGAAAATAGTGGCATTTCTATAGTAATTTGAAACATAAAAAGGCATTAAAAACTGTCAGGGATGAAGCAACTTCCCAAAGATAAAGAATATTAAAACCTAACATATTACTAAAGATTAGATTTTCCTTTCATGGAGAACTGAAAAAGGAGACTGATTCTCCTTTCATCTTTCTTATTTGTTTTTCCTGTAGAACTTGATTTTTATATATAAATGACAGCACATTTTTTCTTCAGTTTCTTTCATCTCGATCCTATCTCTTATTCGGTAAAATGAGCTTAACAATCTTGGTAAAAATAAATACTTCGAGTTCACTTGTGCATTGTTACCAGTGCAGCTCAGAAGACATCACTTATTGTATTCCGTTTGTTACTTTCATCCTTTAATCAAGTCCAAGATCTTTTAATTTGCCTTCTTTTTTTCTTGAAAAAGTTAGAGAGGTATTCCTGGTTTTTTACATGGCATGTGTCATGAGTCTCACATACTTATTGGAATATAAAAAAGCATCCTACCATATTGTTTCCTATTTCAAAAGTTTTCAAGTTACTCTTTTCGTGTTAACTGATTTAGATTTTCTTACAATTTTAGGCTAAATTTAAATTGACACCTTAGCTCAGTTAAAGAATGTCGCTATTTACCATTGACTTTTTTTTTTTTTTAATTAGAATGGAACCTTTGGGAAACTGATGCTTATAGGAAGAAGAGACATTTTAGAAGTCCTGTTAAGAAACAAATCCTCATCTTTTTCATAAAAGGAAAAAGTCTTCTTGTGGAGGACAGAAAAAGCTTGAACAAGGTGGTGAAGGCTGAGATATAAACTAAGAAGTGTATTCAAGACAAAATGGTTTTTAGAAAAGAGTAAGAGTAAAGGGAAGAGATGAATCAGTGAGAGTAGTTGTGATCAGGCTGTCAAAGACTTTCCCAGTGAATAAATGAACGGATGAATGAATGCTGACATCAGTGAGTAACAGGGCAGAGGATATTCAGGAAACAAGGAGCAGAACCCCTGAAAGAGGGGGAGGACAAATGAGTGTGGAGAGACAAGGAAGAGGAGGATCAGGACTATCCACTCACAAACCTGGCAGAAAAGTTAGAGCAGAAATCAGGGAGAAGAAGACAGAGTGAACGTGATCTCACATAGTAGATACACACCCTACTGGAGTTTTATTCTAGTTGA
>NW_011888953.1:2587469-2637047 GCF_000151845.1 Pteropus vampyrus | reverse complement strand
GCTTGAACAAGGTGGTGAAGGCTGAGATATAAACTAAGAAGTGTATTCAAGACAAAATGGTTTTTAGAAAAGAGTAAGAGTAAAGGGAAGAGATGCATCAGTGAGAGTAGTTGTGATCAGGCTGTCAAATACTTTCCCAGTGAATAAATGAACGGATGAATGAATGCTGACATCAGTGAGTAACAGGGCAGAGGATATTCAGGGAACAAGGAGCAGAACCCCTGGAAGAGGGGGTGGACTATCCACTCAGAAACCTGACAGAAAAGTTAGAGCAGAAATCAGGGAGAAGAAGACAGAGTGAACGTGATCTCACATAGTAGATACACACCCTACTAGAGTTTTATTCTAGTTGAATTTTCTTGAGCAGCCTGATTTTCATTACTTCATTGTAATGAGAACATGTTGATTACCTCATCTCTGCTGAGGGAGCAGGGATATCAGAAGCATCCACATCATCATAAACCTCCTCTCCCACATCTAATAAAAAACAAAACAGCAAATATTGAAACACTATTAGTTCATATTTTGATACGATGGGTTTAAGACAAAGATTGTTTCAAGGATTAAAAAAAAAAGTTTCCTTGTGGTCTTTGTACATTTCTCCTGGAAGCATTGTCTGTTCCTTAAAGGGGAGAGGTTCTTATCTCCTTGTGTACTCGAGTTAAATTTATCTCAAGAAAACAGTGACCATGATTGTAATTATCATTATAAGGAAACAAAACAAAACAAAACAGTGACCAAGATTATTTGACAATTCACAACTGTGATGAATGGCAGGATTAGTAGATTGCTGACAAACAAATCGACATTGTTGGTCACTGGCAGTAGGCAGTAGAGATTGAAATCAAGATTCTTATGTGATTTAGGGTGCTATGATAATATATATGATTTTATTTATATGTCTATGTATATGTCTATATATCATCTATCTATCTATCTATCTATCTATCTATCTATCTATCTATTTATCTATCTATCATCTATCTATCATCTGTCTACTTGTCTGTTTTGTCTGTCTATCTATCTATCTATCTATCTATCTATCTATCTATCTATCATTTCAATCTATCATTCTCTTTTACTCACTGTTCTGTTCCTCATTAATTTTTACCTTATAGTAGTATTAGGTGTGGCACCACTTTAAAGTGAAAAGAATATTAATAAGACACTTCTAATACTAGTAGATATTGAGAATCAGTATTGGTGGAAAAGTTGCTATGACCTTAACTGGGTCAAAAGTTTCCCAATCTACAGTTACTTTTCCTCTTCCTAGACGTCTTGTTAATAATGCTCCCCAGAAAATTAAGCTGAAGTGATAAGTTGAAGAGAATACATGTGTTTTAAGTACTATTATCATAGAAATTTACATGCTTTCTGGTAGTGGCAAGGCTTTGATTTCCTTTAAAAACTCTCCTCTCTCTGTATATACGTATAAAGTTCTCTTCCTCTCTCCCTCCACGCCCCAGTCAGGTTAATTAATTTCACAGGATAAAACCTGCTCAGCTATATGAAGAATTCATAATAAATAAGTAGAAAAAATGACAAATTATTGATTTCTAAATAAGGAAAAATTACTATTGCATACATGTGCACTTAGAACACATGAGAACAAAAGAAAATTAAAACAGAAAACACATTTTTTACTTTATTGATCACATCTGTTACATTTTATACCTACTCTTTGTGGAACTAAGTTTCTTGAATATGTTTTGAAAATTATAGACCAAGAGACAAGCTCATCATTTTTTATTGATAAATTTGAATTTAGTGCCTGACATATTTTTAAAATTGACACTGAAAACAAAGTAAGATAAACAGCCTGAAAGAATAGATTTTCTTTGTATTTGGTGTGCTTTTAAATTTTATTTATAAATTAAAATAAAGTTTCTAGAGCCCAAGATATTCTTGTGAGACATTTTATTTTGTTTAATTAATTAAGAAAAAAAATTTAAAGGTCTGTTTTAGCATGGGTAAAAACATAAGCAGATTAAAATTGTACAAAGAAGAAACTGTTTCACATTTACTTTCAGAGTTAGGACTTTAATCAAGATATAGTGATTATATCCAATGCTTTCCCATTACACTATCTGAAAGAAATGAGATATATAATATACGGTTTGTTTTTAATACTTACCCAATTGTTTAGGAGGAGAAGGGAAACTGAAAAGAAAATGAAAACACAGTTACAATCAGACCAATATAAACACAGAAATTCAGTCCATTTAGGAGACACATTAACAAGTAACAGCCTAGAGGCTCATAAAGGCTAATTAATCTGTTGACTATGATTCCTTTCTCATCCTCCATTTCTCCACTGAGTTCCAGTTTCTATCCGTCAATTTGGAATTTAGCAATATTTTTTTGAACTCTGACGTTGGCCAAAAAAGTCAAGAGTCAAGCCATTCAGTGGTTTGTTTTGCCCATGGCCATTGGAACAATGTTTTCAGATTTGTTCTGTGAAATTTGGATATATTGTCACACCAAAGTAAACTAAATGGACTCAATATTTCGGAGTCATTGCGGCATAGCTCAGGTCCAAAACTATTTATTTGACTCAAAGAGTAGATATGCAGAGTAGAAATTAACAAAGGTCATAGGAATCTTTATATGACTATGTTTCCCCAATATACATATCCCAAAACAGGAGAATGGTGAATAAGAGAGGAATATTTACTGAAAAAAAGTCAAGGAGAGCTTATTAATAGAAGTGATCTGAAATCAGGATCGGGTGGCATTTAGTTGCAACAGAAAAAAACCTTTGTTTTTATTACTTTCTGAACTTTAAGCACACACACACACATCACTGGAAGAATGGTGCAGTTATACAAAAGTGTGAGAGATCATTAGTTCGAATGATCCAAAATCAGAATTAGGTTGTGTGCAATTGAAGCGGAAAAAATAATCTCTGCTTTTATTTCTAAGTAAGGACTATATTAATGAATAATGCATCAAGAGAAGATTTGTTATTTGTTAGTTATGATTTTAGTGTCCTTTTTACTAAGTATCATTTTAGTGTCTCACAGAAGGGTTTAATCATGTACCAGCTAATATGATTATAATCCTTCAAATTTATATGTGCAGAATATATACTAAATTATGTTGGGTTATGTTGGGATGGAAAGAGAAAATTCATATATTAATTTTTATTTAGACTAACTGAAGATATTTAGAATTAATTTAGTAGAGGATAAATATATCATTCAAATAGAATATGTCGCTATTGTGGAAGAGAGTTCAAAGACTTTAAATATTGCATTTAGAGAGAAGAGATTCCAAATTGTGTCCTTGATTTCTAGCAATTAATTTTTAATAGAGTATTTATAGTTTGAGGAGTAGTCAATATAAAATACTATATAATAAAATGTGGCATTGGAATTGTAAGTTTTTATATGTGATGCTATAGTTGAAAAAAGTCCTATTAAGTGGAGTGCGTGTATGAGTGTGTGAGGGGGTGTGTGTGTACATGGATGTATGTGTGTATGTGTTTGTGCATGTTTATAGGGAAAACAAAATACATCTTTGAATCATATAATGGTTTTTAAATACTTTGTGCTCCTCTGTAAATGCATGAGTTTAAGGGTGAGACAGTAAATGAGTAAAAGATGACTAATGGAAAATAATATTAAAATGGTTTAAGCCTGTAGAATTTGGTTATTGGTTATAAAATATTAGTAGCATTTCATTAATTTGATATTAGTGTAGTTATTGTGCACTGAATTTGCTTGGTCGACTCTTACAATGAACCTTCATTATTGTCTGACTCAGAGACTTTAGGTTTCTCTCGTATACTTTTCTTTTTGTCATCTTTTCCCTTTAACATCTTCAAAATCCCCCAGGACCATGAGTTAATCTTCTCTTCAACCTGTAACGTGGAGCTTAGGAGCATGCAGGCATTGATCAGAATGGAATAGTCAGTGGAACATGAAGACATTGGGTGGACATTCAGATTTCTTCTAATTATACTGTGCCGATCATTTAGGCAGTAAGTTACTCATTATATTCAAGAAGATGATGCTATTAGAATGTTGCTATTAGAATGGTCTGTGAATGTTGCTGTTACTAGATAAGTAGTAGGTAAGTTATTTTTTTTTTTTCTATTTAGTAAGATTTCTCTTGGTTCTTAAAATAGCAAACTAAGTCAGGATTAATTTTTAAACATCAATTTAGCTTTATTTTATGATTAAAATTAAGTAATTAACAGGTCTTAAAATTTTTAAATATGCCGTTTTAAAAGTTTAAACAATTAAAGGGTTAACTAGTCAGTACTAGTTTTGCCACAGATAGCATGTGGTCTCAATTTATTTGGATTTTCTATTACTATGGTTATTACACAAAGGATAGCCATGCAGCTGATAAACTCTCCAGAGATTGTTGTAAAAGTAAATCATTGATTGATAAATAAATGGTTGGGAGAAGTTTGGAAAAAAAAAGAAACTACAACGCCTGTAATTCTGTATCCCTTTTCATTTCATTTCTTGTGACATAGTTGTTGAGGTTCTTCCAAACAACACACCCCTTTATTTGAAGTGTAATGTAATTACACTTCCTGATTTACTACTGCTTTTAATCAAATGTTTAAATCATTTTTGGTGATGTAATAGGGAACACTATTTTCCACTTTTTATTAGAAATCAAAACTAAATTTTAGTATAAACAATAATTTGCAATAAGGCAATTCACTGATTATTCTTACCCATCATCAGCATGTTCCTCTTCAATCCCATCATAAATATCATCTGGGGGAGGTGGGAACATCCCTTCATTTGGATTAAGAGAGAGAAATCTGTTAATTTTATAATTTGGTCATATAATAGTCACTGAAAACTCAGTAATAAACCTGTCTTATTTAACTGCAGAAAATATCCCTCTTTCATAATAATTGTTTAAATAAAAAATAACTTTATTTTCCCACTCTCACCTAGATAGTAGGTAAATTGTTTTGTCAAACACTTCATAGGGAATTCTTAGAGGTGAAATGTAATAAAGATATGAAGGATAATAAAAGATACTGTTCACTGGAGAAGAAAGGAATGAGTAGAATAAATATTAGAAAAAAAATTGAATAGAGAATAGACTTAAATATTTATTGTGGAAAATGAAAAGATGAGGTGATAAGAAATACTTAATGGTGATAAGACATTTAGAAAAATATATCGATCAAGATATAAGTAAATAAAAGCAAATAGAATAAAATGTGACTTTGTAAACATTGATAGTTGTTGAAACAAATTTTTCAGTTTTTAAATATTGTTTCATCAAAGTGATATTTTTAAAGTAAAACCCTTTCTTGTTTGAGTTGTTACCCTATAACTTCTCAGGAACCTTGCTATTTGACAAATATTTATTTAGCAAGTGTTTATTGAAAACCTTCTCTATACAATGAAATCTGACTTTTAGGATGAGAATTTTAGCACTGCAAAGTGTTAGTAAAATGTCCTTGCTTTGTTGATGAGAAAACAAGGGGTCTTTAGGAGTCATAGCTAAAGTAACCATGTAAATTATCATCCAAACAAGATACTTCTGAAGGTGAAGGAAATGCTCTTAATAATTGTCTGAGGACAATTAGCATAAATCAAGACTGCCTTGGGCACACTGGAAGTGGAGTCACCCTAAGACCCATAACAAACTTGGAAGAAAGAAGCAACTTGCTCAGGGTCACTTGGTGACTAGGACTGGAATCCAGGTTATTGGTTCCAGTCCAGTGTCCTCTCTTTCACATTAAGATCCTCCTTATGACTTGCAAACAAAAGCACGTTGTCATTAATACACACAAAAAATGTTGAAGACTTGAAGAAACCGCTTATAAAAGTGTGTGGCTTACCTCCACTTCCACTTTGACTGTGGCTAGAAAAAGAAAAACAGAGGCAAATTCAATTAATATATGAATTATTTACCTATTAGGAAGACAAGTATATGTATTGAGCAGTTATACCAAAGAGAGATAATATTCCAGTTAAAAGTTCCCAAGATGTTACAGGCGAAGAGGAAGAAAAATTGTTCTTTATCATAATACATGAGTTGTAATAAGGCAAAAAACAAAACAAAACAAATCTAATAAGAATCAAATGAGTTTCAGTACTATATAAGTATTCAAAACCATGATACTGTTTGCTTCTAACATTTTCCCATGAGGCAGTTTTCAGATTATACATTATTCCATAAATGTACTTATGAAAAAAAAACAACCCAGTATTATTCTTGGAGTCATATAGGACCATTATTGCATTATATTCGATTCTCTTTCAACATCTTATAACCACAGTATTTTACTCTTAGTCCAATAGCACTAATGTTTTTTTTTAAAGAGAGAACTTAAAAAAAATGGAAATCTTATTTATGAGGCTTTTATATAGTGTGGCCACTGATTCCCTAAATCCAGATTCCCTGGATTTCTTATTTAGTTATATAACATTTTACATTTACCCTATTTATTTTATAATCATCTGTTTCTTGCTTGTACCCACCACTGAAATGTGAATTTGGGGAGAGCAAAGGAAGTATAGATTGTGGGAATTGGAAAACCTCAGAAGTCATCTTGTTCAATCCTCTCATTTTGCAGAAAAGAAACTGAGACTCTGAGAAACTAAATTATTTGACCAAGTCTTTTTAATTAACTGAAGAACTAAGCTAAGAACCTCAGCATCATGTCTTCCTATAAAATATTATTTTGTCTACACCTAGTTGCACTCCCTGTACCTCCATTTTTGCCTTTTGGATAATCTGTCAGCAACAGATATCAGTCTGATATTACAACCATACAGAATAATTCTACACTCATATCTGATTCCTCAATCTTCAAGTCAGATCAAAGAAATTGGTCTGACAGAGATCTATGGTTAATTTAGAAATAAAAAACACTATTGTTAATGGAACTTTATAGAAAAACAATCAATGTATCAATGTCAATATATAAATAAGGAATTGATTTTTGATGAAGTTTAAGTATATTCTTTACTTACTATTTTCACATTTGTTTTCTCTGACATTTCCTTTTGAGCATGAAGCAGAAAGTTAGAATTATGTGAAAAGTTACAATTCTGGTTGGCTGACACTCCTGGCAAATAGATTCCATCACGAAGATTTTCATACCCAATTCCCAAAGAACAAGGTAATAATAATCAGGAGTAAAGATGCCTGCCACATATTATTTTATTCCTAGAGCAATTCTTCAATTTCCCAAAATGATCTGTTTAGAATACAAAACATTTAATAGATGAAGTGAAGGTAAGGAGAGAAGAGTATGAGAAAAGAAGAGAAAGGAAGAGAGAAACGAAAGGATAAATGGAAGGAAAAAGGTTGGGAAGCATAAAACAGTTTGTTATGAGATGGAGAAGTGGAATTTGCATTGGGGATTTCCTTTTCTTCACTTTTCGCATTTATTACAGAAATTATTTTAGTTAAGAAGTGAGAAAGACAGTTGTTGGGACCTGTGCTTTAAGCCTCCTGTCTACTCACAGAATTTGAAGTGCACAGCCAACTCTCCTTATCCTAAAAGGATCAGGAAAGAGAAGGTAAAGTGTGCAAAGGACCAGGAGCCATCTGGAGGAGGGAGGAGAGGATGGTGCCATCCCTTACTCTTGCCAGGGCAAGCTGCCTGCTACAGTCAGCATCTTTCCTTGTTCTACTAAGGACAAAGCATGTTCTGTTATGAGATCTCTGCCAGCAGCAGCTGTAGTTTCAAAAACAAAACTTGTATAGAAATTATGTCTCTTCTTTCTTTCTTTTTTTTTTTTGTTAAATATGCATGAGAGGAATAGATGCTAGTAGGTATTGTGGTGCTATACTTTAAGATATTGAACATTAAAACCATACACTTCCTCTATTCCCATTTTATTAAATAAAAGATTCTTTTCCTGCTACATATTTACTAACTCGAGTATCTTTTAGAATTGTGGTATGTATGGACTTGATAAAATGAAAAAATAATAATGTTAGTTTTGGGAAATAGTCACCTATTATGGTTAAATAATGCTTTATTTTAAGAATATCATTTCTTTTTTTTGTGGATTATTTTTTCTTGAGTATGTATATCAGTGCAAATACATATTTATTAATGTAACTGGGGTCCTTTAATCCCAGAATAAGATAAATGTGGTTTTTATTTTTAAAGAACAAAGGCTAAACATAAAGTATATACAGTGATAATATACATGGGATGACATGATCATATTCAGAAAATTCTGGAAATCTCAGATTATGGCCATTTAGAACTTCAACTGACCTCAAAATTGATATTTACTGACCCCCAAACTAGGTCAATGTGGTTTTGATCACTAAAGCCAATTTACAATCAGTAAACTCCACTGTAAACATTTAGTATTTTGCTATATGTTATATAATTTATGATCATAACATGGTAGGAAGGCATTGCAGGTTACAATTCATTTTAGAAAGACAAAACTTCCAGAAAGCAACACAACAAATTTATGACAAGAGGTAAAAGGCCACAAGAGGGAAATGTTAATTCTTTATGTCTTATAAGTATATTATTATTTTGATAGTTTTATGTTATTTAAATGGTCGATAATTAAGACATTTTTTTCTTTGACATTTGAATTATGAAGAATGCAAACACATTTTTACCCAAAAGAAGATCGAGCACAGATTGTGTGTTTCAGGATGTCCATGAAGGATTGCCAAAGCCACAATGTGGATGTAAAAAAATGAGGATTCTTAACCAGGCTGGAGATTTTCCTCTTCTTTTTCCTTCAACTTAAAGGGATTATGGCTTTACCAGGGAGGGGAGATATAGGAGGAAAAATGAATGAAAGGAAAAGAGGAATGGAAAAGCAAGAATAAGAAAGGACATAAAAGATCAGAGCTAGGAATGGAAGACAGAAGAGGAGACATGGAAAAAGAAAGAAGACTGAGAAGGGAGAAAAGAGAAGAAAAGGTGCATGAGAGTGGATGGCCACTTTCCCTTCCTGGCCCCTCCAGGAAATATTTCTTGTTCTCTTCCTCTGCCCCAGACAAGTGTTCCAACAATTCATGGGGGAAAACTTCACTCTAATCTAGTGGAATGAATGGGCAATGAAAAGAATGCCCCTTAGTCGATACCCAGGGATCACAGGGAATTGAGTTTTTACTTTTGTACTTTGAAAGAGCAAAGTGGAATTGTAGTAGAAAGCATTCTTTTTTTCTGTTTTATTTTCAAATAAGAACAAAGATATTTAGACTCAAAGACTTCAGAGCAAAAAGCTTTTACACTTTTCAGAACTAAATTTCATATTTCATGCTTCATATTCTAGTCATATTTATTTCAGGCATATCTCTAAGATGAAATCAGAACGAATATTACAAAACAGCATTTTGGAATGACCACATATTTGGTAAGATCTGGCAAATGGGCCATTATATTTCAAGTAGTTTTTGATACATAAAACCAAAGGATAAAATAAAAGATTCCAGAGTTTCAAATGACCTTGCACCCACATTGGAGTTACTATATATGGCAATTTAGTTTAGTGATAAAGAGCAGTAGGAAATGTGGAAGGTAAAACTTTAGGATCCTAAAATGCATAATCTGTGACAAGGAGACAGTCCGATGTGTTTTACACGTTCTTTTTGCACATACCTGCTAGCCTCATCCTGCTCTGCAACATCATCGTACACTTCTTGGTCGTCTTCAATGTGTCTTGATGACAGAGGGCTGAGAGAGGTTTTTTTCCGTTTCAAGGAATCATAGTCAATATCTACAGCAGTGGTTTTAATATAGCCATCTACCAAAGGAGAACAATTTATGTTCAGATAACTGAGGTTTAAATATTTTAAAGTCATGAATAAAATATCAATTGCACATTTGCTCTTTAAAATTGCTCTTCATTTCTTTGCTTGCAATCCTGATTTATAGATTTCCCATGTAGACACACATTATACTGTACTTTGTCCAACTTTTATGCTGTTGTGGTTGGGGGTAAGCCTAGAATCTATTTTCAAGATTCCAAAGTAATTAACATGACTCATTTTTTCCTTTTAACATCAATGAAGAACCTAATGCCCTTTGTTCCTCCCTGGAGTAATATAAATATTTACATTTTTCCCCACTAAAAGATAACACAGATGAGGTGAAGATGGAGGTATACTTGTCATTTTGAATCCTCTTATCTTTGTCCACCCTGTACAATACTCTTAACTTAACGCTTATGAGTAGTTCTGAAAGAATTTGCACATCTCATTTGGGCTCAAAAACAACACCTTGAAATCATAGGAAAATTTATACTCACATGACCCCCTTGCTGTTCTGCCCAACCATTTCCCCTCAGGATTGTCTGTGATGCGGATTATTTCAATTTGCTCTCCTTGCTTGAAGCTCAGTTCATTCTTTCCTCCTTTGACATCGCAGCAAGCTTTTGCTAGGTGGATGACTTGAATAGGGCCGGTTAGCTGCAAAGAGGAAAAAATAGTCACAACAGGCTTCCTTACTATTCAAAAAATCTTTAAGGAATGCAGTTTTGAAAGACAATATGTCTGTAACTTGCCAACCTGCCTATTTCCAACATTTACAGGTTGGAACCAGACATTGAGTATGAATGTTATTCCTGGTGAATGTTTTTATAGGAGGGGTTAGGGAAAAACCACAGGGTCAGGCAGAACAAGCAAAGAATAAGTAAGCATGTGCTTAGGGTCCAGGAGAGAGTGGCAGTGATCTGTGGACCCTAGGAACTAGGAACTCTGTGAAAGGCTTGCAAAGGATTTAACTAATAACCAAATATCACTTATATATGACAATCCATGCTAGGTGCTATGTGTTTTTATGGGATATGCTGGTGATCTGCTTGGGGATGAAGGTGTTTTCCCTCTTTGCATTGTGTAGTTATTCTGATGATTCTCTGAAGCCCTAAAACAGCAAAGAGAAGGGAAGGTGGTGATGGTGGTGGTTGCCCTATCAGGAAAAGCAGTTTAGTAATATGCTCACGATCACATAACTCACATAGACAGCTGGAATTTGAACCCACAGCTGTCCAACTGTCTAAGCTTTACATTTTCCCTGTGTCATGCTATTGAACCTTTATTTAAAGATAATAAATATACTAAGTTATATATAAATCAAATTTTTATAATTCAAACCATATATTAAATGTTTCAGAGGAATTAAATAAAGGAAACTTGATATGAATTCTTTTTAAAATGAAGAATAGTTCTATAACTCAGATAATCAATTTAAAATATAGCTGACATACCAGACCTACACCAGATGGGCTATGACATTGAAGATGGTATAGCCAAGAGAGGATAGTCTACAAGTGCAGTGTTATTGCTGGTAGTAATAGAAGTCATACAATTAGAAACCAGAGATTAGAGAAGACATAGGTCAGAAATCCAGATAGATGACGAGGAATGAAAAACAGCAGGTATCAGAAGTCAACATAGGCTTAAAATACAGGCAAAAATGTAAGTCAGGTCTAGACATCAGAAGTTAGAGTAGTTTATAGAAACTTTATTCTGAGACAGGTCTGGTACATCTGGAGACACTTGTGTCCCTTGCACCATTATAATACATGCCCCAGGGATGTGTGTGGTCCTAAACTCATAGCATAAGTAGATTAATATGAAATATATAATGAGAAGAGCCAAGATGAGTTTGAGTAACTGCGTATTCATTCATTCACTCAATCAACATAAAATTTCCTGGATGCCCACTAATTACAAGCCACTATAGTTTGGATTTTATCATATTACATTTTCACTGCAGGGGTAAGGAAGCGTTTTGGACACACACACACACAAAATACTGTTATGAGGATAGTTACTCCTTAGAATACAACAATTAAGTAATTCTTCAACCATGTAAGATTTCAAGAATGGTGTCCCTTTTGTGTGAAAATTTTAAAGAAAGAGAAGTTATTCTTTTTCACCCATCAGCAAGCAAGTGCTTACTTTAAATTTCTTCTTTATCTCTTGTTCTTTCTTTTCTCTCTCTTTCTGTTCCTTTTTCTCCAGCTCTAATCTCTTCTTTTCCTCCTTTTCCCTTTTCTTCTCTCGTTCTTTGGACGCTTCTCTGTGAATAAAAATTGTTAGGTTGTTTTATCATCTGCAGGCATCGATGTGATAAGGCTCACTATTCACAGAGGTTTCTACTCACAGCAGAAGACAGTATCTGAAGTCTAGGTGAAGATAAAAAGCCAAAGGTTGTCAAAATTCCTGGGCGTGTGAGATTGTTCATAAAACCAGTAGGAGGCATGCAAATGAGGATTCCTTTCAAAAGCCCTGCTTTCCTTTACAACTTGTGCCAACCACTGAAGGACACTTTATAAAAGCCCGGTTCTTGCTGCATATCAGCATGAATAAAATTAATCTCTCTCTCTCTCTCTACCTTACAGAGGTACAAGAGCACACACATGTGCATCCATTCAGAAACTTAAGTCAGAACTGGTCGAGGAAAAACTAGTTAAAGATATTGGGATTTAATCGAAATGAAGATATTTGAATAGACAAAAGATAAAAATAAGATGACATATTTATTTCTACCTTCACTCACTTTCCGAGAAATTTCTTAGTCCTGGGCGACCCAACCCATTTTGCAGCTATTTTTAACATTTTTCTGCTTTAGCAGGCTGAAACATCAGCATCTGATGATGTATTTCTCATAGCACCCTTGTGAGGTGGAGCACTGCATAGGTGAGGAAATTCTAACATAGATGAATTCATTTGCCAAAAGAGCAAGAAATACAGATTCTTGGCTCTGATTTCCCATCAATGATCTATATCTAGAGGCAATAGCTTTTTAACAGAGTCCTCTGTAAAATCCTTAGATAGATAAAGGATCTTTAGTCCTTTGTATTAAAATAAAGGTTATCATAATATGTCAGTCGTTTGAACAATAAAGCTTTCCCCGCCCTAGTGTTGAATGTCTATTCACTCTCCCTCATACAAATCACTATATTCATCTTAGAAGAAAAATATCATGGTAAAAAAATATAACTCATACATGTCTTCATATGTTTCTCCTTCACTTTCTTCCTGTCAAGAAAATATTAATGGCAATTAATTTTAATTATTTAAAAAGGAAACATACACTTATTAATTACATTGATCAAATATTTAGTAAAATGAGTATAAATTTAAGCATACGTAAATTTGGCTTGTTTAAAATACTTTTTCATTTTTAGACATAGACTGGGAAAGTAAGCATAAAAAGATTTCATTTTATATCCTGCTGTATAATTCAGATATGTAGCCAGACTTAAGTTAGTGTTCAGTGCTAAAAAATTACCGAGTCAGTGTAATGATTGGTGTTTAATGTCTCAAATATTTTTGATGATATAAGATTATAAATGGAAAAATATCATCTTTACTCATAAGAATTTTCACTTCTTGGTTTATAGCAATAGAAAATTAATCATAATAATTGTTATATATTCTAGTTACAGCAACATAATACGAGAAGGAAAAAAACTGACCTCATTTAGATTTCCAGTACCTAAAGGAGTTAAAAAAAGAATAAAATTTAATGTAGTCTAATTGAGAAGCACTTTAATATAGGATTATTAGGTGTAATATAATATTCAAAACAGTTCATAATATAACAGCACTTATGCTTTATCAAAGATATAGAAGTACAAAATAGAATACATAGTTTAGATACTTACTATGGTTTTTTGATAGTTGTAATTTAATTATAAAATCATTTCATTGGCTTTCATAACATAATGAAGACACCCTTTCTTCTCTTTATGAAAGGCATGCACATTTGCTTTTGTGGGCTTGTCTGGAACAAGGCTATTATCAGAAAATCACAACTAGTTTGCATTTTTTGACTTATTTGTTCCCAAAGATTTTTCTTTCATATATCAAACAAGTCAAGTTAATAAGATTTTTAAACAAAATATTTTACTGCTCAAGTATTTGGTAATATAAACTAATCACCAAATATTAAGACATAATCTAAAACAACAATAAGACAAATATGTGGTATTGATATAGAAACAGATAGACCAATAGAATAGAGAGCTCAGAAACAGATACATAAATTTACATACACACATATATACACACACATAATGCACATACAAACATATGCATAGAGTTGATATATATAAAGGTAGCATTATAAATTAATGAGAAAATGATAGATTTCAAAATATGGTAATGGGAAAACTGGCTCCATACATGAGCTATAAATCTGGATTTCTAACTCCTCAAAGGTAGACTGTAAAGAGATCATGGTCCTAAATATAAGGGCTAAAGTTCATAGAAGAAAATAGATGATAATATTTTTATTTCCTAGGGATAGGACTTCTTCAATAAAACTTAGAAAGCATAAATTACAAGGTAAAATTTAATGATTTTGATTGTATTAATATTTATTTATGTTCAGTGGAGGACTGAACTTAACAGCATGGGCTAAGTAAATAGACAATGAACAGGAATTAATATCTGGAATACAATGGAACTCTTGCAAGTCAACCAGAAAAGGATAACAACACCTAGAAAAAAAATGGTCAAAGAATATAAACTGGCAACTTACAGAAGAAGAAACAAATGCTAATAAGCAAATGTGGTACTCAGACTCAACAGTAAGCAGAGATATGAAAATGAAATGAGTTGTCATTATATATACGTGTCATTATATATCTATATGACTGGAAGCAATCGGAAAGCTGAATACTACCACGTACTGGTGAAAGGTAGGCATCTTGGAATCTTCATGCCCTGCTGATGGAGTATACATAGATGTGGATCTTATGGAGAGCACTCTAGTCCTACCCAGTGAAAATGAATATGCCATAACTTATGAGCAGCCATTCCACTGGTCTCTCAAGGTCCACACGGGGGTATGGACAAGAAGGTGCATTGAATGATTTGTGGTACCTAGTGAGTTGGAGGTAAATGTGAATGCATAAGATGCATATCATGGAGTACTTAGCATGTGTACCATGAAGTACATACCATAGAGTAGTTGTGCAGTAGTTAACAGCAGTTGTGCAGTAGTTAACAGCAAGAAATGAGATATAGCACATACAGCAACACAAAAGGCCCCACCAAAATCCATTATGTTGAATATTAAAAAAAAGATCAGAATGAGCAATAACATGCTTTTTATGTAAATTGAAATATATACACATATGCAACAGTATGAAAACAATATGTATAAACAGGCACAAACACATTAAATATGTTAGAATATTTGTCTTTGATAAGGGCAAGAGAGAAAAAGGAGTGAGTTATGGAGATAAGAAGGAATAAATAAACAAAATTAGAGAAAGGTCTTGCATGGACCAATGATGATAACGACCCATTAATAATTCTATGAAAATGATTAACTTAAACTTCCCTATCTGAGATAATGAAAGATAAATAAAGCATATTTTGCCCCTTACCATTAGAATGCATGACATCATCTTGATTTTCTTCATTTTTAGGGCTTCTGGAAACAAGAAAGAAGAAAAAGCGAAAATGGAACAATTAGATGCTCACCTTATAATAAAAAAGAAAAATAATAAAAGGATATTTTAAAATATGATTCTTTTCTCTTTAATATCTTCTCTGATTTAAAACTTCAGACATGATTAGAATAGGCTTTAGCCTTATATTTATGCTGCTACTGCTGTAAAAAATGAAGAATCATGGAGCTTGAGTATAGCCCTGTCCATTCATAGTGAAAACATATAATTAATCCATTGTTTCAGGGCAGTAATATGTTTTTTGTTAAAATAGCAGTACATCAATAATTTAATTCTGGGATTCTGAAGGCATTTGATTGGTTTTGTGATATAGACACCAAAAGGAATTAGTTCCAAACCTTGACTTCTTCCTTTTTTCCAAATGTTCTCCACCTGGCTTGATTCCCATCACTTGTGGCTTGGGCTCCAAGCCACTTCATTCCAAACCACGTCGCCCAACTGCTCTTAATGGTTATCAATACCTGGGTCCTGCAAATCCCTAATG
This sequence comes from Pteropus vampyrus, assembly GCF_000151845.1. NCBI lineage: Eukaryota > Metazoa > Chordata > Mammalia > Chiroptera > Pteropodidae > Pteropus > Pteropus vampyrus. The sequence continues at coordinate 2,621,159 of NW_011888953.1, read as the reverse complement.
ATTTATGGAAACCTCTATATTTTCTACTTCTATTTTCAGATTGATTAGCATAGCTGGAGAAAATTTGCCATTTTACTGATTCTAGATATTATAAACAATTGGCATTCAATCTCAACTGCATCCTCTATACCGTTCTATGTCTCATTACACTTTTTTTTTCTAGTCAACACTCTCGCATCAGCCGTCTCGATGACTATTCAAAACCTTCACTACTCTCCTCAAGTCTCCTATTCCTCTTCTCTCGCCTATAAACAGATGATCTCGTTTCTTATGGCATTGATAAAATAGCAATTAAGTGTGCACTTTCTTTAAAAAATGCATTCTTTTAATACACAAACTTATGTACAGTTATACTCATCCTTACCTTCTCCCTGCCAAAATTCTTTCTACCTATGTTCTGAATCCTACCTGAATTTTCAGTGACTTTACTCCTTTTATTTCATTTCTTCTGTGTATCATCTTATTATTTATATTATTATTATCCCTCTTCTTTCACTCCCCATCCCTAATATCTCACTCTGTTTTCTTCTTCGGCCCAAGTTATTCTCATTCATTAAAAACAAACAAAAACCCCCACTTCTCTGCCTTTCTAAACTCTCCCCATTGCAACAAGATAATCTTCCTTTTCCCAGCCAAGTAGGAAAATGTGCCTATACTCACTGACTTTACTTCCTCTCCTCCCACTCATTTCTTCATTGACAACAATCTGGCTTCTATTGCCAATCCTTTACTGAAACTATTCTGAAAAGACTTAATTACCAGATCCACTGGATACCTCTCAGCCTGCATCTGACTTGATTGCTTTGGGGCCCTCAATAGTATGGACCATTTTGCCTTCCTTGAGTCTCTTTTGTTTCTATCACAAATCTCTCTTGGTTCACCTCTTGTCTCTCTGGCCACTATCCCACAATTTCCATTGTGGGTTTACTTTCCTCTGACTTCCTCTTTAAATGATGATGTCCATTTGTGTTCTGGTCTTGGCTTTCTTCATTTTTTTTTTTTTTCACTCTATATCTGTTCCTGAATGGTCTCAAATACTCCCACAGCTTCACATACTATCTTAATGTTGGTGACTTTCATACTGCAATCTCTAACTCAGGCCTCTTTTCTGAGTTTCATACATAGTTACAGATCTATCTATAACTTTATCTATCTATCTATCTATCTATCATCTATCTATCTATCTATCTATCTATCTATCTGTCATCTATCTATTTATCTATCATTACTTAAATGTCCCACAACCTATCTATCTATCTGTCATCTATCTATTTATCTATCATTACTTAAATGTCCTACAACCGGTTCTAAATTAACATCTCAGAAGCTGAGATTTCTCTCTTCCATCCCAGCCTAAACTTGTTTTTCCGACTGGGTTTCTTATCTTGAAATGGCACCACAATTCGCATATTCACCTAAGCCTCAAGTCATTCTTTACTTCTCACTTTTTTTCAGTCCTAAATCAAATTAATCAAGTTCTGTCAGTTCTACATACTTAATGTCTCCTATAATTCACTTTCCCACTCTCCTGCTAGACACAAGAACAGGATCACATCATCTTTGTGTGGACTCTGGAATTAGCCATCTGGCCAGTCTTCCAGTAACAAGAATGCTCTGTATCTTTGCCACCTCACAGTCCCTTCTCCACACTGCTACCAAAGTGATCTTTCTAACACACAAATAAGATTATACCACTTTTATATTTAATACTCAAGCCACTTAAAGAATTAGGAAAGACTATTACTTGAACCCAAGGGATACTGGTTGAAAAATTAACCCTATTTGAACAATGTGGGCTGGAAGTGCCTTATTATCACTGAGACCATAAAAAGGGCTCAGTGGGTACACTTGTGGCTCAGTGGGTACACTTGTGGCCATGGATGTGTGTCTCAGCCTCTACCTGAGATGGTAAACATGTGACCATAAACTGTTAATCTAATAAACTCACGTTTTTTAAATTGAAAAATTTAAATTTAACTTCTATATGCATAGCTTTCTGTGTAGGTAAGAGTAAAGGCTCAGTTAGATTAGTCATGACAAGGCATTTGTTTCTCTTAGAGAGCCTTTCTAGATCTTGGAAGATTCAGAATTAAATACAAAAATGATGGAATAATTCAAACACAGGCACAAAAATTTTTAGAATAAGTTTTATAATCATTAGGACAATATGCATATGTTCAATATTTTAAGTATTTGTAATATTTGAGATTTGTTATATCAGAGAATATTCAGTTAGATGTGTCACATCATTTTAAAATTTGTGAGTTACACTTTTTTATTTCAGTTGGAAAGGAAGGACTCTAGATATTGTCAGTGGCTGCTGACATCATGAGAGTCAATCAAACATTATGTACACCTAATAAAAGAATACAGCATCACCCAGAATGGAGTCATACATACATGCACACACACACATTTTGATCAAGCTGCTTCTATATCCAACTACCAATTTACAAGAAATACAGAGAAAAGAAAAACACATAAACTATATTGTAGGAAGGCAATCAGCAAAATCTAGACTGTGGGCAACTATAGTGCCCACAAACAGCTTGATTTGTTTAACAAATAAATTGCAATAAATAATAAAAAAGAAGGTAGATGGCGAACTTGTAGCTTAAAAGAGAATTACAAAACATATAAGGCAACAAAGACATTAGACTTTGAATTCTTATTCAAACAAACTTAAAAAAACACACACGATTAAAAAGACAACTGGAAATTTGAACAATGGCTTGACGTTTTATATGCATACAGAGAGTTTGTTTTTAGGGACCTACTGAAATATTTATGGATGAAATTATATAATGTTTGGTATAAGTTTCAAATTAATATAGGAAGAGGGATATGTGGGAGGGAGCATAGATAAAATAAGATTGGTAAAGGGTTTATAATTGTTGAAGTTGGTGAAGTGGACATGTTGGCTCATTATATTATTTTCCTGTCTATTATATGCTTAGAAATTTCCAAAATAAATATGCTTCTGAAAAGTATTTAAAAAATCCAATTGCAAAATTAGAATATTTAAGGTAACTGGATGATGTTTGACAGATTTATGAGTCATTTAAGTTCTTGGAGGGTTTTGCTTAGCAGAGTTATTAAATTTGTTCAATCGGCTATTTGAAATGCTAAAAAATAGAATTCAATATATAAATCTATATATGCAATGTAAAACATGTAAGGGAATTAACTAAATTTATAAATATAACCTGATTTGAAAGAATTTAGTATGAGTCATCTAATCATTAATCAGAGATCCCCCTAAAAATAATTATTGTTACTTAAATAAACCTTACTAGATGTATAATAGGATAGCAAGTTATATTGTGCAAATTTAAGTATTTAAAAGAAATTAGGCCTTTGCATAAACTTTAATGAATTAAATGTTAATTAAAAGCACAAAGTATAACTATCTTACACATCTAAATATACTGACATTCTATAGAATAAAATCTATAGCCCTTTTCTTGGTATACAAGGCTTTTACTATCAGCCTTGCTCTTTACAGTTTTATGTTTCTTCTTCAATTATTTTTTCTTCTTCTTCCATTATCTTCTTTTCACATATTGATACTGAACGTACTCTCTGAATATTCTCTGGTTTATTTTTCCTCCATACTTACCTCTGCTGTTTCCCTTATTATACCTTACCTGTGGCCATCCTTAATCTTTAAGTTTCTCCTTAAACACTCCCTCTGTGAAGTTATCCTCGACTTCCCCAAGCCCACACAGTTGTATCTTCTATATGTTGTACATTGCTCCATTATAGTGATTATTCTGCATTGCTACCATTATGGAGTAATTGATGCCTGTTTCTCTTACTGCTATGAGACCATAAGCCCCTTGAGGAAATTAATTGTCACTTCATTAATTTATTATTATGATAGTCATTTTCAGAAAGCAATGAGTAATTCCTGTCATGTATAGGACTTTTTTAGATGAATTAATGATATCCTAGTAATACTAAGAAGCTAAATTAACTTTTATTACTAAAGTAATTTTTCTATTACTATTTTTGACAAAGAATATTAAGTCAAAGACTACCAGACTTGCAGTTTACTTCCTAATACACTTGGATGAATAACAAATGCTAGCAAAATGAAGGCTATCTGCACATCACATTTATACATGTGTCTACATTTTTATGCAAACCATTTATTACTTGTAGATACTGTTTGCACGAACACTTTATTCATGGACCCAATGTTATAGTATATAAATCTTAGTTTACATTAAAGTATTCAATAAACATGAAATGGTGATAAGAACAGAAATGATAGTAAAGAATAAAAGGGAAAAAGATGAGGAAAAGAACTAGGTGAATGCTATAAATAAATCCAGAACAAAGTGTCACTAATTGCTCAAAAGAAGTGTTCCAGACATTGAGAAAAACTGCATAGAGAGATAAAGAGACAACAATGAAACTAGTCACAACCCAAGTCATAGAAAACTAAACAGAGAGAATGGGTAAAGGAGAAGAAAGAGAAGCTTATCAGTTGAATAACAGTATGTCTAGTCAAGAAGGCCTTTCGCCATAGTTCTTTCTCGCTATGCTATAGCAAGCAGAATTAAGTAGGAAAAGTAACGTTATGACTGTCATTATGACTGTCATCATTAGAGCTCTATTTTTTTACTTAAATATGTAAGGCTGTTATTCTTTAAGTTCTATTTGCTATTCGTGACTTTAGTTTTTAATTGTTTTTTTTCTTTCTTTTTTAAAGGATATATTACAATTGGAGTATGACATTACATTAGTTTCAGGTGTACAACATAGTGACTAGACATTATACAGCTTACAAAAAGATCACCCTGATAAATCTAGTACCCATCTGACACCATGCATAGTCACTACAATACCATCTACTACACTCCCTATGCTATACTTTATATCCCCCTTTATATCTTGTAACTTCCAATTTGTATTAATCCTTTTCCCCCTTTCACTCAACTCTCAACCCCCTTCCAACTGGCAACCATCAAAACGTTCTCTGTATCTATGAGTTATTTTCGTCTTTAGATTCCACTTTTAAGTGAAATAATATGGATTTGTCTTTGTTTGATCTACTACACTCAGCACGATGATCCCCAGGTCCATCCATGTTGTTGCAGATGGCAAAATTTCACTCTTTTTTATAGCTAAGTAACATTCTGTTGTATTATATGTGTATGTATATACATACATACATATATATACACACACATACGTATATACACACACATATACACATATACATACCTATATACACACACATACATACGTGTGTGTGTGTGTGTGTGTGTGTGTGTGTATAACCACTAATTTATCCATTCATCCATTTATGGACACCCAGGTAGCCTCTGAATCTTGATAATTGTAAATAATGCTGCAATGAACATATGGATGCACATGTCCTGTTGAAGTATTGTTTTGGGTTTCTTCAGAAAAATACTTGGAAGTGGAATAACTGGGTCCTTTTTGTTTCTTCTTATAGACTTTGTTTTAAAGTCTCTTTTGCCTGGTATAAGTATTTCTACCCCAGCTTTTTTTTGTTTGTTTCCATTTTCATGAAACATCTTTTTCCATCCCTTTACTTTTGGTCTGTGTGTCTTTCGATCTGAAGTGAGTCTCTGTTAGGCAGCTTATGTAAAGGTCTTGCTTTCTTACCCATTCAGCCACCCTATCTTTCGATTGGAGCATTTAATCCATTTACATTTAAAGTTATTGTTGATAGATATGTAGTTATTGCCATTTTATTATTTATATCTTTAATCTTTTTTCTTTTTTCTTCTTCTTCTTAAAGAAGTCCCTCCAACATTTTCCTGCAATCCTGACTTGGTGGTAATGAACTTCTTTAACTTTCTCTTCTCTGGGAAGCTCTTTACCTGTCCTTCAATTCTAAATGATAGCTTTGCTAGGTAGAGTAGTCTCCGTTGTAGTTCCTTGCTTTTTATCACTTTGAATATTTCTTGCCAATTCCTCCTGGTCTGCAAAGTTTTTGTTGAGAAATCAGCTGATAGTCTTATGGAAGCTTTCTTGTAGGACATTAACTACTTTTCTCTTGTTTTTAAGATTTTCTCTTTATCTTTAAACTTTGGGTTAAAATTTAACATTTTAATTATGATGTAGCTGGTATGGGCCTCTTTGGGTTCATTCTGTTTGGTACTCTCTGTGCTTCCTGGGTGTGTATGTCTATTCACTTCATCAGGTTAGAAAAGTTTTCAGTCATTATTTCTTGAACTAGGTTTTCAATTCCTTGCTCTCTCTCCTCTCCTTCTGGTACCCATATGATACAAATGTTGTTACACTCTCTGGTTTGTCCCAGAGCCCCTTTAAACTATCCTCATTTTTTAAAATTCTTTTTTCTTATTGCTGTTCTAATTGGATGTTTTCTGCTACTTTATCTTCTAAATCGCTGATTCGATTCTTTGCTTTCATCTTATCTACTGTTGATTCTGTCTAAGGTATTCTTCATTTCTGTTATTGTGTTCTTTACTCATGACTGGTTATTTTTTATGTTTTCTATCTCCCTTTTTATGTTTTCCATCTCTTTGTTAAAGTTCTCACTTATTTTATCTATTCTTCCCTTAAGTTCATTGAACATCCTTATAACAAGTATTTTGAACTCCGCATCAGGTAGATTGCTTGTCTCTCCTTTTTGTTTAGTTCTTTTTCTGGAGCTTTGTTCAATTCTTTCATTTGGGACATTTTTCTTTGTCTTCCCCTTTTGGCTGCCTCCCTGTGTTTGTTTCTATGTATTAGGTAGGGCTGCTATGTCTCCTGGTCTTAGTAGAGTGGCCTTATGTAGTAGGTGTGCTGTGGGGCCCAGTGGAACAGTCTTCCCTGGTCTCCTGAGCTGGGTGCTCCTGGTATCTCCCTAATATGGGCTGTGTGTGCCTTCCTGTTGTAGTTGAGCCTCGAGTGCTGTTTGCACATCAATGAGAGGGATTAACTACAAGGCCGATTTGTTGTGAGAACTGGCCATGACCAATTGAGGAGCCGTTGTACAGGGGCTGACCCTACAGAGCAGGATTCACTTTAGCAGAGCTCTGGTGCCTGCCCTGTCGGCCCTTTGGGTGTGTTGTCCTCAGATGTGACCACAGGGGGTGCCCTGGCTCAGACCAAAATTCGCTACTGGGCACATGGGCTAGGGCCTCCTGGGAGGGGCCTTGTTGCAAGTCAGGTCCAGCTGCAGCCTGCGCCCTGCCCAGGGGCCACCTGGAATGTGCCAACAAGCAGTACACAGATCGCTGTCACCCATTCTGGGCTTGGAAGTGCCTCAAGAGGCCAAGATGCAAACGGAGGCTGGCTGCCACTGTACTGGGCTTGGGGCTGCTCAGTAAGAGGTATGGGGCATGCTGAGACCAGATGCTGCTTGTTTAGGTTTTGTGAACCTCCATGAGATTTTGGGAAAGGCCACAGCATAAGCCAAGACAGGCAGTTTGTATGAAAACGCCACTGGAAGTGGCTTAAGTGGGCCTGCACACTTGGAAGGGCAGAGTCTTAGGGACTCACCAGAACAGGGCAACCAGTATTAGATATGTTGATGGAGACTCAGATATGGCCCCCACCTGGGACTGCAAACCAGGCAAGGAAGGGCTCAACAAAGGGACAGTAGCCTCTACCAGTACTTCTGTCTGGGAGAAAGCTGCCCCTCTAGGCCTCACTCCGAAGCCAGACAACTCAGTTCCTCCCCATGTGTCCCTGGTGCCTACTGAGCTGCTGCCCCAGCACTGGAGCTCAGAGCAAGTGAGTCAATCAGCAAGAAAGTCCATGCGCAAGCTTCTTAAGAGGAATGTCTGCAACTCCAGAGGCCCTTCATCTCATTCAGCTATAATCTTTGCTGGTTTTCCCAGCCAGAAGTTGTGGGAATTCTTTTCTTGGTACTGGAACCCTGGGTTTGGGAACCCAGTGTGCGACTGAGACCCCTTGCTCTTCTGGGGAAATGTCCACAGTTGAAATGTTTCTCCTAATTCTCAACTATTACATGTAGGTATGGAACCAGCCTGTTCTATGTCTCTGCCTGTCCTACCAGTCTCGAGGTAGCCTCTTCTGTGTTTCCCAAGTTGTAGGATTTCTGTTCACTTAGATTTCAGGTGACTCCCAATGATAGCTATTCTGTAATTTAGTTGTAATTTTGATGTGGTTGTGAGAGAAGTCAAGCAGTGTTTACCTACTCCATCATCTTGACTTGAAGCTAGCTCCCTAGTCTGTTTTTTAAAGAAGGAGGAAATGTAAGTGATACATAAAACTTTGTTCTATACTTGCCCTTACTGAAAAGAAATCCTGAAACTTTTTTCAAGAATATGTCTTCCTGTATATTGAATGCATGAGGAATTATAAAACTGACTTTTTTAAGCCAATGCCTTCCAAATAGAGTTAGGTAAGACAATCTGTTCGTGCATGACTAATAGGGCAAGTCTCAAATTCTGGAAAATTTTAAGTATTTCTAATTTTAAAAAAGGTTATAATGGTAAATTCTTACTTTCCCTTTAATTTTAAAACACCCCTCCCCCAAAAAAAGAAAAAAAAGAAAAAAGCCTTAAACTGACTATGAATGACCTCAAGGAAAGGATTGTTTAACCTTTTCTTTTCCAACCTTAGTCGCTTCTCATTATTTATTATTTCTTATTACTTCAGTTTTCTCATCTCATCACTATTAATAACCATGTAATTTGCTTTGTATACCAAAATATTTAACCATTGGTTCTGTTTTCATACTAAGTATTAGCTATGTTGTTAAAATTATAATTATTTTTTTAAATAGCACAAAAGTGTGTTACATTAAAAATGTTGATTTGAACATTAATAATGATAAATATAAATGATAATGCTCTTCTGATCTGTTTTGCTTCCTTTTCAGATGTCTGAGGAAAATAGCAGAAAATATAACTGATTTCTGACCACTAGGTGGGGAAACAACACAGTTTAAAATATAATATAACTTTGGCTTCAGCTACTTAATTTTTAAAGATATTTATTATTTCTAATTTTTACCCACCTCCGATCTTTTCCATTTTTAAGGCATCATGACCTGAATGATATTATTACAAGTGACTTCTGATGAGTAGGCAGGCGATAAAGGTCATCCTATCTCTTCAAATTCCTTTCTTGATCCTAATGAAAGTTTTTTTTTTCCTTGCCTTAAGCAATACAGACTCTACACTTTGAGGAGAACTGTAAACCTTATTAGTCCTTTATTCTTTGGGGAAGACAGTCCCTCACCTGAGCACTAGCTCACTGTTTCTCCAGTCCTTGTTTCCAGGAATTCTTCCCTCTCTGTCATTATCATTTCCCCTTCGTTACTGGATCTTTCCCATCAGCACACAAACATACCGTTATTTCTTCCATCTTAAAAAAGAAAATCTTGATTCCATTTTCTCTTCCAGTTCCTGCTCCATTTTTTTGTTGCCTTTTCTCCTTTAAAGCACCATCTGTATCTGTGTGTTCCTTTCATGTTCCTGTCCTCTCCTTTCATGCTTTTTAAAAGCGATTTCAACCAGGCTTGTATCTCCATTACTCGAAAAATTTCATCCACACTGACTTCCATAGTGCTGGCTTACTTGGCCTTCACCGGCTTCTGACACAATCTCTGCTTCTGCATTAGGAATATTATCTGGCTTCCAGGAAAGCACGCTCTTGGTTTTTTCCTACTTTATTGGTTGTTCTTTTTCATTCTCCTTTTCTAATTTTCCTTCTCTCGGGCCTAGTGGAATACCCCAGTGCTTGGTTCTTCTCTCTAGTTATACTCATTTCCTTGGTGATCTTAACAGTCTTATGACTTTAAATGCGGAATATATACCGATGATTCTCAGATTTATATTTTTAAACCAGAACTCTCTCCCAAACTGTTTACTTCTTATACCCAATTGCCTCCTCCACATCTCTGCTTGGATATTTAAGAGACACCTCAGGCTTCACATAGCCATACCTTCCTGATCTTCCCCACCCCCAAACTTGCTCGCCTTCAGCCTCTTCTATTTCAATTCAAGGAAACATCATCCTTACAATTGCTCAGGCCAAAACCCTTGGCATCTTTGACTCTCTTTCTTTCATATCCCAAATCCAAATTCTACTGTCTCTACCTTCAAAACATATCCAGAATTTGGACACTTCTTACCACCTCGCTACCATCATGCTGGTTAGAGCCACCTCTATATTTTGCCTGCATTTCCACAATATCTGACTACTGATTTCCCTGCTTCAATATATGCCTCTTTTCAGATAGATGTTAAGGTGATCTTTATAAAACATAAGTCAGAAAACATCAGTGCTCTATTTAACCTTTCACTGGTTCCCATTTCACATAGAATAAGAGCCACAGTCTCTATCATGACCCTCAAGGCTCTACGTGAGCTGTATCTTTTCTTACTACTCTGTCCTTTGCTCACTCTACTCTAGCCCCAGTTACCTCCTTCCAGTCTTCAAACATTCTAGGCAGGGATCTTTGTTTTATTCACTGATATTTCCTGAACTCCTATTACAAAGGCAGAAAACAGTGGCTCAAAAATAATTATTAAGTGTATGTAAAATAACCTATGAGATCTTGACCTGTGAGTGGCCTTTGATTGCAGAGGGAAGGAATGAATGACACTTGCAGGCTGGTAGAGGGTAGAAAACACCCAGGTATGTGTTTTGAAGGATGGTAGAGTAAGGAAAAGCACAGAAACACCCATATATTACAGTTTTACCTAAAGATCATTCCCTAAATTTCCCTTTCACATGAAATATAAATTTTTGAGCCAGACTATCAGGACCCATTTTGCATTCACTTCCTCTTTGTGTCTTATCTAGCTTCCTCTAATTGGGGAAAGTTTTTAACCTAGGTATTTCTTCATTTTGGAATTCACTTGAACTCTCTGATGAGACCTGAAAGTTTCCACTATATACCACATTTTTGGTTTGGGAAAAAAAAAAGTATCTTATAGATGTCCCTTAGCTTTCATTCCTTTCTTCCCTCTATCTGGCAATTAACTTTCAGATCTCCAATTATAGTTTATCTAGGCAATAGAACATCAAAGACTCCTGTTTCTCTCCATCTTTCTTCTGAGAGTATGTATTCTGTGGAGTAACTATTAGATGAATCAGACTTTCTAATTAGGAATTCTTAACAAGATGGAAATAGAAATGAGGTAAAGTTTATTACAATTGGTGGGTTTTGCGAACTTATGATGAAAACGAAATTACAAGTAAGAATTTGAGTGTGACTAGTCAGCAGGCCCTCTTCAACTTTGCAAAAATTCCCCACAAAGCTAGGAAATTGAGCAGACTTCTTATGAAGCAGTAGCACAGGACTGTTTTTGAAATCTTTTCTTCCTTCTACAACTTTTTACTCCCCACCTTATCGTAATGGATTCTAGGCAGTAGGTTTGTGGAAAAGAGCTAACATAGCAGGTCTGAAACTGCTATTTTTAGAAGAATCTGCTACCAAGGTTTGCCCTTGGCTTTTATCTGGGAAAACAGCTTTTAAAAAATTCTCTACACTGATATGAAAAGTTGCCTAACTGATAAGAGTGCTTTACTGTATAAACAATGTGACTTACGATGAACATCTGCTTTCCTTCTAAAAGACTGGTATTTTGGTAGTTGCTAGGTAGAAGGTGCCAATGTGACTAGCTCTCAAGAAAAACCCATCTCTAACAGGCTTCCTGGGGAAGCAACATTACACATGCATTGTATTTCGAGGGCTATAGAAAGGAGCACTCTCGGTGTGTCTGCTCCCAGCCTTAGAAAGAGAGTGTTACTGTGATAAACCTCAGGCGTCAGTACTACTATATGGTGAGTAGTCCTGTAGTCTTTTTAGTGAATCATCAAACTGGATCTCTTCAAATTCCTTTCTTGATCCTAATGAAAGTTTTTTTTTCCTTGTCTTAAGCAATACAGACTCTACACTTTGGGGAGAACTGTAAACCTTATTAGTCCTTTATTCTTTGGGGAAGACAGTCCCTCACCTGAGCACTAGCTCCCTGTTTCTCCAGTCCTTGTTTCCAGGAATTCTTCCCTCTCTGTCATTATCATTTCCCCTTCGTTACTGGATCTTTCCCATCAGCACACAAACATACCGTTATTTCTTCCATCTTAAAAAAGAAAATCTTGATTCCATTTTCTCTTCCAGTTCCTGCTCCATTTTTTTGTTGCCTTTTCTCCTTTAAAGCACCATCTGTATCTGTGTGTTCCTTTCATGTTCCTGTCCTCTCCTTTCATGCTTTTTTAAAGCGATTTCAACCAGGCTTGTAGCTCCATTACTCGAAAAATTTCATCCACACTGACTTCCATAGTGCTGGCTTACTTGGCCTTCACCAGCTTCTGACACAATCTCTGCTTCTGCATTAGGAATATTATCTGGCTTCCAGGAAAGCACGCTCTTGGTTTTTTCCTACTTTATTGGTTGTTCTTTTTCATTCTCCTTTTCTAATTTTCCTTCTCTCGGGCCTAGTGGAATACCCCAGTGCTTGGTTCTTCTCTCTAGTTATACTCATTTCCTTGGTGATCTTAACAGTCTTATGACTTTAAATGCGGAATATATACCGATGATTCTCAGATTTATATTTTTAAACCAGAACTCTCTCCCAAACTGTTTACTTCTTATACCCAATTGCCTCCTCCACATCTCTGCTTGGATATTTAAGAGACACCTCAGGCTTCACATAGCCATACCTTCCTGATCTTCCCCACCCCCAAACTTGCTCGCCTTCAGCCTCTTCTATTTCAATTCAAGGAAACATCATCCTTACAATTGCTCAGGCCAAAACCCTTGGCATCTTTGACTCTCTTTCTTTCATATCCCAAATCCAAATTCTACTGTCTCTACCTTCAAAACATATCCAGAATTTGGACACTTCTTACCACCTCGCTACCATCATGCTGGTTAGAGCCACCTCTATATTTTGCCTGCATTTCCACAATATCTGACTACTGATTTCCCTGCTTCAATATATGCCTCTTTTCAGATAGATGTTAAGGTGATCTTTATAAAACATAAGTCAGAAAACATCAGTGCTCTATTTAACCTTTCACTGGTTCCCATTTCACATAGAATAAGAGCCACAGTCTCTATCATGACCCTCAAGGCTCTACGTGAGCTGTATCTTTTCTTACTACTCTGTCCTTTGCTCACTCTACTCTAGCCCCAGTTACCTCCTTCCAGTCTTCAAACATTCTAGGCAGGGATCTTTGTTTTATTCACTGATATTTCCTGAACTCCTATTACAAAGGCAGAAAACAGTGGCTCAAAAATAATTATTAAGTGTATGTAAAATAACCTATGAGATCTTGACCTGTGAGTGGCCTTTGATTGCAGAGGGAAGGAATGAATGACACTTGCAGGCTGGTAGAGGGTAGAAAACACCCAGGTATGTGTTTTGAAGGATGGTAGAGTAAGGAAAAGCACAGAAACACCCATATATTACAGTTTTACCTAAAGATCATTCCCTAAATTTCCCTTTCACATGAAATATAAATTTTTGAGCCAGACTATCAGGACCCATTTTGCATTCACTTCCTCTTTGTGTCTTATCTAGCTTCCTCTAATTGGGGGAAAGTTTTTAACCTAGGTATTTCTTCATTTTGGAATTCACTTGAACTCTCTGATGGGACCTGAAAGTTTCCACTATATACCACATTTTTGGTTTGGGAAAAAAAAAAAAGTATCTTATAGATGTCCCTTAGCTTTCATTCCTTTCTTCCCTCTATCTGGCAATTAACTTTCAGATCTCCAATTATAGTTTATCTAGGCAATAGAACATCAAAGACTCCTGTTTCTCTCCATCTTTCTTCTGAGAGTATGTATTCTGTGGAGTAACTATTAGATGAATCAGACTTTCTAATTAGGAATTCTTAACAAGATGGAAATAGAAATGAGGTAAAGTTTATTACAATTGGTGGGTTTTGCGAACTTATGATGAAAACGAAATTACAAGTAAGAATTTGAGTGTGACTAGTCAGCAGGCCCTCTTCAACTTTGCAAAAATTCCCCACAAAGCTAGGAAATTGAGCAGACTTCTTATGAAGCAGTAGCACAGGACTGTTTTTGAAATCTTTTCTTCCTTCTACAACTTTTTACTCCCCACCTTATCGTAATGGATTCTAGGCAGTAGGTTTGTGGAAAAGAGCTAACATAGCAGGTCTGAAACTGCTATTTTTAGAAGAATCTGCTACCAAGGTTTGCCCTTGGCTTTTATCTGGGAAAACAGCTTTTAAAAAATTCTCTACACTGATATGAAAAGTTGCCTAACTGATAAGAGTGCTTTACTGTATAAACAATGTGACTTACGATGAACATCTGCTTTCCTTCTAAAAGACTGGTATTTTGGTAGTTGCTAGGTAGAAGGTGCCAATGTGACTAGCTCTCAAGAAAAACCCATCTCTAACAGACTTCCTGGGGAAGCAACATTACACATGCATTGTATTTCCAGGGCTATAGAAAGGAGCACTCTCGGTGTGTCTGCTCCCAGCCTTAGAAAGAGAGTGTTACTGTGATAAACCTCAGGCGTCAGTACTACTATATGGTGAGTAGTCCTGTAGTCTTTTTAGTGAATCATCAAACTGGTTGTCTTGGGGATTCTTGAACAGCAGGAATAGTGCCAAATACTCTTTCCCTTCACATTTTTTTTTCATCAAACAATTACGTACCAGTTGTCATGTCTTATAAATGTTCAGGAATTCATGCTCTGGGTATTCATTTAAATTTCTCACTGAAATTACACAAGATCAAGAAGCCTGACTATAGCCAGTACCTGGGATACAATCACATAATAAAATTCAAAGGTACTAAGTTTAAAATCTAGTGGGTTAAATTTATTAAAGTAGGAAAGAAATTAGGAAAAAGAAACAGGATTTACTACATGTAAAGGGAAAATAATTTACACAGAAATCAGGTGTATTTGAGAACACATATTAATTAGTTATTCTAATTAAACTAATACTTATTTAGCACTTATATGTTAGATGTCATATGTTAGATGGCTTACATTCTTATTTGGTAGCTGGATTTCATGGAGTATTAGAGATTTTAAATTAGAATTTATAAACACAAATGCTTGGAAATATGTGCAGTTAACATAAATGCACAATGCAAGCCACATAGAAGATAACAGCCACTAAGCTGCACTAATACCTTCTGGTTACTGCCTTTAAATCCTCCAAAAGCATAATAAAGTGAAACATAGTGGAGGCTGCCCATGGCTAATGTGATTTCAAACTCTGCTCTGAATTGTCATCATCAGCAATTGAGGAAAGCTGTCAATCAGATACTATTATTAACAGAGTCTATTATATGGATTATGAATATTAAATACTTTAAGCACAAATAACATCAATCTGGTAGGAGATTGAAGTGAAGAAAAAATAAGTTGTAGCTAAATATTTGGGGATATTACTTATTTTCCCTTTCTAGAAGAAAGGGAAAAATCTAGCTTGACTTGCCGTAAGGATCTATGCTTGCCATTGTTTGACTATTTCTTCTTAAAACATTGCATTCCATTTCAATCTCCCACTTGCTTTTTCCTCAACCAGCTATTCTGGTAAATCATGATTAAAGAGCCCATGCATAGTAAACCATATAGTTTTGACATTCTAAACAGTATCATCTAAGAAAATTTAAGCAAGAATAGGCTTCAATAAAAGTTTCCTAGGTTTTTAAAATGCAGTCAAAAATCTGAAGGATGAGAGAAAACCTGCATTTAAAAAAAAAACTTAAAGGAGGTTATTTAGCAGAGTGGTTAAAAGCACATATTTACTGTGGACTCAGACTGCCAAATTTCTACTCTACATTCTTGCCTAATCTCAAAGTATTTACTTAGCCTCTGTAAAATTTCATTTCCTCATCTATGAAATGATGATAACACTACCCATTTGATAAGATTATAGGGATTACATATGTAAAGTGCCTAGCACATCATAGGCAGTCAGTAAAATATGGTAGTAGTGGTGGTGGTGATGGTGGCCGTGATGATAGTGATGATGATAATGATACTGGTGGCAGTGACAGTGATGATGGTGGTGAAAGAGATGGTGGTGGTACTGACCTAAAAAATGCTTCAGAACAGTGGAAATTTTCTTCAAGTGAATGCTAATGGGAAAGTGTTCTAAAAACAGATAAATACTCTAAAAACAAATAAATAGGAGTTGCTCAAGGGGATGGGGGGTTGAGGTAAAAGCAGACTGCTCAGACATCCTTTCACCCTGCCACCTTTGTGGTCCCAGCAGTTTACCTTGGAACTCTCAGCACTTAGCTAAGCATAGTTTGAAAATCTATGACAGACCGACAAAGAAATGATAAGATAATATTTTGCTTACTTTAGATCTAAGGGAGGTTTAATGTTTCTGGGAGGTAGACTTGGGACTGGTGGTTGTGTTGGGTGAGATGCTGGCAGTGGTGGCTGGCTGGCCGGATGGGGTGGTGGAGGTGGTGGTAAGGAAGTTGTTGAGTAAGACGTTTGGCTTTTGCTGGTACCTAAGAAGCAAAGCAAACAATATCATGAATTAAGACAAGTTTTCAAAATATAAGAAATGTCTATTCCAAGTATGCAGAAATGAGAACCTTAAATATAAAAATGTAAGAAATGCATCCTAAGTTGCATTAATGCTTTAAAAAGTCTAATATTCTAAGTATCACATAATACAGTATTGTAAGTATTCCACTTCTTTTATCTTTTCAGCCTTATTGAAATATAATTGACAAATAAAATTGTAAGATATTTAAGTGTACAACATGACGATTCGATATATGTATATATTGTGAAAGGATTTCCCCCATCAAGTTAATTAACACATCCAATCCATCACCTCACGTTTGCCCTTTTTTTTTTTTTTTTTGGTAAGAACATTTAAGTTCTAGTCTTTTAGTAAATTTCAATAATACAATACAGTATTATTAACTATAGTCATCATGTTATACATTAGAGACTCACACCTTATACAGAAGTTTATACCTTTTTACCAACCTCTCCATATTTTACCTACCCCCAATCCCTGGTGACCACTTTTCTACTCTTTCCATGAGTTGAACTGTTTTTTTGTTTTTTTTTGTTTTTAATTCCACATGTAATTGATACCATGCCGTATTTATCTTTCTCTGTCTGGCTTATTTCACTTAGCATAATGCTCTCCAGATTCATCCATGTTGTGGCAAAGAACAGAATTTCCTCCTCTTTTAAGGTTGAATAATAATCTACCATATATATCTACAACATTTTCTTTATCCATTCTTCCACTGATGAACACTTAGGTTGTTTCCAGACCTTGGCTATTTTGAATAATGCTGCAGTGAACATGGGAGTACAGATATGTCTTTGATATAATGATTTATGGGACATGGTTCCATAGTGTGGTGGTTAGCACATCAGCTTTACACGCAGAAGGTCCTGAGTCCACACCCCAGTGAAGCCACAGTCCATGGTCTATGGCCGTGCCACTCTAAACGAGCTAGATGTCTGATCTCGGAAGCTAAGCAGGTTTGGGCCTGGTTAGTACTTGGATGAGAGACCACTTAGGAAGACTGTGTGCTGTAGGCATAAATAATAATAATAAAAAAGAAATAATGATTTTGTTTCCTTTGTATATATACCCAGAAGTTGGATTGCTGGGTCATACAGTTCTTTTTTAATTTCTAGAATAATCTCATACTGTTTTTCATAGTGGCTGCACCTTTACTTTCCCACTAACAGTATATAACTCTTCCCCTTTCTCCACTGCCTGGCATTTGCTACCTCTTGTCTTTTTTATAAAAGCTATTTTAACAGGTGTGAGGTAATATCTCATGTGCTTTTGATTTGCATTTCCCTGATTAGTGATGCTGATAAATGTTCCTTTTCTTGAGATAGATAAATACTTTAAATTGAATTCCCACTCCGAAAAATAATTTCTCTTACCTTGTTCATGTAAACCTTAATAATTGTTAAACAATGTGTAGAATATGTAAATAAAAAATTCACATATATTTATTTATACATAGCTAATGCTTGATTCATAATTTTTTAAAAGATTATTGACTTTCCATTTGGTAGATGTGGTTTTTGCTCTCTTCCCTTTCCCTTTCCAGTATAGCAAGAACATGATTTTGTAAAATTAAATCCATATTCATTGCTTTCATTATCATGACTACGTAAATATTGTTCTTTGCTGAGTCAAGTGGTATAGTATAATTACATTTTCTTTCTCATTCAACTTACTGTTTTCCTGGAGCTAATAACTGCCTCATTTTGTCATTTGCGAAGAATTTTCTTTGGAACTCTTACTTCCCACAATTATTAATCACTGTGCCTTTAAACATTTTATACTAAATGAAACCTTTCAGATAATTGGTCAGTTTCAATATATTGTATCTGTCTGCTTGCTCTAATCTGACCTGGTTGCTTTTAAGGTCTGTCATGCAACTGTCTTCCTGGTATTTCTCTTTGCTAGCATCATGGCTCTGATATTTTAAGAAAAAGCACTGTGATAGAAGTGCAAGCTCTGGAGCCAGCGTGCCTGGGCTTAAATCCTGACTCCACCACTACTTGCTGGGTGACTTGGGTAAGTCATTTTCTGGTTTCATGTGTAACGTGGAGATAAAAATAGCGCCACATAATAGGGTTGTGGTGAGGACTTAAGACTTAACATACAAAAAGCACTTAGAATAATACCTGACATGTAGTAAGTTCAACATTTCATTTTTCATTCAATGAATATTTATGGAATGCCTATCATGGATCAACCTCTGTTCTAGGGATTAGGAACCCAACAGAGAAAAAACAAAAATTCATGCTCTTATAGTTTTGCAGAGATGGATAATCTCTAAGTGAATGTAAGTAAAATACATATAAAATTGTAATGAAAAATGCTATAAATGATGGAAAGATATGTAATAGTGTGCTATTGGTATCTCTTTTCAACTCTGTATTCAGTGACCTCATTATGGTAAATTGAACTTGGGAATAATGGGAGTATTTATCTCATGGAAATTGACAAGAACTGCAAATTTGAGCTTGATTTATTATTTTGTTGATTATTAGATTTAAGCAAATGATGGAGAAAATGCTGATAATGCAGATTAAACTTAAAAGTGTGTCATTTCTGTAGTCATTATATTGCTAATAGCATGAAACATTCAGGAAATATTTTCCCAGTATTTGGAAACTACTATACAACTCAGCAAAGTAGTCACTCAATCATTGGTGAGTGCAGTTCTGACACATCTTTATTGTTACACATTCATCTTATTAACCTAAGTGAAAATACCAATCAACATTCAAGTTGGAACTGTACTCTTTCATTAATCGTAATCGCAGGTTAGCTACAGATGTAAAAATCAATTGGCTATACTGGATTTTCAATAAAAGTACTGTATACTTTATTACTCGTATATTATGTTACACATCCTGTATATCAATAAAATTTATAACATGTATGTATAACACACATACAGAGTTTTTTCTGAAGAACTAGTTCAACATTTATAGCATACCATTGCTTACATCTAAAAAATGTCTAGGTCCTATTGGCTATATGGTAAACAGAATTACTTGTCTCTGCATCTTCCCCTTTTGCTTTGACCCTCATCTTCTCCATCAGTCATCCATTCGCCTTCTGATTTTATATATGATGCTCTGGAATTATGCATGTTGCCTGGCTTTCTTGACCATGGAGTTTGTATTTCTTATCCTTCTTGTATGGAGCAATTTTTTGAAAAAAAAAAAAGGGGGGGTTGCCTCTTGAAAATATTTTGTTTTAATTTTGTATGTCTTTAAGTGCTAGTGAGGTCATTTTCTTAATCTTTATAATTATTTTTTATTTTAATTGTGCTATCTATTCAAATTCTTTGCCTGTTTTTAAAATAGCATTTACTTTTTCTCTTTTGTGTGTAAAACCATTTTATTAAGGATCTTAATCTTTTTGCCTTTTACATGGACAAACTGAATATAATAATTTGGCAGCTTTGGCTCTTGCCTCTGCTTGTACATACCAAAGTAAAACAAAACAAAACAAAACAAAACAAAACAAAAACCAAACTATGCCATAACCAATAAAACCTTAAAAATCTCCAATATCTTTGAAGAAAATATAGTACTTTACTGTAAAATTTCTTTAAGGATCAATGGCAGGGTTTTCGATGCATATTAAACCAAAAGCTTTCTAATTCCTTTTAGATACTTCTGCCTCTTTCCAAAGATTTTCACTGTAGTAATTATTAAAAATATTCCCCTCTCTCTTCCTGTTCTTTCCTCATGATCATAGTCATCTTCTTGGAGCTTTAAAAATTGCTCAGGCCTTGCACTCCTGACCTGTGACACACTCTGCCAGGTTCTTCTCACAGGAATAGCTCATCTTCTCTTTTGGCAGCTATTTTTTGGGGGTTGAGGTAGGAAGAATGAATTCTGTTATAAATCTGATAAATAAAAAATCTCAATTGATTATATTTATGTTAGACATATTTTGTCCATTTCATTTTTTGTCATAAGTAAAGTTAAATTTTTTGATATATAGTACCTACTCTTTTTCTCTAAATCAATGAGTAAATTCTTTTTTAAAAAAATATAATTTCTATCACTTAGGTTATGTTTAGAAAGGCCTTTCCTACCCTGAGAACATATAATTTTCTATCTTCTCCTATTTCTTTTTGGCTTCATTTTTTTTTTTTTTTTTACAGTTGAGTCCTTAAAACTTTTAGTTAGGTATGAGGTTGGGATCTATGTTTATAGTATTTATTATTGTTTTCCTTAAATCATTTACCAAATGTCCCAGCAACATTTATCTAATAAGCTATTGTTTGCTGATTGAAAATGCCTCTCTTATCATGGAATAAAGATTACAAATCCTAGTAAATTTGTCAGATAAAAATGACAAATTATTTTTACTTATAATGTGATTTGATAGATTCATAAGTGAAGTGAAAGCTATACAAAGAGAGAATAAGTCATTGTGAATAGATACTAATAAACCATCATCGAAATAGAAGAAAAATGTTTATTAGCCTATGACCTATCTTTTCATAAAAAAGATTTTGACAAGCAGGAGGCATTACCATAGGAGACTCATCTAAGGCCTGGACGTGAGAAATTATAGACATAGTTTGGTGACACTAAAAATTGACTTACCCTGAAACCCATGTGCCGCTTTTTCATCTTTACGTCGACTTTTGAGACTTTCTGAGGGGGCCTCTGTTGTGGGCCCCTGCTGTTCTGCTTGCACTTATTCTCCCTTCTATAGTTATAATAACTGGAGCTAACTGGAAAGGGAGGTGCTTACTTTTCCACTGGCCTTGGAACTCAAGAGGATCCTCCTGAAACTGCTGGCAGCCATCTTGCCACCACCAGGGGAGGGCTTACCTCAGGGTGCAGCAAAACCAGAGGAGAGCAGGGCTGAGAGCTAGAGAGAGACTGGCCGAATTTTTTTTTTTTTTTAATTACCTTTGGAAAATGGTCAGAAGTAGTTTGAAAAGCTTAATGAGGCACTAAACCAATTGTTAAGTGTCTTGTTCCTCATCAAGCTTGGGAAAACATATGCTAAAACCTTCCTATGTTACACTAGTATTTAGCAGCAAAATATTTTACTTTGCAAAATCTGTGGTCACTTTCAAATACTACAAGGAATATGTTTGCATATATACAAAATAATTCTAAGAAAAAGCACATTAGTCTTACGGGGGAGGTGGGGAACAGGTAGACATACCTTAACATCTAATGATTTGCTCTAAAATCTTAATCTGGACTCTGTAAATTATACTAAAATATAATTGGTAATATTGAAATTTTCAAAAGCAAAGATCTAGTCTGTTGTGATGGAAAGAAGGGGATAGATATTGAATTGCAATAAAATAAGTAAAAAAGAAACAGAAACAATAAATCTACAGGAAACTTCTGAGATTAATGAAAATAACATTAAGTAATCACTTTTTGTTTTTTGCACCATTCTAGGCATTTGACATATGTAATCTTATTTAATATTTATAACAGCCCAATAGAGTATATGTTATTATCTAGTTTCCGTTTGGTAGTTAAGAAAACTGTCCAAGTTCAGAGAGTTTGTAAATAACAGAAATGAGGTTTTAAACTCAGCCAGAATTTGAGCCCTAGTCAATTTCTTATGAGGTCTTTGCGCTTTCTGCTGTGTTCCGCTGCTCCTCATAGTAATAAAACAGAAATTATTGGTAAGTTCAAGTGGACACATTGATATGCTTTCCAAATATCTGATGTAAGTCTAGCTTTTCCAATGGAGACCTATTCTCTTAGTGCAGTTTTGTATGATGGTTTTCAGTTTCGTGTAGGGTGGAACTGGCTCTGGAAACTGTAAAGTAATTCTGAAGTATATATTCACATAATGGGTGTTTTGGATGTGAAATTTATGATTTATATCAGAATTTGATTTTGGAAACCAGGTAGCAGGAAAGTAGACATTCAGGAGCTAGTAGAAAATAGGTCCCTAAAGATGAATATGACTAATGTGGGCCAGCAGGTAAAAAAGCCCCAAGAAATAGAATTGAAGAACTTGAAATAAATTCATAAAAGAACTTAGAAGCTATAAAATAAATAAGATAAAGGGAAAGGGCAACAAGTTTAGAGTTTAATTGAAATCAAGAATTAGGGATATAAAATTAAGATGCAATACCCCAAACTGATCTACTTATGGGTCCTATACTCTGAGGCTCAGGGGGTATTGCCTGTGAGAGTATTTGGCTTTAAAATACTGAGTCTGAAAATTTTAAAGCCCTTCCTCAAAGAATGACAGGATTGTGCAGGAATATGGGCCCCATAGCAGTGGGCAGAGCTGGTCTCATGGACAGCGCAAGATGACTCAGTGGCAGTGAGCTAATCAGGGGAATGTGCAACGTATTGCCCACTCTCATCCTAAGTCAGATCCAGGAATTGTGTTCCTGGGCACTTTAACTGTAGCTCAAGAATTCAAGAAGGATGTGGAAGAGAAACAAACTTTTTTCTACTGTTCAAGGTTCTTTTGGTCAGTCTAATAATTAAATGTACATAAGACAGATTAACAAGAGAAAATAATCAAATTTAATTGCACATGTATGTATAATAACCCCACATACATGATAGGTTCAGAGACAGAAAGGGAAAATGAGATATATATGACATTCTGAGCTAAGGATGAGGTAAGGCATCTTGGGGCCTCAGAGAGTCATTGCAAGATGATAAAGGGAGTAGAGGTTCAATAATTAGAAGTTTATCTTGCCTTATAGATAGGACATGAAGAGTTATTTCCAGCGTTAACTCATATTAGGGGCAAGCCTTCACATTTAAATTGTTTAAGAAAGCAGTAAAAGTTTCTCCTGAACCTGTAGGGTCTCGATTGGCTTCAGCCCAAAATAATTCACATGCCAAAGAAGCACATCTTGGGGAGGCCTGTTCTGAATGCCTTCAAGGAGATGCTGGGCATTTTGCTAACAAAGTCCAGTGGAGCTTGACTCAACATTTTGTTGTAACATTTGAACTTTCACAAGTGATGTAATAATTTTAATAATAAAATTCTTAACTATAATAAAAAGGTGACTAATGGCAAAAATAAAAGAACTGACTGTATTTATGTTAGGGAACAGTTCATACTGGTTACAGAGAAAATGAGGAGGGTTAGGAATGAAGGGAAGAGAGATTATAAAACCTTCCGGATATGAAAACTACTCTCAAGAATCTAGGCATTTAACAACCTCTGAATCAAACTATTCATCATCCTCTTTAATTTTGGAAGCTCAGAAGAGGCTTTGCACAAGTCGTATGCCCCTGCTCAGGCACACCCGGATGGGTGAAACTCCAAAGTCATTTTATTAGGAGGAAATGACTAGGAAGGGCCTTCTGTGAGTCAACAGTACCCAGGGGTTATCTGGCCCTACCCCGACGATAGTTCTAGGATCACTGAAACACAGACTACCCGAAGCGATGACATTTTGTCAGGATCTAAAATTCTATAAACAGAAAAATAGAATTGAGGGGAAAGGGAGGAAGGAATGGGGAAAGGGGGAAGGGATGATTAACTAAGACACAATGAGGGTGCTAGTGTACTCTTATTATAGAAAAAGAAAACTTTTATTTCACAAGCTTTACACTTCAGATTTTTCTGCAAACCATATACTGGTTCTAGATAGTGTCATAATATTCTGGTAACACAAAGATCTATGAGGACTCAGGAAATTGATGCTCGTTGATTCTGACCTTTATGATGTTTGACTAAAAAGGTACTTATAGCCTTCATGTCCCAAGGAGTCCAGGAGCATCTAGAATTATGGTTCTCTATTTCTTTTTTTAGTCTATGGATCACTTTATAAAACCAAAGACACTGTGTATGATATTGCCCGAATTGCCATAAAACCCTGGCCTTAGACCAGGTATTTCTAATTCTGGTTTTGTTGGGATGTATTAGAATTGGGCCAGGCATTAGAAAACTGATTCATCACCAGCTCTATCACTAAAGAACTCTTTGTCTTTGGTGAATCAGTTAACTTCCATGTGATTTAGTTTTTACATCTGTCAAATTGCGGTAATACTATTCCAGCTACGTCACAGCAGTTTAAGGATTAAATGAGCTGATATGCATGAAAACATCTTGAAAAGTCTAAAGTATTATATAAACATAAAAGACAATCACACAAGGATGATGGATGCAGCAAATAAAATAATTACTAAGTTTTTCTGACTTAAAATATTTTGAAATCACTTATATAAGTTTATTTGTTAATTGGGAATTATTATATTATGTGCCTGCCCTAGGATTCAGCTATTGAACTGGCAACTCAGAATATAGACTTTTACTTTTTCTGGGCCTGGGTAGGTACGTAGCTATTGCCCACCCAAATGAGAAGGAAAGCTCTAGCAACTGTAGTGAATTTCTGGAGTCCGTACTGGTGAACTCTGCATTAAGTAATTTGTAAACAACTGAGGTGCACACTTAATGGAACCTCTAGCCGTTGCGTACCCATGCATACTCATTATGCCTAACTACACATGGGCTTTCTTGGGACTGAGTCTCACTGAGATCTTATCACATTTATCATAATGGTTGTTTCAAACTATATTCCTGGACCCTACCCATACCTTCCTCATTCACTACAGATGGCCTTGCCTTTTAATTTACTAAGAACGTGTAGAGCACTCCACCTGATGATCCCCAATTATCCTTTGTTCTAACTTAAAACCTCCTTATATCTTGTTCTCCCTATTTTTAACCCCTGATTCTCCGGGAAAAAAAAAAGTGTCATTTTCCCTTACTAATATGAACTGGCATTCTTGGTGCTTATCAGTGCCTACCTCCTTCTAAACCTTGCTTCGTTAATTATTAACTCCTTCACTTGCTCAAGCAAGAAACATTTATTAAGCTAATACTATATGCTCTGGACTGTGTATTTCATTCTTTAAGAAAAATTTCCCATCTTAAACATGGTCTGATCTCCTCTACTCTAAAGAAACACAACAATATCCTTTCTTACCCTTGTCTCCGACTCTAGCTGTGAGCTGTTTTTTCTCCTTTTGTTCATGGCCAAACTTCTTGGACCAAAAGTCTATATTTGCCACTTCTATATTTTCATTGTGCTTAGGAGGCTTCACAGCAGAGTGAAGAATAAAAGGTTTCTAGGACAGAGAAGCTTGGGGTTGAATTCAGACTCCAGCACATTTATCTTAACTTTCAATTGTTTATTACTCAGTTTGGAGCCTTGAATAGTTTGCTTGACTTCCCCAAGCCTTCATTTTCTTAACTATGGTCATATATACCTACCTTGCAGAAGCACCTGACACATTGTAGCTCTTAATAAATGTTTCTATTCTTCTTAGCTATCACTAGATCTGGCTGCATCATTGATACATTGCAGTCTACCCACCTCAACTGCAACTGCAACAAAACAAAACAAAACAAAACAAAAGCACCAAAAAAGCCTTTTCCCCAAACCAATCATAACTAATCCTGGATCTGTTAGGGTATTTAAAATAGATTTAGAATCAGGAAGTTTAAATTCTTAAATCCATTCTGTTAGGTACCAAAACAAACATTACTTTCACTTTCTATTCCTAAACACACCAAAATCAATTTTCAATATGGAAAGTGGAATGGCTTGATGGAAAGAATAGTTGTGCTGGAATCATTCAGACCTGGGTTTGGTGACTAATCCTATCTAGTACTAGCTGTAGGACACAGTGATTTATTTTGTTTCTCTGGGTTTTATGTTCTCTGCCTGTTAAAATGGGACTACTGATTCCTACCTTACAGGATGGCTATGGAGAATTAAAAATAAATAATATGTGCACCTGCCCAGCATATAGTAGGTGTTCTACTTATAAATTATCTTAGAACATAAAACTATTGTGTTCTCTATGGGACAGGCCCTTATTAAATCTCTGGGGCACGTTTATTTCCATCTGTGTAGAGAGACTGGGACGATCATGTTCTAGTAACTTAAAAAAGAAAAGTTTCTAAACTGTCACTTGTGCCTGAAACAACATGCTAATTGGTGCACATCTGACCATTTTGTAGAAACAAGCTTCTGAAAAGCCACCTGCCCTTTTAACTGTAGTGTGGCTGCCCTGCCTTCCTCAGTGTTAACGCCCATGCAGCCTATGCTACTTAGAGAGCTCTCTTTCATTTGTACACAGAGCACTCATACGTGGTTTCTTATGCTAATTTTATTATCTTTAAACTTTCGTTTATTTATTTATTTATTTGTTTGTTTGTTTATTTATTTATTTATTTCCCAGTTAAACAGTAACCTTCTGAGGGTGGGTCTGCATTGTCAACATCTGTGCGTGCCCTACAATACTTGGCATCTACCATACATAGTAAGGCATTTTATGTTTTATTGATCTGGACTTTCTTTTACCTTTAGAAAAATAACTAATTTAAAATAGCTTATTGCGAAATAAATGCATATACAATAAAACATTTAATATAAGAAAGAATACTGAAAAGAAAATCTCACATTCTAGATACCATCCCCTAGCTTCATCCCCAAAGACACCCATTATCAGTCTTGCAAGAAACAGCCCATGAATTTTTTTTTTACACAAATGGGACCATAGTACATAAATTATTTTATGATTTGTTTTCTTATCTCAAAAGAGATTGTTCTACAATGGCACAAATAGGGCAATCAGTTTTTTTTTCCGTCATAGCTGTGGAGTTCGCCATTACATGAATTTACCATAATTTATTCAACCAGTATCATCACTGATAGAAATTTAGATTATTTTTAAAATAGCTTCAGATAAAATTTACTTAATAAACTGGTTTAAAGTATACAATTCAGTGGTAGTATATTTACAATTGTGCAACAATCATCATAATCCAATTTTAGAACATAAGAATCACTACAAAAATAAACCATTTACCTATTAACTATCACAGCTTATCTCATCCCTTCTCCCCCTTGCCTTAAGCAACCACTAATCTACTTTTGGTCTTTATAGATTTGTCTGTTCTAGACATTTCATATTAATAGAATCATACAATATGTGTTCTTTTGTGACTGGTTTCTTTTCACTCAGCTGTTTTTGCAGTTCAATCATGTAGCAGATATCAGTACTTCATTCTTTTTTATGGCTGAATTATAGTTCATTATATGGATACCACATCTATTTATCCATTCATCAATTGATGAACATTTGAGTCATTTCCACTTTTTAGCTATTATAAATGATGCTGGTATTAACACACATGTATAAGTCTTTGTGTAGACATAAGTTTTCATTTCTCTTGGACATATGCTCAGAGTAGAATTGGTAGGTAATTCCATGTTTAATCTTTTGAGTAACTGTAGGTTGTTTCTTATGTTTTCATATTTTTGGATTATTAGACAATCACAATTATAAAATTATTCCTGTACTTATGTCTTTGACCATAAGTGTAAACACATCTGTATGATAAATTCTTAGAAAGTGAGATTGGTGGGTTAAAAGAACCAAACATTAAAACGCCTTTGATAAATAATACCATTTAGTGAGATTTTATCAATTCATGTGTCTTCTAGCCCAAGAGGTGAATACCCATTTTCCTGTAACCTCACTGACACTGTGCATTATCATACTTTTTTAGTTTTACAATTTCTGGTGGGTAAAAAATGATATGACATTTCGACTTGTATTTCTGTGTTTATAAGTAAGGCTAAGAATCTTTTCATACATTCATAAGACATTCTATTTGTGTGTGTGTGTGCGTGTGTGTCTCCTTTATACATTACATTCTGTAATGTTAGAGATATAGCATCCTATTTAGTTAAGTAGCTGAAAAAATGGACATTATCTCTTTTATGATTGGCTTTTATTCTAATACAGAATGTTATTTACAATACAGACATATAAGTAGATATTGCCATTTATGTCAAAGTATCTTATAAATTTCCAGAAAATCCTCAGCAGCCTTCAAAGGTAAGGACTTGACACCTCTGGGTCACTGGCTTAGGAAACCTAGTTTCATGTAATTTTCCTTTGCTCTAATTCGAAGTCATCTGCTTTTATCTTCAAAGGATTTGTAAACGCATAGTGGATGGGAAATTTTGAAAACCAATTTAATTGAAAACAAAGCACTATATTAGTAAGAAGCCCTTTGATTTGAAAGCAAGCTGCCAAGAAAATGTTGGTTAGCTTAGAGAAGTCCATCAAAATGGAAAAAAAAGTAATATTGAAACATCGATTTTTGCATAACCAAAGCAGAAATTAAGATGAATATGAAGAAGTAGAGATCAAAACAAATATGTTGATCAATTAGAAGAAAAAAGGTAAAGAAAGGCTTTGATCATTATCTTGAATTTCTCCATCTCAGACCTAATTTTAACATTCAATGTCTTCAAATTTTTTTAATTCTTAAAAATTCACTCCCCCAATAACTTTGTTGGCTATCCAGTTGTTATCTATATAATTATACATATAATTATAAACATAAATATAATTATAATTATAAATATAATCATAAATATAACATATAATTATACGTAATCATGAAATGTAAATTAGTTTTTAATAATTTTATTTATTTTCAATTCATAAAATAACATGAAACTCAGATTAGGCAATAATTTGACAACTTTTCTGACTTTTGAATCTTCCCTTTTCAAAAGAATGTTAAGAATGTCGTTTTATTTTAAAAGGAAAAGTCAATATATAATAAACATTTTTTTTTTTTTTTTTGGTCAGATGCTCATAGCTTATAGAGTGCCTCTTTCATGCTCTAAGATAGAGCACATTTGAGCAGATGATAAAACTGAATTTCTTTCTTCAAATGCTAAAAGTTGTTTTAAAAGTATGCTAATAACATATTGGAGCAAAGAAAGTACTAGAATTCAAGTTTTAGAAACATCCTCAGATAAACTGATTTATGTGTGGAATAATAGTGAATGCTTTGGGTGAATTAATATTTTAAAAATAAAAGTAATATAACCCAGAAATATAACATCTATGAGCAGAGAAGGAGTAAACGTTGATGCTACAGAGACAATATCACAACTTCAGAAAATGGACAGAGGGACAATTAAAGCAGGTCTCCAAACTCAACTGTAAATAAAAGCCAGGAAGGAACATGCATCTGTACACTGGGCTGGGAATGTGACCAGTGAGCAAGAGATTAATGACTTGTCTCAGTGGGATGGCTACTGCAGGGCTCCAGCCCATGTAAACATGTAAAGAACAAATCCAGATTTTTTTAATGAAATCTTCACGTCTTTGAATGTTGGCAATCGAGTAAATAAAACAAATTAAAACAAACGAACAAACAAAAACCCCAAAGAACTCTGCACACCAGAAAAGCACATTTGTGGGCTACGTTAATTTGTGACCAACACTTTTTTTTGTTAAGAAAGGAAAAATTGCCATAAAGAAAAGAAAAGGTTTATCAAGGGAAATTGCCTGATCATAGCTTCATCCAGGAAGCCAGTTTTTGAAAAGGGTAAATTAGATCTCAGACCAGGTAGAGAGTCATAAAGAGTTGAGGAAAGAGGAATTGCCAATAAGAAGGCATAGCTTCCTGCAGAGCCTGGACAGAGCAGGTGTTCCTGGCAAGACTCCAAAGAAAGAATCACTTTGGGGGGACAAAGTGACCACAACCCAGTGTAACTGTAAGAAGCACAACTATGTAGACAGACAGGTGTAAAGATAGGATATTTAGTTGAATAATGTTTGCATTTCTATGACAATGACAATTATTGTTGTTGCCATTTTTTTTATAGCACAAAAGTGTCAGATGATAAATCAAGACCTTGAGAAGAGAAAGACATAGAAGAGAAGACCCAGAAGAGAAAATACAAAAACCATAGAGAAGCTCCTGCTAGGACTGTAATCTTAGACAGGCTTCTCCCTCTTCCTTCTTTTCTTAAAAAAAATAAATAAATAAAATAAGTATTTTTAATTACACAAATAATATACAAATCATTTCTGAAAAAGTTTTCCAACACAGATAAAATAAAATTTCACATAACCTCTCATTCTCTACCCCCGCCTCAGAGGCAGCCATTGTCAATCTTTGCTGAATTTTTTCTATGCATTTACTCACCTATGTATGTATGCCTGGAGGTACCTGATTAAAAACCCAAGTATTCCTGTCCACAGACTATTGTATTACATGTATTGGGTCCATCTCACTCCTCGTAAATGTGGCAGAATGTTTTGTGAGTGGGATATTCCACGGTTTGTTTAGTCTTTTTCTCTTGAGCATCCACTTACGTGCTCTCTATATATGTGGCAGTAGTTTTCTAGAACAAATATCTACAAATAGAGTTTCTGAGATGAAGGATTTGAACATTTTATGTTCACAGAGATTCTGTCAAATTGTCCTCCAATGGAACTTTATCAGTGTGGACTTGCTGAAGTTTCGCCTTCTCATACTCTCTTTACCGCTGGATATTTTTAATCATTTTTCAATTTTGCCAACACAATCACATAATCTTTCTGAGCCTTTGTTTAATCTGTAAAATTATAAAAATTCGACTTCACAATAACATTATGATAATGATGTTAGCAAAAATGCCTATCACAAGAACCTAGCTCACAATAGATACTCCATAAACATTTATCCCCAGTGAGGAAAAATTTAGTAAAATATGGGTTAGTTGCATAATTTTTATGGTGCTAATACAATGATATAGAATAAGAATTGAGTAAATTCATTTTTTTTTTAGCCCATATTCATTTTCTATTTTTAATTACAGTTCTCCAATTAGGAATATTTCCTAGAGTTTAGCATTACTATGTTATATGTCCTGTGTTACAACTCAATTTTCTCACTACATTTTTCTTTTTAACTACGGTGAAATCTTTATTTTTATAGTTCATTGTGACATCGTTTGTCCTTCACTTATTCTTTTTTCACTTGTTTGAGGCAAATCAAGCTGTACTTTAATGACAGTGTAAATGTAAGCTTATGTTAATTGTTTAAAAGATTTTTACTGGAATGAAAACACAGTTTAAAAATTTGTATAGAAAATTTAAGGATCTATGAAA
The DNA here is from genome assembly GCF_000151845.1 of Pteropus vampyrus. Taxonomy (NCBI): domain Eukaryota; kingdom Metazoa; phylum Chordata; class Mammalia; order Chiroptera; family Pteropodidae; genus Pteropus; species Pteropus vampyrus. The sequence continues at coordinate 2,589,786 of NW_011888953.1, read as the reverse complement.
ATATCCAAAGACACTACCCTGACTGTCCACAGCTCAAGTTTAGCAGCTGAACTTAAAGATTTCTCATATACCTCATCTGTATGCTTTGTTTAATGATTCTAACCAATCAAACTGTACCAAATTTTACAGTTCCTAAATCTAATTCATAGATTCCATCATTATATTATACAAATTAAAATCATATCATCACATTTGCACCATGCATCTAATCTTGTATAAAGTCCAAATATAGTAGTAGATGGGTCACATTAACATCCAATAAGTAAATATTTAATAACTGTTCATATTGATTCCTCTTCTGTTTTTTCTAACTCCCTACATTCGATATGTGAGCAGTTCCTAACAATGCTACCTCTGAAACATCTCAAATTCACCTACTTCTCTCTCTTCCACTGTACCACCTTGGTCCAAGCCACATCATTTCTCACTCAAAAGCCCTTTTAACCAGTCTTTCAGCTTCACTCTTACTTGCCTACACTTTATGCTCTAAATGACAGTCAAAGAGAAGTCCTAAAATGTAAACCAGATGGTAATACACTTTTTCATAATGGCTTCAATTTCAATGGCTTAGTATTACAAATTCTAAACTATGACCTTCTAAGATCTATGAGATTTGATCAGTGCCTCCTATTCCATCCTCACCTTGAACCATTCCCCCTTCACTTATGGTATTCTAGCACACTCAAGGTCTTTCTGTTTGTTTAACCACATCAAGCTGGTTCTTATGTAAGGAATCTGCACTGCTTCGACATTCTTATTCTATATCATTGTATAGTTGGACTCCATCACCATTCATGTTTCTGCTTAAATATCATCTTTCCGGAGAGGTCTTTACTGTTGAGCTCATTCAAAATAGCTCACCTTGTCTGCCACCTCCACAGCCACTCTATTTCATCATTCTGTTTTTTATTTACAGTACTCAGCATTCTCTGAATTTGTTTATTTATTTACCTCCATATTATCTAATCCTCCAACTATAATGTAAGCTCTACAAAAGCAAAAATCACATATATCATTCCCATTGCTGTGTTCCCAGGCATAAACACATTATAGACTCTCACTAAATATTCGTTGAATGGATGTGTAAATAAATAATCCTCTGCTAAAAAAATACAAATGTCAAACCCTCTTGGACCTTGCCACCCTCAGGACAACATCAAAGATTAAAGATAATAAGGAGTTCATTATGTAATTTATCTTTGTCATTAATATTAACACTAAAGATTATCATTTTAATACTCGTTAGTAGAACCAAATATTACAAGGCATGAACAGAAAGAATGACATTAAATATAAGCAGAAAACACATAATTAGTAGAGAGAATAATATTAAATATTAGTCTTGGAATTGGAATTGGAATAAGAAGTCATCTAACAAAGGCCTAAATTTAATTAAAATTTAAATCACTGACTTAGTTGAAACAATAGAAATCTTTGGCAACAAGAGAGTAGGGACAGTCAGGAGCATAAGACACAAACTAAAGATTCTGCATTGATATGTACTAGACTGGTTGAAGTTCATTCAAAAAGGTCAGCCAGGAAGGAGACAAGAGTTCAAGTTAGTCAACCAACGTACTTTGTAGTCAGCCAGACTTGGAGCCAAATCCCCTTGACCTTGTAGACTAATGCTGCCTTTGTCCATTGATTGATCATTGTTACCTGGTTGCAGTGTGCCTATACGCACCTGATAGTTAATCATTATTATATAATTTTGGACAATGAAACAAGACATTGCTGGTGGCCTAGTAAGAAATTGTAAATGAAACAACAATATTAGATCTGGATAATATGACTTGCTAAATACAAATTTTGCATCTATAAAAGGTAGCAATGCTGGAATTTTAGTGTGATGAAACTGGTAGGAGGGGAGGATAAGAGGCTTGGTAAGTCCCCATTTTAGGCTTTCCATGTGTACAAAGATCTTACTGCAAACAAGCAACATATAATGGACACCCACCCAAAGTTACCTTAAAGAACTGGGAAAATATGAGATGCTATGCCCACCTAAATCCCTCAGCCTGATTTTTTTCTGATGTGCTTTGCTAAAACTGTATTACTTATACTTATCTTGGTAAACTTTTGACATCTAAAAATTGTGTCAGAGTGCCCATTTTGACCAAACCTCTAATACTACCTTTTGTAGGACTGCACTAAAGGTGCACATGTAACTCAGATTGTTGATAACACGTTGTTGAGGGAACTATTGCTGCTTTAGGAGACAAGAATCATATTTAAAGAATCCCTGCCAGAAAGAAATCTAACTATGGGCAGTGAACACACAATGCAATATATATATAACTTACTGTTGAATTGTACA
>NW_011888953.1:2573107-2587419 GCF_000151845.1 Pteropus vampyrus | reverse complement strand
ACAGTACTCAGCATTCTCTGAATTTGTTTATTTATTTACCTCCATATTATCTAATCCTCCAACTATAATGTAAGCTCTACAAAAGCAAAAATCACATATATCATTCCCATTGCTGTGTTCCCAGGCATAAACACATTATAGACTCTCACTAAATATTCGTTGAATGGATGTGTAAATAAATAATCCTCTGCTAAAAAAATACAAATGTCAAACCCTCTTGGACCTTGCCACCCTCAGGACAACATCAAAGATTAAAGATAATAAGGAGTTCATTATGTAATTTATCTTTGTCATTAATATTAACACTAAAGATTATCATTTTAATACTCGTTAGTAGAACCAAATATTACAAGGCATGAACAGAAAGAATGACATTAAATATAAGCAGAAAACACATAATTAGTAGAGAGAATAATATTAAATATTAGTCTTGGAATTGGAATTGGAATAAGAAGTCATCTAACAAAGGCCTAAATTTAATTAAAATTTAAATCACTGACTTAGTTGAAACAATAGAAATCTTTGGCAACAAGAGAGTAGGGACAGTCAGGAGCATAAGACACAAACTAAAGATTCTGCATTGATATGTACTAGACTGGTTGAAGTTCATTCAAAAAGGTCAGCCAGGAAGGAGACAAGAGTTCAAGTTAGTCAACCAACGTACTTTGTAGTCAGCCAGACTTGGAGCCAAATCCCCTTGACCTTGTAGACTAATGCTGCCTTTGTCCATTGATTGATCATTGTTACCTGGTTGCAGTGTGCCTATACGCACCTGATAGTTAATCATTATTATATAATTTTGGACAATGAAACAAGACATTGCTGGTGGCCTAGTAAGAAATTGTAAATGAAACAACAATATTAGATCTGGATAATATGACTTGCTAAATACAAATTTTGCATCTATAAAAGGTAGCAATGCTGGAATTTTAGTGTGATGAAACTGGTAGGAGGGGAGGATAAGAGGCTTGGTAAGTCCCCATTTTAGGCTTTCCATGTGTACAAAGATCTTACTGCAAACAAGCAACATATAATGGACACCCACCCAAAGTTACCTTAAAGAACTGGGAAAATATGAGATGCTATGCCCACCTAAATCCCTCAGCCTGATTTTTTTCTGATGTGCTTTGCTAAAACTGTATTACTTATACTTATCTTGGTAAACTTTTGACATCTAAAAATTGTGTCAGAGTGCCCATTTTGACCAAACCTCTAATACTACCTTTTGTAGGACTGCACTAAAGGTGCACATGTAACTCAGATTGTTGATAACACGTTGTTGAGGGAACTATTGCTGCTTTAGGAGACAAGAATCATATTTAAAGAATCCCTGCCAGAAAGAAATCTAACTATGGGCAGTGAACACACAATGCAATATATATATAACTTACTGTTGAATTGTACACTTGAAACTTATTAGATTTTGTTAATCAATGTCACCATAAAAAAAGAAAAATAAAAAAGAATCCCTGGTAAGTTGGAGTGATCTGACAGAATGAAGTACAATTAGTGACACAAAAAATTTAGTATATAATGGGAAAAAATCAATTATGTACAGCTATCATAGAAAAACTTTTGGGGTACCTTTGTATCATAGGTAAAATATTGGTAAATCATATAGCATAGTTATTTAAAAGCTAAAACGATATTTGATATTTTAGATACCTCAGCTGAAATATGACTCAGCTTCTGGAAGGAATCATATTTTATACTCTTATTAAATTGTCAGAATTCAACTGTTTAGACATTGATTAGCTGATTGTTAAACTTAAGTCTATGACAGTAGTTTTCACAATTTATGGTGCATTAGAATCACTTGGGCGTATTCAATTAACAGATTTTAGAAATCCACCCTTAGAGATTCTGATTCAGATACTTTTGAATGAGGCTCAGAAGTCTGCATTCTTGCTTAGCATCTTAGGGAGTTCTGATGGACCACACTTTGAGAAACACTGATTTTTTTTTTTCTTCTCCTTTAAATAAAATAGTAAAACTCAAGTCAGCCAATGATGGCATTACTAATCTGGTACAAAGTTTTAGATTCGAATATAAAAAGACATTTAAGTAGATCGACTAAAAGAATTTAAAAAATAACCTGGAGATAGCATTTACCCATTTGTTTCTTATTATAGTATAAGATAGTACTTCTTAAAGTATGAACTGGGCACCATTAGCATGAGCTGAGAACTTATTAGAAATTAAAATTCTCAGGTCCCATCCCAGATCCACTGAATTAGAAACTCTGGGGCTGGGGCCCAGCAGTTTGTATTTTAATAAGCCTTTAAAGTTCGAGAATCACTGGTGTGGGATAAATGGTGGTACACTTTGTCTTATTCGAAGGTCAACATGAAAATGTAGAAGGCTGTGATGAGACTGGTAACTAAGTAATCATTGCACTACTAGCGTATGTTACTTCTTGCCTGAAATATATCATTATCACAATCTCTCTTCAGTTTTAAAGCACAACTTGTTTATTTTTGACCCTTAATTATATCCTACCGTCTACTAGCTGACATTTTCAGTTAGTACTGCATTCTTTTTAAGTACCTTTTTCCCCTTTTACAAGAATCAAACCTTATATGATCCAACCATAGTCGAAGTAAGAGGACCTGGTGATTTTGAAATGGGAAAAGCCTTACTAAAGCGCCACAGCACTATCTGTTTTGTAATTGGATGGGGAGGGGAGCGGGGAAGTGACAAGTAGGGGTGGAGAGTGCTGAAAGGCAATAGGGAAATTCAGAAGATGACTTTAGAAGATGGCAGATTGAAAAGACTGTTGAAAATAAGGCAAGGTCATCAGGAGCAATCCTTAACATACTGTTTATAGAATCCTGACAACCAGTTTTCTACTAGAAATGGAACAGAACCAGGCAAAGTGGATTCATCCGAGGGGGTAGAATCCCTTTTGGCTGCTCATGGAGCAAATGACCAAGGAATTAGAAACTCTGTTCCTAAAGATAGAACAGTTCCAGAGCCTTTTATGTATAGTTTGGCACTAATAAATCTGTTAATACTTTATGAAGCCATCTTCCTGCTTCTGCATAAGACTTTGAAACACTGAACAAGATAATCATCCAGCCTTAGGGATGACATAGCATAGGATAACTCTTAAAAACATCCTCTATTATGATCAAAGATAAGAAATCTGAGGTCCAGATAAGTTTAGGGATTCACTAAAAGACACAAAGCTTAATATCTTGAGATCCAAGGATTAGAATCCTGTTTTCTTTATTCAAGTGTTCTTTCTATCATCCCATGAAACCAAATATTTTCTCTGTCTGTCTGTCTGTCTGTCTGCCTCCTTTGTTTCAAAACCCAAAAAGATAAAAGCTAAACATCTTCATTTTGTATGTATTTTCAGCATCTCAATGATGAGATAATGAAAATCTGCATGTTACTGTCTAGGATAAAAGAAAAAGCTAAGGAGAGACAAGGCAAGATAGAAAATCAGCAACTACCAGATTAAGAGCAAACACAAGCAGGCAGAACTCTTCCCCAGAGAGAAAGTTTTCCCAGGTTTTTTTTGTGTGTGTGTGAAGAGGAGAACCTTAGGATTTCCCCAAAGTTATGGCTATATTTTTACTTGCTCACATGAGTGTGTGCATGTTGAGATGAGACGATTCAAGGGGTTAGAAAGATTGATAATTAACTTCCCAGAAAGTAGAGAAATTGTTGATAGTCAAATCTCTGAGCTGGGAGAAGGGAACGGGAGTATGGGGCGGGAAGAGGGAGCAGAGAGGAGATTAACCCAGGCAGACACTACATCGACGGTTCAGCCTTCTTTATGGAGAATCCAAGAAAACATCAAAAAAGGGACCCAATAGGCAGGGATAGGGAATAATTGGCAACAACTGGTTCAGACAACTATTATCCAGGATTTGGAGAAAGGCCAGTTTACTGATGGCGCTGATATAAGCAGCGAGCTGGGTTGGACTCAGTTGAAACTGTTCTGAGATCAGAATGGCTCATGTGGGCTAGAGTGTGGGGATGCTCGATGGTTGTAACTAGCTGGGAGCTTCCTTTGACCTCACTGGGAATAAAGTCTTGCCTTCTTCTAGAGATTAAAAGAGAAGAAAGATAAAAGTTGCTGTGAAAGTATGTGGAATTGCCACTCTATAATTTCATAATGCCCTTAAATATTGGTGTGCCTTTTATGTGCAGGTTTCCTGCTATGTCGGATATTTCTAAGAGTTATTTAACTGCAGGTTTATAATGGCCCAGTGCTCTTCTTATCTACTTCTTATGGAACGCTGGGCGGAAAGGAATCTCAGGGTGCATCTGCTCATGGTTCCAAATGGGGTTGGGGCTCACATTTACAATTAGATTCACTACAACTTATAGTGCTCAAACTGCTGGTCGTCATGGAATCAGGGAATCATTTACAAGGCAAAACGATTTATTTTTCCATTAAGTTTGTCGAACTTTGCAATTGCTTTTCTTCAAACTTCGAACCTCGAATTTTATGTATAAAAGGATGCCGCCCAAATCCCCAACGTCTTCACCATCTCTCTCATGTCCTTGAGGCTGTGTGTGTATGTGTGTGTGCTTTCTGAGATAAGGTGCCTTGCAGCTCCGGCTCTGAACAACAAAGTTCAGAAGCTGTGAGAAGCTGCAAGAATGCTCACTTCCTACTCTACTGTGACATTTACCAGCTTCCAAGGAAGCCTTTGGAATTTGTGGTGAAGGTGGTGGAGGAGGAGTTATTTTTGTTTTTCGCAATGGCTAGTGAGCACTCCTGGCTTTTCAGTAGTTAGAAGTCAGGGAGGCTCAAGTTTCTGCAGTAGGCAAGATGGTTGTGCTCAATGAGGAATAGTGTGTCCCAGACCGCCGGTGGCATTCCAGAAAACTGAATAGCTCATTTTTTACATGAGATCTAGAATATTAAATGCTTCAGAGGCAGGTGCAGAGCACAGATCACTTCCTCTAAATATAGTAATGAACCATCCCTTCCACCCAGGTTCATTCTGCTGCTCACAGAGGCCCCTGCACAGTTTTTGTCTTGTATTCAGAGAACCCCGTCATTTTTATATGCACCAGAGAACATCTTGATTAGAAAGGCACACCACTACTGTTATACTTGACTTCATAACAAAAGCAAATCTATACTTCCCAATAACTAAACATCTAAAAACTTGCACCTTGGGATGATCAGATGATCATTCCAATTATTAATAACTTCACTTTAAAAGATCTCTAGGTCTTTGAAAAGATAAACACTGTTTATCTCTCAAGGCAGTCATAAACGGTGGGATGAGAAACAAAGATGGAAATATTAGAGTTTTTCAGAAATGAAGCTTTTCGTTAAAGTTCAAAGCCAAATAAAAATAGCAACATAACTTCCTGATTTTCTAAATCAGTCATTTCATGTGCTAGTCATTTGGTTTGGCTTCCCAAGCCCATTTTAATTGATGGCATAGGCAGTGAAATAAGGGGACCCGTAAAAGTACGACGAAGTTTCACCTTAAGAGGCAGGAGTGAAAACAGAAAAGGAAGAGGCCAGCCCAATTTCCAGAGACTGGGTGGTTACAATTTCATGTACGCATTATGCACCCTTGGAGAAAAGCACTTATCCTCATTCTCATACATAATGTATTTTTGACTTTGAAAAATCTGGACTGTCTCAGGAACTTTTGCCCTGGCAACACCAGAATATAACTTTTCATCAGCTGTCATTATTTCCAGGCATTCGTGGTTCACATTTACTATTTCAGTCCCACCCTGAATTTAGTGACATTACACAGAGGCCCTTCAGGCTACAGCCTAGACACCTATCTGGTTTCGTGAGGGCTGTGCCTAACCTTCGTACTAAACTGCCCCTACTATCCAGAGAAGTCTCTATTTCTTTGGGGAATTAACAACCAGAAGAGGTCTATAACCTACCCATTCCTTCAATTTCATAGATCTCTAGATCTGGAAGGTACCGTAGGGGTGTTCTAATTCACTTCTTTCATTTGGCAAATGAAAAGGCGGTCAAATAAATTACTTGTCCAGGATCACCCAGAATTGACAAAGTTGAGCCCCAAATGGAATCTCTTGACATTAAACCCAACTACATTGTCCAATTTTATATCTGTGGGCCAATTAGATCACTACAACTTATAGTGCTCAAACTGCTGGTTGTCATGGAATCAGGGAATCATTTACAATGCAAAACGATTTATTTTTCCATTAAGTTTGTCAAACTTTGCAATTGCTTTTCTTCAAACTTTGAACTTCAAATTTTATGTATAAAAGGATGCCGCCCAAATCCCCAACGTCTTCACCATCTCTCTCATGTTCTTGAGGCTGTGTGTGTATGTGTGTGTGCTTTCTGAGATAAGGTGCCTTGCAGCTCCGGCTCTGAACAACAAAGTTGCTGAAGCTGTGAGAAGCTGCAAGAATACCCACTTCCTACTCTCCTGCGACATATTTTTGCAAAGCTGTTCTTGCTCAGCTTCCCCATCTCAAGTAAATTAAGATTTAGAACAATGGCTTTGGGTTCCTTTTTATGCTGTTTCTGCTTTGTACAGTAAAACAACTTTCCTAGCAAACATAAAAGATTTTTTTCACCAGTGAATTTGAGTTGTAAATATTATCTGCTACTCTGCATTAATCTCATGCAGCATTTCCTCCAAAGTTAGTTCCCAGGAACATTGGTCCTACTAAGCTAATTTGAGAGAGAGACAGAGAGAGAGAGAGAGAGAAGTTCTATGGTTAAATATGATTTGAAAATTGCCACAAACTGTACTTTCCTTTTGATATCCATCATAGTAGTGTATTAAAGACTATAAAAAGTAAATTTAACTCTGTTTAACACAGGATTTCCCCAATATACTTAAATTACTTTTTCCTTATCACATTTATTAATCTCCTGCAGAACTGTCAGTTGATGGGCAATGCTGAGATAACAACCAACCTTTGTTGTGTTCTAAACTCCAGAAGGGGCTCCAAGCACTTTATGGCTCAAATATCAGAGTACAAAGTCAAACTTTGTAGTTAGAAGGCTCAGGGTTCAATTTGAGCTAACCCTCTTATTACCTGCACAACTTAGGTAATTTACCTAATAATCTCCAAGCCTCAGTGTCTTTATTGCAAAATGGGGAGAAAGAGAATAGATTGTGATACAATGTGGGGAAAAAGGAAGAAAATATTGGCAGAATATCCAAACAAAGTAGGAGAACATGAACAATATTTAAGTTATTTTTTAACTGCACCAAGATGAAAAAGAAATGCAGAAGCTCTGCCATTTCATTTCTGATAACTAAGGCTATTTAAAAAAAAAAAAATCTTTAAAGAAATATCATCTGGAAATTTATCATTGGGTGTAGTAAGAAAGTTTTTTTTCCCTTCTAAATATTTCAACATATTGCAATAGTTTTCTGATAAGTACTTGGTAATTTTCTCGTAATTTTAGGAAATCCCTTGTTTTAGAAAGAATATCTTGTGGAACACAGAAAATTGGCCGTTTTAAAATCTTCTTCCTAGCCCTGATTCTCTGTGCATTGGGGCACATAATAGTTTTAATTGTTTCCCATAGAAATGTAGATTAAATGCTTGTTTTCACCCTCTCTAAAAAGAGCCTTTTTAATCCATAATAATAACAAACAAACTTTGTAGAGTACTTCCTGTGTTCCAGGCATGTTTCTAAAAGCTCTGCTTATGGAAATATTCATGTAATTCCTCAAAAACCTGAGAAGGTAGGTAGCATTATTCTCATTTATAGGTAACAGAACACTCAAATTATTAACTTGCCCAAATCTGGCAGCTACGGAGGAGCAGAACTGGGAATCGAACCCAGGCTACAGCCTGGCTTCAGAGTTTGTACATCTGATCTCTCTGCTCCACTCCCCATGGTGTAGCTGAACGACATTATTGGTTGAGGTTCCCGAGGGGGAGCAAGAAACATAGGGTAGAGTAGGAAAAAAGAAAAAAGAAAGATGAGATCTTTTCCATTTCTAGGGGACAAAGAATGATATGCAGAGTTTATTTTTTCAGTAACTTTTTACTTCTCACTTCTGCAGAGACTCTAAGTTACAGAAAAGTTCACTTGACTATACCACTAAATTCTCACTTCTCTCAAGACATCTACATGTGCTCATCTATTCTTCCCCAACCCCTCTTCAACGTCTCTCCTGTGTCCTCCCTGGCCTGGGTGATGCCTGCTTTCTTTGGGGCTCAGCTTTGGTGTCAGTTCTAATGGAGAGCCTTCTCTTACTTATCCAGGAATATTTAAGTCTCACAGCACCTGGTATCCTGTACTCTCCTTACTTTAGCACTTATAAGGGGGAGTGTATAAATGCCCATTGACTTGTCTGTGGCTTCTACTATAGACAGGCTTCACGAGAGCAGAGAAGCATCTGTCTTGTCTCTGTTGGATTCCTAGGGTCTAGTACAGTACCTACCACATGCTTGGTGCTTAATAACTGCTGCATTCCACAACTGCACCATCCCCCAAAGTATCACCATGTCCAAAATAATTGTTCCTTAACTGTAGTTTCTTTCTACCTAGTATATAAAGAGGAAAACTATATCAGATCCTATCATGCTGCTGGAAGAAAAAAGGAAAAGTGTGGTTTTACTCAAGCTTTGCCTCTCGCTCTGTTTTATTTTCATGTGCCTCATCATTCCTCCTAAGCCCTCCACAGACACCTAATTCCTTCCATCCTTATGTGTGATGAGGGAATCTCATAACAACACTGAGATGAGCATATACAGGTAGGGTGTTGACGACTAGTCCCAGAAAGACTAGTGGGCAGAACTCTCACCACCACTATGGTTATCTGGTCAGGTATCCTGGCCCTTAGGGTTAGAGCACATGAGAGATGGAGATTCTATAGCAACAGATGCTATTGCTGCTGCTGTGGTAAATGGTGGCAGGTGTTAGCCACTGAATGATGGTCTAGTTAAAACTGAGTGTAGTAGGAACAGAAGTCAATCTCTTCTACTTACTACCTATCTTGCCTCTACTCTTATTATGTTATCATTATATGTGATAAAACCTCTTACTGAAGCTGTCTTATAAACCAGGCTATATTACTTCACCTTTTCAATTTTTAGTAGCTAGTTCATCTGTATAAATCTAAGAGATAACATAAGTGATTATTTTTTGATATATTTTTGGAACAGAATTTTAGATATTGGCTCACTCAGTTACTCACTCATTCATTCAGCCAATGCTTGCCATGCACACAATACAAAAGCATTTTCTGGGGGTGAGGGGACTTGAAGATGAGCAGAGCATGGTCCTCGCTTTCATGGAACTCAAAATACACAAGGATCAGGTACAGAAATAATGAACACCATATGGAATATAATGTGTATGATATTGTAGGAAATGTCACTTCAATTTTAGAGATATAGCTGAGCTACCTGCAGGTCGTTAGATCAGTGTTGTTCAGTAGAATGTTCTGGGATGATGGAAACATACAATATCTGGGCTATCTTATACTATAGCCACCAGCCACAGGTGGATATAGAACATTTAAAATATGGCTAGAGGAATTGAATTTTAAATTTTAGTTAATTAATTTAAGTTTAAATAGCCCACTCTGGTTAGTAGTTACTGTATTGAAGAGTACAGATCTAGATAATAGTCTATCAGACAAGTAGACATGTAAAAACTCAGAAAAGCATTGGGTCCCAAGAAGCAGGCTGAAATGTCAACAGTGTAAAGACTGATGCTCCTGTGAGCTCCAGACCCTTGTAATTACCTGCCTATTTGATATCTCAAAGACTCCTCTAATTGAAGATGTTCAAGATAAACTCATGGTCCTCTCTATACAGCTAATTTTTTTCTAATCTAAGGGTCTCTCAGATCCATTCTCTTTTCTTCTCTCTACTGTTACCTCTCGAGTCCAAGCTCCTGCCTGGATTACTGCAATGGTCTTCTACTTCTTTATACTGCTTCTAGAACAATCCTTCTCAAACATCAGATTTGATCAGGTCACCCTCACATTTAAGCAAAAGATCAAGTACCTAACATGGCCTACAGGGTTTGGCCCCTGCCTACTTCCCTAGTCTCATCTTTCACTGTTTTTATTCCCCTGTCTCTATTGCAACTTCGTTTACCTTCTTATCTTCTTATTGTTCATTAAACACTACTGGTATGAATGGAGATCAGGGGGCATGTACAGATGCCATTAATGTGTGTGTGTGTGTGTGTGTGTGTGTGGTCAAATATTATACACCATTGCCATTTGGTTTCACCAAAATTTGAGGTAGCTCCCAGAGACACTGTGCAGATGTCTCTAAGCAATAAAAAGAAATGCTTTTATTTAGGCTTGAGGACTATCTTTACTTACTTGTAAGTTTTAACTAAGTAGAAGGGCTTTTAAAGAGACTCAGGCCATGTACATCATTTTAACTGGGTTGTTCGATCGATGGAGGTACAATATGTAAAAACTGAGCTTATTTTAGCAACATCGTATCGCTTTCACTACAGCTCCAAATCAGAGTCAAAAGGAGCTATAACTTAAGATCTTTGAAAGTCAGAATACTCGGCATGTGGGTGATGTCAAATATTTGGTAAAATAAAGTGCCCAGCTAAAGGTAGAGGAGGGAGTAAGAGAATCTTTTCTTCATGCTACTACTTTTCCTCCTATAGATGGCATCTCTATCCTACACACTTTAGTGCTATTGTTTCCTTTTCTGTTTGTTGTTATTAATTTTCTAGGTATTTCGGAAAATATCATTATCCTCAAAAGTTGTTCAGGGCAGAATCGTCTCCTTAGAAAAAAGGAAGCAAGCTACAGGCAGGCCTAGTTCTAAGCAAAACAGTCAACAAGTTTGTCTTCAAGAGCGCCTATATCTCCTGTTGATATCGGCTTCCCTTTTTAGGTTCTTTTAAACTCTGGTCCAGAAAGGAAACTGGTTGCACCCAAGGTGTCTTTAGTCTCAACTGCAAACAAGCATGATATATGCATCTGACCTGTTAAGACCTATGCACTTGCCCCTTATAGAAGGACTGGCTGGAATTTCTAGCATGTTGGGAGAAGGAATCTTGTCCAGGAGTCTTCTATAACTCTACACAAGTTAACGGCCAGTATCAGCTCTAGCAGCACTTGGGCCAGCCCAGCGTCCATGACAGGATGGTCTGGAATGGTTTAGACCAACCGCCTGGTTCACAGAACTTTCTTTTCCTTGATGTCCCCATCCTTGCTTTTCTACTCCATCCAGGGCTTCCTTCCTTAAGGAAAATGAGCGACGACCACTGCTCAAAACAAGCTATTCTCGACTTTATAAAATATAAAAAAAGTATTTGCCACCTAAAGAAAGGCTGATTTGAGTTAATTTCTTTCTATTGTTGACATGCAAAAGAATCTCCTGAGCAAGTTATTAAAAATGAGATACCTAGGCTCTATTTATACCTTAATCAGAAGTTCTGATTCAGGAAGGGAGGCCTGGCGGTGGTAGAATTGTTGCGGGGAGGGCAACGATTTTACATTTTTAAAAATGTCTGGGCTCCTTCTGGTGTAGATGGTTTATAGGCTACACTGGAAGAAACACTGCTTTGAGAAACGATGGGTAAAAAGGACATTTATAATAGTTGTCAGGTGAGATATTTTGAGGTGATGAAAATTTACTTCATCTAATGGCAACTGAGAAGAAAAGCCACTTTTCAGTCTTCAGGAAGAATATAGTAATATATTAAAAACTAATTTTCTAGGTTAATTTAGTGACCATATCAGAAAATGTGATTATATTAGTCACGAAACTAAAGCAGATAGTTGTCAAAATTTTGAGGTAAATTATAATTCAACAGATTGATTAAAAAAGTCTAAAACACTTTGCAATGCTGTATTTGGAAGACAATAACAAAAAAGCCAAATAATAAACAATCAAATTATTTTAATAATAAAAAAAAAAGTTTGGTGAATTTTCTTCCAAAAAAAATATACTTATCTTAATAAAATCAATAATGTAGTTGACTATTTAAATCATTTTAAGTTACTAAAATGTGAAACCTTGAAAACAAAATTAAATGGATTATTTTGATGGGTTTCAATATAAAATTTCTAAACTACTGGGTAGTTAATTCAAATCATTCCTTTTTTCCCTTTACTAACTACAAAATGGTTAATTTCTTGTCTTTTTAAGAAAGTCCCAAAGAATTTTCACATTGGAAAATTAGTCCATTTGAAGGAAAGATTAATTTAATATTTGTAGAATATACTATTGAGTGTGCTATTGCTACTGAAAGCTGGGCTTCTGCTTTAATATTCTTTGTTGAATCAAGTTGCTTCCATCAGTTTGCTGATATGACTTAAAAATATCTCTTCAATAAATGTATATATCTCTTGATGGTTCACCCTTTGCCCCAAATTTCATTTTAATGTGGTTATAGAGAGATACTTGTTGGACATATGTTTTGAACTAGTTCTCTCTCAAGTAACAGGTGATACACAAACTGTTCTGACCTGGTTATAAAATTTTATAGAATTATGTATTTTATTTATTAAAATCAATTAATCGATAGCTAGCCTATGCACAATTTGCAACTTCAATTAATATTCTTCCCCCCTTTCTCTCACCCCCAGTAAATGGAGAGCAATATAAGCAAATCAATTTTAGCCCAACTTTAGTTATTTTGGATTCCAGCTTATATGTTGTTAACATTTATACCATATACCTGGAATCTAAGTCAAAATTCTTTTCTAGAGAATACAGACCTTTAAAAATTTCAAATAAGGAATTATGTGTCTTTTTAAGGCACTCGAATGAAGCTTTTTCCTTAGATCTTATAAGTCCCTGTAGATAGGGAAGAGTACTCAGTACATATAAACATTGTTTTTCTTGTAACATAGTTTAAGAAGTGAAAAACTCATATAAACAACTAGTTTCTTTAGCATGTTTGTCTTATTTATTATTACTAGATGGAAACTCTACATTGGCATATACACACTATCAATTCATGAGGATAGTTGAAATTTTCACTTTTTTTTACATGGTGTAAAATCAAACATTCTTTTAAGATAACCCATTAAGTATTTTTCTGGTAGATGCTTTATAACACTTAAATGTCCTACTAATGTTTTCACCTTAGATACATGATTCAAAGTTCTCTGTCAGGATGGCAGAGCTCTCTTCATCCCAAATATCTAGGAAAGATTGAAAAGATAAGTGATGGGAAAAAAAACATAAACACACTGGAAAACAAGAAAGTAAACTCACAGTGGACCAGAGCCGCGAGGAATCTCTAAAAACCAGATTTGAAGAAAGATAAGCTGAAAGAAGAAACAGAAGCCCCAAGAGAGCACATGAGAAAGGGCTATAAAGAGTGGAGCCCACTAAGAGCACTTTGCATTCACAGATGGAGAATGCTGGGGGCAGAAAGGGGCCCTGGGAGAGTTCTTGGAAAATGAAGCAGGTATAGGTATAGTCAGGCTGTTGGACTTCTATACAACAGGAATGGGAGAAGAATGGCAGAGGCCTTGTGTGGGTGAAGCTGAGCAGAGCTCCAGGCAGCTGCAATGTCCAGGAGGGAGGAAGTGTCCTGGCGAAGATTAGCCATCAAAGCTCCGCACCCCGCAGCACACCCAGCCACTCCCTCGCTCCACTGAACCCCGGCTTTTCCACAAAGCCGGTTGCACAAACGGAAATGGCAGATAGTCTAATGGAATCTCCACTACCAACCTGTGCATAAATGCGGAATCTCCAAACATTCAAAACAAGCCAATGCCAAGAGAGGAGGACTCGAGTCAACAAATGGTAGCACTTACACCTAAGGCAACAGTAATACGGCAAGAGAGATGCCAGAAGATCTAAAAGAAGATCAAGCTGATGCTGTGATAATGAAAATCTTTTATGTTGTGTTTAAACAAATAAAATGTGATTTAATGCAACAATTGGATGCCATTCTTATAAGTAGTGATTGATACCTGAGGCAACTGCTGGTGGCTACTTTCTATTACTCATCTAGTTTTCAATGGGGTTTTTATTAGAGCATTATCTCCTTTTCTCTTTCAATAAATATAATTACATTGCTGTCAATGATTTGAATCTTTATGCTACTTTTTAACTTTTATACATTTTAATTTAGCCCTCACAATAACCTTATGGCAGAGTTGACTTATATTAACTGATGAGAAAACTGAAGCTTAGAGAGGCTAAGAACCTCCTTTAAGGTCCCACAGTAAGTGGCCAAGCTTGTACTGGACCCAAGGCCTCTAGCAACAAAGCATCTGCTCTGAACTCTCCCTGGTGAAAAACAATTATGTAAACTTCTGCATTTTTTAAGACAAAAAAGTGCTCCTGGCTTTATAATATATCTCACTTCTCCTAGATCAGTAAGTGCTCATAGTGCCTTCTGAAAGCTCTCACCAACTTCATGATTT
>NW_011888953.1:2570352-2573057 GCF_000151845.1 Pteropus vampyrus | reverse complement strand
GTGTTATATGGCAAGAACCATTCTCTTTGCCCCTCTTTGCCTCAATAGATCTATGGACACCCCTGGAAAAAGAGATGTTTGGTTGCCAGGAGCGTGCCACAGTCTGCAAAAGCCATTGTGCAGCTGCAGAGATGCAGACTGTTGAAATAAATACAAACAGCTGATTCTACACTACCAGTTCTTACTTTGGGGAAAGAAAACCTCATATGGTTTTTTGTTCAGATTTTTTTGTATAACCAGATGTCTCATCTTCGGTTATTTTTTTCTGATGCTATCTATTGCTATTGGGTGTTCTAGATGTTCTTTTCTATCTGTGTTATGCTGGAGAAAATGAAGTCTCATCTTTTTTTTTTCTTTTAAATAGCAATTTAAACAGAAGAGAATATGTTTCTTATGTATCTATTTACTAGTACTTGATATAGCAATTAAAGTCTACACATTTTGGACCCTTTTTCTCTTCCTTTTTTCTTGTATGTTGGATAAATAAATAATCTCGTGCTCTAGATGTTTCTCTGGGTTTTAAAGCCATGCCACAATTATCATGATTGTGCTTTCTCTAGAAGGATAGAAAATTTCCAGATATTTTTGTAAAAACAGGTAGTTGGATTTCTGCTCCTGAAGCATAATTTTATTCTTCCAACAATTGGAGTTATTCTTGCTTTTAAAATAAAAAAGTTAATTTTATTTTGTTTTTTAAACAACAACAAAAAAAAGCACAAAAATTACACATGAATCCATCATATTCTGAGATAGTATTCATCAAGGCAAAGAAGGATGTTTCGTGGCAAATGCAGATTATGGAAATCCAATCCTTTAAAAAAGAGTTTTATTTGACTTGGCTTAGAAGCTATTTTAGCAGATTATATAAAGCAAGGATCTCCTGCCCAGTGAGAAGACTAAATTATAATTTATACTTTTGCCCCAATCTTCCTATCTAGTGTTTTGAAGAAATTTTTAAATTTTTTATGTGCATAAGCACAATCGAAAGTAAATTAGAAAGAGCTTTTCTGTATTTGGTTATAAAACTTGTATATATTTGTATTTGATCTTTAGACTTGACTTTCCTTTTAACCTCTTTCCTTTCTTAAGTAAATCATAATTTTATTTTAACACTTTACCTCTATGGCTTTCATGACTATTTTAAAAAAATGAAATAATTTTGATAAAATTTGGTATATATTAAATCATCTCATATACATTTTATACTTTATTTAAAGGTAAGTCAGCCATTGTAAAACAAATTATTTATTTATGTTACTTATGTGGCTGTATCTCCTTTGATCTAGCACAAATGCTAGTAATGGTGATTGGGCAATATTTCCATATTTTCCTTTGTAAGCAGCTTAAAAATATACTAACTTCTGCCTTTTAGTCACAGGAAGACTTATTACAACAGAGTAAACCATAGCATGTTGCTCCAAACTAGGCCTTACGGAAAGTAATCTTCCCATAACTCATAAACGTGACAGTTCCTTATATAAGCAGGGTGACTATCTCTGTAAGGTAATGTTTCCCTGTGGATAAAATGATGTGTGGATCATAGTTGTGCTTTTAAAATTAATATTAAAAGATTAGCTGGTGCCTGAGCACTTAAGAAAAATATTTGAAGACCAAATCTAGCCCTGAGTGGGGAACCAGAAACCTAAAAATGCTGAGGAGACTTTTCAGTGGCAAAATGACTTAGGCTTGAAAGAGAAAGAATTTGGCTTCCCCATGCATAGCTCAGGACCAGTGCCTTCTCCTTTTCTTGGCTCTATATCTTATCCAATATTCTATTCTTCTCCTAGTCTAAGTATAAACTGATTGGCTGATAAAGTCTCAAAATGTGACTGCTCTCAGGGAATTTACAGTTTAATGGAGGTCAGGTGTTATCAACGGTCCAGAGATGAAGCACCCATCAGGTAGCTGGATCTCTCCCTTGCCCCACACTTTGATTATGTTCAGAAGATTCTTCAGAATAGGAGAATTGGAGAGGGATTAGGGAGTGGTCATCCAAGTGACCATGACCAGCTGCCATTGTCCAGGAGATATAAAACAAAGCTCACAGTGGGCATTGAAATCATGTGAATTTCCTTTGTGCCATCTTGCTGTGTGGTTCGTGGAGGGGCTAAACTGACGGTCCCTTGGAAATATTGCAAAACTCTGGATTATAATAGAAATACTTCATTGGTATTAAATAATGAGGAAAGGGAGTTCCAGAATGTTCTTCTTCCAATTTCCAAATAAAATAGTAAAAATGAAATATGGCAAGATAAATGTGAACTCAAACTTACTAGCAGTTACCACACAGAAAAGGAAAACAATCTCATTAGATAAACTTCAAAGAGTGATGGCTAAGGGAAGAAATAGAAGGTTCTGGTGCCATAAGAGGCAAATGAAGCTTCCCACTTGTTGCCCAGGCTCAGAAACAAATCTAGGGGAAGACAGTGATTCTATAAAACCCTGTGAATTCTCCCTAATATGCTCCAACTTGGAGAAGTGAACTCAGAGGTGAGTGAGCAGCCTGTGCAAGGTCAAGGAGTTACCAATAGCATGAAAACCCTAAATACCACACAATAGGATCATATGAGAGGAAGAAAGGAGATGAGCTGTCATGGTTGGCCTTACTGTGGTACGGGGCACTGAATGAGGTCTCAGAAAGTGGAACAGAATCCAGATCTCCAGCAAGGACTATTCTTAAGACTAGCCAGCTGTCCTTCACTCCA
>NW_011888953.1:2568723-2570302 GCF_000151845.1 Pteropus vampyrus | reverse complement strand
CCTAAGCAAATTTTAAGATCAACCATAGGATATTACCTGTTTTCTTAAACAGATCACTCATTCATTTCCATGTTTTGATGTAATCTAACTTTTAATATCCTATCTCATAGCATTCCTTGTTTTCAGAAAAATACCTATAGCTTATAAACCCTTCCTTTCTCCACTCTCCCCTTTACCTGTTCCCCTTCTGTAATCATTCTCTTAGATTGAAGTATTTCTCAATGTGGTCCAAGAACAATCTGCCTTAGAATTACCTGGTGATGTTAGTGGCTATTCCAATTCCTGGGTTCCATCCAGGCTTCTTGAACCAGAAACTTTGGGGGGCATTCTTATGCAACTTAAAGTTTGATAACCTTTGAAAGACTAAAGCCCAGTTTTGATGTTGATCAGAATATCTGTCCATTTTGGCCACCTTTCTCATTAGAGACTCATTTAATGTTATGATGATCAGGAAGACACGTAACAGACATTGGTTTGCATGTGTGTCCTTGAAAACTTTTAATTCAGGAAAGAACCTGAAAACTTTCACATTCCAGATCTGGTAGAAGAAAGCCACTCTCTAGTTCTTTTGTTTTTTTTTTTTAAGAATCTGAACACAGACAAGAGCGTAAAACAACCTGATTTTCACACCAATTTGGAACATTTCAGTTTCTGTATTTCTATTGGAAATGACCGAATTCTCCTGGATATATTCTATTCATCAGCAGTTTGTTTCTAGTAATACATTGACTATCGATAGCAATGTAAAATAAAACCAGTTCCTCCCACCTGGCCATCCTTTCAGACTAATTCCTTCCACTCTCAAAAAGAAATAGTGAAGAGGCCTTTGAATAAAAAACATCTGTTTATGTTCAAAGGAAGACAGCAGCTGAGTTTACGGGTTTGGGTTAAAGACAGCCAAACTGTTCTGAATAAAAAATGGAAAGAGTGTTCTCATTTTTCTTTGTCATTGAGGAGGGTCAAAGAAATGAAAAAAGAAATGAAAGTATGAGCAACAGGAGAGGGGACAGAAGCCTGAGTTACAAAATACCTAACTGCTTTTGAAGGATAGCGGTTGCCAATATTCTGTTTTAAGTTTCTAGCCTCAATGAAATGTAAACTCCTGTGTCCGCACACCTTCAGTAAAGTCTGTCACGCACTCAAAAATGTCTTCAGTGAGTGGTTTGCACTGAAAACTAAGGAAAAGCACCAAGTCTTTTGGATAATTGTAATATAGCATAGGGTGCGTGAGGCTATTCCTAAACCGATCCAAATTGGAAGAAGCAGGAACTGAAAGTCAGACGTAACCTTGAGAATTCAAGTCACTTGGTCATTCATTGCTTTTCTGTGGAGATCATTAGATTTTTTCCCATAAAACAAGGCTGGAGTTTGAAATAAACTTTATCCAGATTTTAAAGACCATGTAACAGCCTTTCTAGTTACTACCTTAGCTTTTCCATTTCAAAGTCATGTTGGCACACATAATTCACGATGTTTTCTTAATAGTTCAGAATTTAGCAACCTTTCGTGCCTCCATAAAGTTCAGCATTTTCTGTGGGTTTTAGTAACAGGTTTCACTGATCCAAAAGAAAGGAGATTC
>NW_011888953.1:2557210-2563513 GCF_000151845.1 Pteropus vampyrus | reverse complement strand
GGTGACAGCTTCAGGTTCTATGAAGGAAAACCTTGCCCACTTCTTGCTGATGAAAATAGGCCAAATACCTTTTGGTTTCAAATTGCCATAGGCTGGATTAGTTAAAGTGACACACAGACAGATGAGTATGGAGTCAGCCACAACACTAACCTGTTGCTAACGCTGTCTGGGATCCTGGCCTTACTCCTTCAGTTGTCTAGATGCATAACTGATCATTCTTAAAGCTAACGTACAAAAAGATGAGTCTTAGTTTCTCTATGGTGTTAAGAACAAGACCAGAAAAAGGGCTGGATGGAATATTTCTCAGCAGGTTTTACAAAATCCTACATGCAAATCAGCAGTCAAGCGAGGGGTTCTTAACAACCCAAACTTTACGGGCCAGGCAAACACAATGATGCTTGGGAAGAAGTCCTTTTCCAGTTGGCCTGGGGACCAAAATGAACCAGAGAAAAGGTTAGTTCAGTGAATATTTTGATATTTTGGATATTTTAAAAAACTTTTGCCTTTGTAACCTTAAATGGTTCTGAAAAAAAAAAGTTATTAGCTCCATAGAAAACCAAAATGTAATATTCAAGCTTCTGGTTTACAAGAAAGGAAACTAAATAGAGCTACAATATAGGCCCCATGTATAATATTCATTTTGCATAGAAACTCCATTTAATTGAGCACAAATCTATTGGCAGGGGTTATCTAAATTTTTTTTTTTAAAGTAATTGCCAAGCTATAAAGTATTAATACTAAGTTCTGATTAAATAGATTTTGGTGGGAGGACAAATCTGAACAACTAACAAAAATATATTATTCTTATGCACCAAATAAATAATGTTAAGCAGACTGGCCTCTGTCTTAATGGAGCTTATAATGGTATTTATAGTAAAAACAAAACAAACAAACAAAAGACTTGTTTCAAATGAAGGACACAGAAAGGAAGAAGAATAAGAATTCTTTGAGTTTCATTTCAGCTTAATTTATTATCTCATGCTATCCTGCGTTTCAAGAGAGGGAGCCTAGTAGGGAATATGGCGATGGGGACCAGGGCTCCGGAATCAGAGAGACCAGAGGTTAGGGTCTGTCCCTCCTCAGTCACGGTGTGGCCTTGGGCAAGTTACCTAACCTCTCTGAGCTTTATATCCTCACAGAGTTCCATTTCATTGGAATTAACGAGATAATATATCTTGTTATCCAATATATAATAAGTCCTCAATAAATAATAAATATTTTTAACGGTTAATATATTGAACAAAGATGGTAAAGATGGAAGGTAGATCTGAAGAAAAGGATTAAGAAATTGAACATGAACACAGAAAGGAAAGAATCAAGTAAAAGTCTAAGAAAATAGTTTTAGAGTTTTGAAAACCTACAGAGTTCTTAGATGAAGTTTAGCTAATTTGAACACTATATGTTTTCTAATTCTAGTATTTTTTTTTTTAAACTTCCTAAAAGGAATGTTATACTACTTAGTATGATTTAGGGAAAAAATAGTAGTGGTGGGAAGCAGAGTATGCAGACCTGACTATTAAGAAATTCTCTGTTTTCAGAAAATAAGTTTATTTTATGACACACATACAAGGTTATTTTCTGCACATTGTTTCTAACACCAAAACTTTGGAAACAATACAAATTGTTAAATCAATTAGGTGAGTCATCTACTAACCAGAATATTACACAGCTTAAAGAATAATCAGTTACTTCTTATTAAAATGTGGAAAAATATACAATTTATTACTAGCTTTTTTTTTTTTTTTTAAGCAAGGATCAGAGCTTCTTGAGTAAAAAGTGGAGGGATTAGTATCTATGTTTATATTTCTATGTTTAAACATAAAGAAACTTTGGATGGATGTGGAAATTGGAAGAGTAGTTGTTTGTGTGGGGAGGAGGCTGGGAAGACCCAGCAAATGGCAGAGAAGGACTGAAGGCAACTTTTCACCGTGTACCATTTTATACGTGCTGTTTTTTGAGCCAGATGTGATTTTTATTATTTTTGCTTACATGTGGTATCTAAGGAAAAACAAATATAATGGACAATTTGGTGATGCACAGAGGAAAAAGAAATTGGGAGTCTGAGGGAATGAGGTGAAGGGTTTAAAGAAGTACAAATTAGTAGTTGATAGTTGGGCACAGGGAGCATGGAAGAGAGAATGCAGTTAGCATTAATACGATGGCTAAGTGGAGGGTCAGAGGAGGGAGGGAGCAATTGGGGGGATCGTTTTATGAACATTATAGATGTCTAACCAATGTACTGTATACTTGAAACTAATTTAAATGAACAAATTTATTTTAAAAAGTAAAAAAAAAATAATTAGAAAAATATGAATGCTTTAGAAGAGTATTATTCAGAATTTAAAGTTATGAAACAGATTGCTTTATCCTGACACCAACCTGAGGTCAGTTTAAATTAAGAGAGTTTAAATTAAGAGAGATTGACTTCTGATTTGCAGAAGAGGTGGATAAAGAGGGAACAGGGTCCATTTGGGAGTATACTGTACCAAGGGATCAGAGGTTGGAATTGGGGTACACTGATGAGAGGATTTAGAATCTAAACTGTGTAATGGGGCATCTGAGCAGTGGGAAGCTTGTCAGGATGGGGAGAAAGGGTTGCAAAAGAGAGAAGAGA
Source organism: Pteropus vampyrus (assembly GCF_000151845.1). NCBI lineage: Eukaryota > Metazoa > Chordata > Mammalia > Chiroptera > Pteropodidae > Pteropus > Pteropus vampyrus. The sequence continues at coordinate 2,560,899 of NW_011888953.1, read as the reverse complement.
GAGAGCAAGGGTTAACTCTAATACTGAGCAATTTTGCCTGGGTCCCTCAGAGCTCTGCTGCACTGAAAACCAGCTCAACGCTGACCTTGACAGGACTGTAAAGCCAGAAAGAGAATTTTGTTAGCATTTGTGAAAACTCATTCAATGACATGACACCAGAAAACTGGTTACCACCACCCAAACCTGGTAGTGAGGTAGAAACAAAGATTTGAGGAAGTGGAAGAAAGGTCCCAAGGATTTCTGCTTCACATCAGAACTATTTCCTTGGCATGAAGTAGAGCCATAAAAATGGAGGTTATGATAGCTAGTTTGTTTAATCTGAGGTACAGAAGAACTAAGAAAGAGAAATAAGAATCAGTCTTAGAAGTTCTCACTAAATTAACATTTCTGAGTTATGGACCAGTATCAAAATCAGAAAGTGACAAATGAAGAAGATGATCATGGAGCGATTCCAAATTTGCTTTCTACATGATAGATTAATGGGAGATTTGATCGCTAATTTGATGATCAATACTGCAAATATTGATCTCAGGAAGATGACATGTTGCAAGATGCTTCTACAGAGCAAAAAAACAAAAACAAAAACAAATTTTGCCTAGAATTGCTTTAATTGGACCAACCTTTTTTAAGGAGAAAAATATGTCCAATAGTGGTGTGGTCACTTGGAAGTATCCCCCCCTTCAGCCCCCCAATAAACAACAGTTGCACATTATTCACAATGATGCTTGGGAAGAAGTCCTTTTCCAGCTGGCCTGGGGACCAAAATGAACCAGAGAAAAGGTTAGTTCAGTGAATATTTTGATATTTTGGATATTTTAAAAAACTTATGCCTTCGTAACCTTAAATGGTTCTGAAAAAAATAGTTATTAGCTCCATAGAAAACCAAAATGTAATATTCAAGCTTCTGGTTTACAAGAAAGGAAACTAAATAGAGCTACAATATAGGCCCCATGTATAATATTCATTTTGCATAGAAACTCCATTTAATTGAGCACAAATCTATTGGCAGGGGTTATCTAAATTTTTTTTTTTAAAGTAATTGTCAAGCTATAAAGTATTAATACTAAGTTCTGATTAAATAGATTTTGGTGGGAGGACAAATCTGAACAACTAACAAAAATATATTATTCTTATGCACCAAATAAATAATGTTAAGCAGACTGGCCTCTGTCTTAATGGAGCTTATAATGGTATTTATAGTAAAAACAAAACAAACAAACAAAAGACTTGTTTCAAATGAAGGACACAGAAAGGAAGAAGAATAAGAATTCTTTGAGTTTCATTTCAGCTTAATTTATTATCTCATGCTATCCTGCGTTTCAAGAGAGGGAGCCTAGTAGGGAATATGGCGATGGGGACCAGGGCTCCGGAATCAGAGAGACCAGAGGTTAGGGTCTGTCCCTCCTCAGTCACGGTGTGGCCTTGGGCAAGTTACCTAACCTCTCTGAGCTTTATATCCTCACAGAGTTCCATTTCATTGGAATTAACGAGATAATATATCTTGTTATCCAATATATAATAAGTCCTCAATAAATAATAAATATTTTTAACGGTTAATATATTGAACAAAGATGGTAAAGATGGAAGGTAGATCTGAAGAAAAGGATTAAGAAATTGAACATGAACACAGAAAGGAAAGAATCAAGTAAAAGTCTAAGAAAATAGTTTTAGAGTTTTGAAAACCTACAGAGTTCTTAGATGAAGTTTAGCTAATTTGAACACTATATGTTTTCTAATTCTAGTATTTTTTTTTTTAAACTTCCTAAAAGGAATGTTATACTACTTAGTATGATTTAGGGAAAAAATAGTAGTGGTGGGAAGCAGAGTATGCAGACCTGACTATTAAGAAATTCTCTGTTTTCAGAAAATAAGTTTATTTTATGACACACATACAAGGTTATTTTCTGCACATTGTTTCTAACACCAAAACTTTGGAAACAATACAAATTGTTAAATCAATTAGGTGAGTCATCTACTAACCAGAATATTACACAGCTTAAAGAATAATCAGTTACTTCTTATTAAAATGTGGAAAAATATACAATTTATTACTAGCTTTTTTTTTTTTTTTTAAGCAAGGATCAGAGCTTCTTGAGTAAAAAGTGGAGGGATTAGTATCTATGTTTATATTTCTATGTTTAAACATAAAGAAACTTTGGATGGATGTGGAAATTGGAAGAGTAGTTGTTTGTGTGGGGAGGAGGCTGGGAAGACCCAGCAAATGGCAGAGAAGGACTGAAGGCAACTTTTCACCGTGTACCATTTTATACGTGCTGTTTTTTGAGCCAGATGTGATTTTTATTATTTTTGCTTACATGTGGTATCTAAGGAAAAACAAATATAATGGACAATTTGGTGATGCACAGAGGAAAAAGAAATTGGGAGTCTGAGGGAATGAGGTGAAGGGTTTAAAGAAGTACAAATTAGTAGTTGATAGTTGGGCACAGGGAGCATGGAAGAGAGAATGCAGTTAGCATTAATACGATGGCTAAGTGGAGGGTCAGAGGAGGGAGGGAGCAATTGGGGGGATCGTTTTATGAACATTATAGATGTCTAACCAATGTACTGTATACTTGAAACTAATTTAAATGAACAAATTTATTTTAAAAAGTAAAAAAAAAATAATTAGAAAAATATGAATGCTTTAGAAGAGTATTATTCAGAATTTAAAGTTATGAAACAGATTGCTTTATCCTGACACCAACCTGAGGTCAGTTTAAATTAAGAGAGTTTAAATTAAGAGAGATTGACTTCTGATTTGCAGAAGAGGTGGATAAAGAGGGAACAGGGTCCATTTGGGAGTATACTGTACACCAAGGGATCAGAGGTTGGAATTGGGGTACACTGATGAGAGGATTTAGAATCTAAACTGTGTAATGGGGCATCTGAGCAGTGGGAAGCTTGTCAGGATGGGGAGAAAGGGTTGCAAAAGAGAGAAGAGAGAGAGCAAGGGTTAACTCTAATACTGAGCAGTTTTGCCTGGGTCCCTCAGAGCTCTGCTGCACTGAAAACCAGCTCAACGCTGACCTTGACAGGACTGTAAAGCCAGAAAGAGAATTTTGTTAGCATTTGTGAAAACTCATTCAATGACATGACGCCAGAAAACTGGTTACCACCACCCAAACCTGGTAGTGAGGTAGAAACAAAGATTTGAGGAAATGGAAGAAAGGTCCCAAGGATTTCTGCTTCACATCAGAACGATTTCCTTGGCATGAAGTAGAGCCATAAAAATGGAGGTTATGATAGCTAGTTTGTTTAATCTGAGGTACAGAAGAACTAAGAAAGAGAAATAAGAATCAGTCTTAGAAATTCTCACTAAATTAACATTTCTGAGTTATGGACCAGTATCAAAATCAGAAAGTGACAAATGAAGAAGATGATCATGGAGCGATTCCAAATTTGCTTTCTACATGATAGATTAATGGGAGATTTGATCGCTAATTTGATGATCAATACTGCAAATATTGATCTCAGGAAGATGACATGTTGCAAGATGCTTCTACAGAGCAAAAAAACAAAAACAAAAACAAATTTTGCCTAGAATTGCTTTAATTGGACCAACCTTTTTTAAGGAGAAAAATATGTCCAATAGTGGTGTGGTCACTTGGAAGTATCCCCCCCTTCAGCCCCCCAATAAACAACAGTTGCACATTATTTACCTAAAATATTAATCATTTCAAGCATAAGTG
>NW_011888953.1:2554415-2557160 GCF_000151845.1 Pteropus vampyrus | reverse complement strand
GGGCTCCCACCAGATACCGAATGTGTCGGTGCCTTGATTTTGGACTTCTCAACCTCTAGAACTGTCAGAAATAATTTCTGTTTTATCTAAGTCATCCGGTCTATGATATTTTTGTAATAGCAGCCTGAACAAAAATACTACTTCGCCTTGTAATAGTCCACCCAAACAATAGGCCCATTAGATAATCACTCAGAGTTCACGGAGAAAGCAGAAGTTGCCAGTTGGAGATAGAGATCTAACAGAAGGTCTAGAAACCTCAATTGGTTGTGCGCCACTCAGCCAGGGCACGATTACTTTCTCCCCATAAGGACCATGAACTCAAGGCTTCAGAAATCAAAGTCAGTCTCTTGTAAAAGAATGAGGTTTCCTGCTTGTTAAATTGAGCAATTGAGTTTAGAAATTTTTCTTTAAGTTAGAGTAACATGAATGACTGAAACATATTTTATAGACTTGCCTTATCCTCCTTTCACATATAATCTCTTGAAAAAATGGCTGAGGAGCAAGTCATGGTTATGTGTGTATGTGTAGCTTTCTCACCCAGTCTAGATGAATCGGAAACTGAAGGCTGGAGGAGAAGGAGAAGCAGTGGTCCTGGGGAAGATGCAGTCTAGATTCTCGGTGACTGAGAGGATGTACATGGAGTACCTCAACTTCTTCAAGATGACAATTTAGACAAGAAATAGGAAATACTGTAGAATTTTAAAATAAACCATTTACTAAGGAGGGCTTTTGGGGGCATTAATCTAGGTTCTTTCTCCACCTAATAACAGTTGGGCAACTTTTGTTTCAGAATGAGAGGAACAGATATTCAAACACACTTTGCATATCTGTGATATTTACGTGTCTTGCCATTTTTTGGGGAGACAGATTTTTAGTTGCCTAGTTCCACAAATCGTATCACCAAACAGATTGCTTTTGAAAGTAAGATGAGTTACCTTATTGTTCTGAGAATTATAAGAAAATCAAGAAAATAGAGTTGTGTTATATGGCAAGAACCATTCTCTTTGCCCCTCTTTGCCTCAATAGATCTATGGACACCCCTGGAAAAAGAGATGCTTGGTTGCCAGGAGCGTGCCACAGTCTGCAAAAGCCATTGTGCAGCTGCAGAGATGCAGACTGTTGAAATAAATACAAACAGCTGATTCTACACTACCAGTTCTTACTTTGGGGAAAGAAAACCTCATATGGTTTTTTGTTCAGATTTTTTTGTATAACCAGATGTCTCATCTTCGGTTATTTTTTTCTGATGCTATCTATTGCTATTGGGTGTTCTAGATGTTCTTTTCTATCTGTGTTATGCTGGAGAAAATGAAGTCTCATCTTTTTTTTTTCTTTTAAATAGCAATTTAAACAGAAGAGAATATGTTTCTTATGTATCTATTTACTAGTACTTGATATAGCAATTAAAGTCTACACATTTTGGACCCTTTTTCTCTTCCTTTTTTCTTGTATGTTGGATAAATAAATAATCTCGTGCTCTAGATGTTTCTCTGGGTTTTAAAGCCATGCCACAATTATCATGATTGTGCTTTCTCTAGAAGGATAGAAAATTTCCAGATATTTTTGTAAAAACAGGTAGTTGGATTTCTGCTCCTGAAGCATAATTTTATTCTTCCAACAATTGGAGTTATTCTTGCTTTTAAAATAAAAAAGTTAATTTTATTTTGTTTTTTAAACAACAACAAAAAAAAGCACAAAAATTACACATGAATCCATCATATTCTGAGATAGTATTCATCAAGGCAAAGAAGGATGTTTCGTGGCAAATGCAGATTATGGAAATCCAATCCTTTAAAAAAGAGTTTTATTTGACTTGGCTTAGAAGCTATTTTAGCAGATTATATAAAGCAAGGATCTCCTGCCCAGTGAGAAGACTAAATTATAATTTATACTTTTGCCCCAATCTTCCTATCTAGTGTTTTGAAGAAATTTTTAAATTTTTTATGTGCATAAGCACAATCGAAAGTAAATTAGAAAGAGCTTTTCTGTATTTGGTTATAAAACTTGTATATATTTGTATTTGATCTTTAGACTTGACTTTCCTTTTAACCTCTTTCCTTTCTTAAGTAAATCATAATTTTATTTTAACACTTTACCTCTATGGCTTTCATGACTATTTTAAAAAAATGAAATAATTTTGATAAAATTTGGTATATATTAAATCATCTCATATACATTTTATACTTTATTTAAAGGTAAGTCAGCCATTGTAAAACAAATTATTTATTTATGTTACTTATGTGGCTGTATCTCCTTTGATCTAGCACAAATGCTAGTAATGGTGATTGGGCAATATTTCCATATTTTCCTTTGTAAGCAGCTTAAAAATATACTAACTTCTGCCTTTTAGTCACAGGAAGACTTATTACAACAGAGTAAACCATAGCATGTTGCTCCAAACTAGGCCTTACGGAAAGTAATCTTCCCATAACTCAGAAACATGACAGTTCCTTATATAAGCAGGGTGACTATCTCTGTAAGGTAATGTTTCCCTGTGGATAAAATGATGTGTGGATCATAGTTGTGCTTTTAAAATTAATATTAAAAGATTAGCTGGTGCCTGAGCACTTAAGAAAAATATTTGAAGACCAAATCTAGCCCTGAGTGGGGAACCAGAAACCTAAAAATGCTGAGGAGACTTTTCAGTGGCAAAATGACTTAGGCTTGAAAGAGAAAGAATTTGGCTTCCCCATGCATAGCTCAGGACCAGTGCCTTCTCCTTTTCTTGGCTCTATATCTTATCCA
>NW_011888953.1:2539088-2546385 GCF_000151845.1 Pteropus vampyrus | reverse complement strand
GCTTCTTTCATCACTACGTAGGATTACCAATCGTTAACAAGTCATTCAGTATCACATTATAGCATGTGCCACAGTATTGTGGTAACATTTGTGGTAGAAAATAAAACTATTCACCGAGAAGGAGAATAACATACCTCTTCGTCTGGCTTGTTACCCTAGCTATGTATTACTTTATGAATCAGAAAAGTTAAAAAAAACTTCACTGAGAAATAGAAAACAGCTAAAATATATAACAGAAAGACTCATTTCACAAGTCCTGTTGATCTCTTATTTGAATATTGGGCTTAAGAAACATATGAAGAAGTTATAGGCACTTATAATTATTTGGAGGGGGGTTTCTAAACTTCTGTACTATTGACATTTGGGGCTGGAAAATTATTTTTTGTGAGGGGCTGTCCTGTGCCTTATAGCAGCATCCCTGGCCTCTACCTACTAGATGCTAGTAGCATCTTTCCTTTCTGACAATGAAAAATAACTTCAGACATTGCCAAATATTCCCTGGGTGTCAAATTGCCTCATTTGATAATCGTTGCCTTAGGGTTTCATGCATCTTTCCATCTAACTCCTTTATGTAGTAAGAGCAAATGCCACAGTCTCATTCAACAGAAATGAAACCAAACTAAGGAAGTAAATGAAATGGTTGTCATTAAGCAAAACCACTTATCAATCAAATGGATGTGTTTCCTTCCATCCCCCAAAAACCAGCCCACCAGGCATTTTCTCACAGAATGCCCACATAGAACTATGGATTTCTCCCTTCTCAGACCTCTCACACCAAAGAAAAATAATGCACAAGAAAAGTCATTGCATACACAGAAGTACCAGTGATGGAATCATTTCTTGTTGCAAATTTTTCTATAGAAGCCAAAACACTCTCTGCTGATGAACGAAGCATGTTAAATTGAAAATGAGAGAACTTACTGTTTCCAGAAACAGCTTTTCGGAATTTCGTCAGGTCGACATTTGGTGGTCTACTGGGTTTTGGAGGAGGTGGCCCCAAGAGAAACAAGGGAGGAAGGGGCTTCTGCTTAGGGGCGGCCGAATTCTTGTCTTCCTTTTCCTGGCTTTGGCCCCAAGGCCCTGCCGTCGTCACCTTAGAAGGTGGCTTAGGAAACTTGGCAGGAGGAGCACCACAGGCTGACTCTTCTTGATTTATTTTGTTCAGGAATACATTCTTAGTAGCATCTATCTTTCTGTCTTCTTTCTTTTCTTCAGCATTTTTTGAGAGGCTTGGGATTCCTCTGCTTGCAGAGGGTTTCAGAACCACTCCATGAAAAGGTGAACTTGATGTCTCGCCTTCATGGTCTTTGTTTTCTGAGTCTTCCCTTGCTGGCTTTAAAGGGCCAGTTTTAGACTTGACTCCCAGAGGGACTGGGGGTCCTCTCTGTGGAGATGCGTTCTTAGTGGGGCTCTCGACCTCATGAGGGTCTTCAATACTCAGGGATGGCTTCTGGCCAAAGACGGGTTTGGGGAATTGGGGCTTGGAGTCATGATCTTGAGAGGCCGATGCGAACTTGCCTTGAACCGCAGACAACTTTGGAAACACTTGTTTCTGATCATTTTCCTGGGCTGGAGGATTAGAGCCGGGCTTTGGGCCTGGCGGCTTTAAGTCATGGTCTTGGTTTACACTGTGAAGCGAAGGCTTATTCCCAGGAGGCCGGGGAAAAACAGGTTTAGAATCTTCTTTGGGAAAGTTGATAGGCTTGGGACCTATAGGCTTCAGAAATCCCGCCTTTACCTCAGGGTCTCTGGTAGCTGAGACTGCTGGTGATCCGAATCTTTGGCCCACTCCTGTGGGCTTTAAAAACGGGGGCTTGGGCTCCTTGTCAGGCTTTTCCTCAGAAGAAGGTTTCACTCCCACAGGTGGCTTTGGAGACCCAAACTTTGATGTGTTGTTGGGTCCTGCTGGAGGGCTGGCATTTCCTTGGTTGTTGAATAAGTTCTTTTTTGCTTGTACTCCTAAAGGTGAATTTTGCCCCGTGACTTTGAAGGGTCGGCTGCTGACCGAGACCTCCTCTGTCGGGTTGCCCCCTGTGTTAAACTTCGCCATGAGAGACTTCACATCTGCTTTTCCATCCTACGAGCAGAGGGAACAAAAACTATCTGAGAACCAGAAGTCTTACTTGCACAGTTTAAAATACTACACTTTAAAGAGTTTCCTGGTTTGAGGCCTGCAGTGTTGCTGATTGGTTAGGAAGATATTGTAACACTTATCTTCCTCTATGGCAAAATAAGTTATGAGAGTTTCTTGAAGGGGGAGGGCTATTGTACATATACTTTCTTTGGGTAGTCTTAGACTGACACGTCTATTTTTGTTTGTTACAACTTGTCTTTTCCTTTTCCTGTCACTGTTTCTGTAGCTATCTTGCTAGATTTACTCTTCACTTGGTATTTGTCTATTTTATTTGACTTGAAAAAATATGGAAGTGACTAACAGATGACTTCTTCCATATTTTAAAACCAAGCCTCTTAAACAGAAACTACATTTAAAAATGAAAGTAAATTCTAGGTTGCATGCTTTGTACAGCATGGCCATGTTAACATCTCTGCGGTTTGTAAGAGTTCTCTTTCCCATCCACATTTAAGGTCTGTCTGTTTGCTAACAGGGAGATGTGACAGATAAATCCACTAATTTTACGTGTAAGTAATAAAATAAGTTTTTTGTCTTATATATATTTATATGTTCAGTGGTAATGGTTCAACTGGAACCAAATTAGCAGGCAGAGTGGGCTCACTTTCAACTGGTCCTGTCTAGGGGGCTCTCAGGGCAGGTGATGAGGAAGCAGTAGAGACTGGATAGAAAGTCTTGTATCCAGGCTTCTTGTTTCTCCAGTCTCATTTCTTCTATAATGACATTTATCATTCCTTCTCAGGAGTCTGCTACACAGTCTCTGTATTTATTGCTTGGAATTAGGGTACTATTTAGCAAGGAGAGCAGGCAGCTACCCTTCTCTGTGGGTATAATCCTATCTAGTAGAATTTATGATTTGCTTGGTCTTTCTCTCAAAAGCAAATTCTTTTAGAATATTTGAGTCCTTTTAGAATATTTGAAAATCTAAGGTTTAAAAAAAAAACATTGAAGTTATACATGTGGCCATAACAATTTCTACTTTCATGCTTTAAAGTTCAGCTAGGAAACATTTTCTTCCTTCCCACCTGCACCTACTGTCGCCACACACTCAAGAACACTTCTTCTTTAAAGTGCCCACGCAAATACCACAAAAGCAGATCCTGTCCTACTGGGAAGATTTGCTCCCCCCACCTTCACTCACGTTGCACTTCAGGCATTTCTCATGCCTCCCTGTTGCTTCCTTTCATAATAATAAGAACCAGCATTTAGTGTGGACATACATGTGCATACTTCTAAACCATGCAGGCATCTATGTGGCCCATCTCATTGCTTTAGAGGATGGCATTATCTCACTTCATTTCACAGGCAAGAAAAGTGAGGTTGGAACTGCAAGAATACACCATGGAAAGATCATAAGAACTTGATTTGAATCTTAGTTTATTAGAGGGGCCTCAGTTGCATCACCTGTAAAATGCAGATAATAACATACCTGCCAGAACTGTCATGTACATTAGAGAGGGAATTTGTAAAGTGCCTGCCTGCCTGCCTCACAGCATGGGCTCAATAAATGGAAACTATTATTGTTAGAAATGTTAAGTAGCATATTCAAGGACTCACAGCCAGGAACTGTGAGCACAGGGGTGCAGACGCGGGTCTGTCTAAGGCTCCAAAGTCGAGAAACTGTCTCATTCTTCTTTGTATTCCCACAACATCTGGATCAGGGCTCGGTACCCACAGAGTTCTAATGTGTATTTGGGGAATGAAGGATGGCACTGAGCTGAACACTATGAATACTGATTTTAAAAGAAATAGTGTCTTCACCAGGAGTTGTCTCCCTACCAAAGTGCAGCACATGTGTATTTGTGGGAAGAGAAAACCGGATAAGAAAAACATTTTTCAGTTTGATTTTTCTTTTTTAAATTTACTGCCCTATATCTGAGTCACTGAAAGTCGCTATCTTGCCTCCCTCAACCACTTTTTTTTTATCCCCATGATTTCCTCAACTCCTCAATCAAGCCCCAAAGACCACAGGTTGGAAGACAGCGGACCAAGGAAAGTGGCATCAGGGGAGGGATAGGAGACGGGTCCCGCCCTGTGCCTCCAGGGGTATCATAGCCTCAGACTCCAAACCTTAACACGAGAAGCATAAAGAAGTATCAATATAAAAATTTACTCACCACCTGAAAGAAAGTCTGTCTCTGGAAAAGAATTCTTTTGTTCTAGACTTACTCTGGATTTTGTAATTCATATTTTAGGTATATGATTTATTCTAGGTTTATAACAAGAGGGTACATAGCAGAGTGGTTAAGAACACAGACTCGAGAGCTAGACCACCGGGGTTTGAACCTTACTAGCTATTTAATCTAGGGCAAGAAACATAAATCTGGGTCTTAATTATGGGAATAATAACACTGTGTCATAGGGGTATTAGGAAGAACAAACAAATTAATATTCGTAAAACACGTTAAAGACTGCCTGGTACACAGAAGGGTTTCCTATTTTTATAAAGCAAGTCAAGCTGTACAAATCGTCAAACACACCTCTCCCACTGTGTTGGCGGGGAACAGAAACCAAAGGATTTAAGTGACATCCTACTTACTTACAGCAATTCCACATCTTAAATTTCATGGGGGAAACCCCTTAAAACACACTAACCCACTGTCAAACTCCATGTCCTAGTTTTAGTTTAGAAAATATGGAAGTGGTTAATTTGGAACTGGAACTTGTCTCTTAGATGTCAACCCAGACCCAGGAGACAGCACAGTGTCTTGGTTAATAATAGCACAGGTTCTGGGATTATTGACTTGGGTTCTAACCTTCATTTTGCCACTTACTAGCCATGTGATCTACCAAGTAACTTAATTTCTTGGAGACTTAGTTTTCTTCATCTATAAAATGCAAATAATAACAGTACCTATTTCTCACAGAGTTTTGTTTTTTCAAAAAGAATTAAGTATGAAATAAGTCAGAGAAAGATAAATAACATACGATTTCACTTATATGTGGAATCTAAGGAACAAAAAGTACAAACTAATAAAAAACAGACTTACAAATATAGAGGATGATCTGGTGATGGCCAGAGGGGAGGGGGCTTGGGGGGCTGGGAGAATGGAGTGAAGGGTTAAAGAAGTACAAATTAGTCGTTGATAGATGGTCATGGGGATGGGGAGCATGGCATAGGGAACGCAGTCAGCATTCATGCAATGGCTAGGTGTAGAGCCAGAGGAGAGAAAGAGCAATTAGAGGGATTGTTTTGTAAACCATATAAATGTCTGACCGATTTACTGTATACTTAGAACTAATAAAATAAAATTTAAAAAAAAAAAACCTAAATGCTAAAAACAAAAGTAGGTTAATGAGTGCAAAGTTCTGAGATCAAGAATTGCATATAACATACATCCAACTATTGTCTTCCATCGTTTGTCTAATTCACTAGTCACGTACATAATTTTCTCTAGGTGAGCAGATTATGAAGTTATAATCATTAATGTTATGTTCTAATTTTATATCAATGTGACTGAAACAAACAGCCGGATAACATAATAGAGTTATTATGTTTCTGTTTAGTTTACCCATGCTCTGACACTTTTCACTGGATGTTGAAGAATAAATTAAGAAAGCAACAAGTTCTTATGTAGGACACTGAAGAAACAGTAACAACATTTGAGCTTAATAATATGTCTGGCAAATCAATAGCCTGAATCTAGAACTATTTAATCACTTATACTGACTGCTTAGTTTGACAGGTTGTTTGGTTGTTATTGTTAATAAGTCTATTAGATAAAATTTTCAACATCCAGATTATCCCTTAATCTTGACAATAGTTATATTTCTTCCTTAATGATAATAATAGAAAAGAAAACTCCTAAAACATTTTTTGACATGTTCTCATCCTGATTTCACTGTAGATTGAATTTTCTAGGGCTTCTTTTTATTTAAAAAAAAATTTAAAAGAGGATAGGAACAAGATATTATTGTATGATAGAGTGGAAGCCCTGAACCTCCAAGCCCTAGGCCCCCAGTTCTAGGCAGCGTGTACACCCTGACTTACCAGTACAATACGAGCATGTATGTCTATTGCTCCAGAATAATTATTCATAATGCTCCCTTTTACTCTCAGAATTGACCTGCTTTAAACAATAAATTATATGGTGAATTTACCCAGTTCTTCACTAGAGGCAACTACTGCTATCAGTTTCTTACGTATATTTCTAAGCTACGCATATACAAATGTACACACACACACACGCACACACACACACACACCACCACCCTTCCTGTCCCCCCTTTTTGCACAAATGAAAATCCTTTTTGCTTTGGCAAATTGTTTTCTTAAATTGTTTTCTTTTTTTCCCAGAACTGTTATTCTGTTGATACACACTGGTATAGCTGGACGTACTATCAACAATCACTGTGATTGCTTGATACTTGTGCATGTTCAGTTGTTACATTTTCAATATTAACTCTGCTTTTCTCTTGCCAATTGATCCTTATCAGTGAAAACTATTTGCAGGATCTTTAGACTTTATTTCTTGATTTTTAGGAACAGTTTTAGATTTACAGAAAATTGAGAGGATAATGCAGAAAGTTCTGCACGTATGTACAGAAAGTTTCTGTACGTATATACAGTTTCCCCATTTGTTTGCAGGTTTTTTAAACTTTTAATTATTTTAAGATTAGGCTTCTATTTTTTTCTTAAGATAAAATATTTTATAATCTAGAAGACCTCAGAGTTTAGAATATTTTAAGCATAACAGAAATTTCATCTTAGATTATTTGGATTTTTTTTCAGTCAGTTGAAACAATTCATTATTATTTCCATTTATTATGTACCTATATAATGTTTAGACCAAACTACTCCCATAAATTGCTCTATAATTACATAGATGTAGAAATTGTCTTGATAGAAGTAAATTTCCTTTAGCCACCTCCCCATATGTTTTTGAGTTCCTCAGAATTATAAACCTTCACTGGTATAAACTTATGTTTGCCACAGCCCCTGGGAAGATGGCTGTTAGCAAAAACGCTTTTTCTATACACTCTGGATTCCCAGTTAACAGCTCCAGATTCCAGAAGATCTTTTTCTTTCTCTCTTCAAAGTGGAAATTATAGAGTACAGTGCCATTTCAGGAACAGACTACACAGCTGTTACCCTCAACATCCACAACATCCTTCCTTCCTTCCTTCCTTCCTTCCTTCCTTCCTTCCTTCCTTCCTTCCTTCCTT
>NW_011888953.1:2537210-2539038 GCF_000151845.1 Pteropus vampyrus | reverse complement strand
TTCCTTCCTTCCTTCCTTCCTTTCTCTCTCGCCCTTCCTTCCTTCCTTCCTTCCTTCCTATTTTTTATTTTTTTATTTTTATTTTTGCTTTTAGCAAACTACATAAAGGTATATACTTTAACAAAGACCAAGATGGCATTTAGGACAGACATTAAGAAACTGTACACATCAAGAAAATATTTTATTTTATAGCTAATTTGTCATATATTTTCATATGGAAAATTAAAAATACTCTATCACTATTATTGATAACAAAGTTCGGGATTTATTTTTACAATAGTCATGCTTTTTAATATATCTTGTATATTAGGCTAATCCAATGGTTCTCAACCAGGGACAATTTTGGCAACATCTGGAGACATCTTTGATTGAAATGACCAACTGAGGGAGTGCTGTTGGCATCTAGTGAGTAGAGGCTAGGGATGCTGCTAAATGTTCTATGATGCACAGGACAGCCTCTCACATTAAAAGAGTATCAGTCCAAATAGTGTGGAGCTTGAGAAGCCCTGAGCTACTCTTATTCCTCCTGGATTATTGAAAATACCTTATCAGAAAGTCTACTTTTTCTTAAATAGTATTTTTTATTTTTTAATTCCAGTTGACGTAAAGTATTATATTAGTTTCAAGTGTACAACATAGTGATTAGACATTTATATAACTTTTGAAGTGATCACTCTGATAAGTCTAGTGTGATGCCATACATAATTATTACAATATTATTAACTAGAAAATCTGTTTTAATTTTTTCTAATAGAGTATAGAAACTAAATAATACAAAAAAGGCTACCACTAGAGATTGTTTTTAAAGTTCCATGTCTTTAAAAGCCTCATCTTTTCCGTCCTTTGTAAAGTTTCATTTTGTACAGCACAAAATAAAACACCCATGAATCATGGGTACCTAATGAATTTAAAATAACTTTTTTCCTTTTTATAAAAATAAATTTATTTATTTAAATTAGTTTCAAATATACATTACATTGGTTAGACATCTATACTATTCATAAAACAATTCCCCCAATTGCTTCCCTGGCCCTCCACTTAGCCATCATATTAATGCTAACTGCATTCTTGTTAAAATAACTTCGAAACCTGAGTTTACTTTCTTAAGTTGTGTTTATGTCACTTTTGTAATTAAAGCATGAGGAAGACGAAAAACTCTTATGGATGCTGTTATTTTTTCCTGAGAAAAGAGTAAAGATAGAAACTACATAAAATGGAGTCACTTTAACCAAGCTACTAAAATTAATGTTATGAAGTCGGAGGCATGAGGAAAGACATTATTCTTGTTCTAACTAGCTTGGGAACTTAAATTTTCTGAATTTTCCAGTACTGTGTCAATGCATGGATATATATCTGGACATACTTCAGACCTCCAGATAACCCTCTGATTCCCCCCTTGAAGGACTCACGTATCCAGGACACTTGACATCCATTATCCAGACCATTGAATGTGACCAGACCTGCTAGCATCCATCCTCTAGACCAGCTGGCATCCATCATTCAGACTGACTGACATCTGACTGATAACTGTCCTGGATCAGGGCCTAAAAATGCAGGACTGATCATTCTCAAGAGTGCATTTTTTTTACAATAGAACATGACTTTTCTTTCTTTTTTGTTGGGGGGGGAGGGCTCCTCTGGGTTTTTGCCTAGCTGTGTCCTCAATTTGCATACTCTAAGACCCTTGAATAAGTGCCGTTTATTTCTAGCCAAAATGTTCAGACTCTTTTTGAGTTCCTTTGACATTCTTTAGATGAAACCCATAGAAAAAGAGAAAAAACTAATTTCACCGGATTGCCTGTGACACCTTTAGTTAAGAGGGAGACAG
>NW_011888953.1:2531223-2536525 GCF_000151845.1 Pteropus vampyrus | reverse complement strand
CACACACACACACACACTCAGTAGGAAGTTTTCTTTTTTCTTTAAAGAGACATAATTGGCGATACCTAGGAAACTTGGAAAAGGGAATTGTTTTAATCTAAAAAAAACTTTCTTAAAACTATTGTTAGAAATTACATATTGAAACTACTTTAATTGCTTTTATTTGTAAAAATAGAGTTACTGAAAGTTGGCTGAAATGCAGTTTGTGTGACAAAACCCTTTACAAGATGGTAGATGGTACGTCCCACTATAGATAATAAAACAGCAGTAAACTTTTACCATCTTTATTAACACTGTTTAAATATTTATATACCTAATGCATGTACTATTTTCCCCACCAGCTGCAAAAGCAGGGACCTGGTTTTATTTTTTTTCCTCAAAAAAGTGCCTCTCTGACACCACCCAACCAAACAAGCACACCCTTAATCCCTCACATTCTTTCCGTAGTATATATTAAACATACTGGCTGATGGGCTGACTTTACTTGAACTTCACCATGATTGATCACAAAATAATAGTTGGGGAAATGATTTCCTAACTTCTTAAAGAGCATTGAACCCCAGTCATGACTCTTTTTAAGAGCTCTCATTCTAACAGAATCTCTACTTCATCACGAATGGGCCGTGATGGATTCCAGTTGGCTGAGTCTCTGAGGCTGGAGAGAGCACCAGGCCTCTCTTCAACAGGATGTGGGAACATATCTCTCACCACAAATTGAGTTCTTAGGCAGAAGCAGGCTGCTGCAGACTGGGCAAGGGCACAAATAGAAGGAGCATGTGGCGGAAGCTGTGGTGGTAGCCCTGATTGTGACAACCCCTGACTTTTTTTGGTGACTTGTGAAGGCAGAGCTGGAAGTGCAGACAACCCCGGCAGTCAGCCATGTGCTGTGAGGTGTAATGTAGTAAGAAGAAAATACCTGGCATGAATGGGGTCTCCCCGGGGGCTGTGTGTGTGTGGCTTCCCCCAACACAGGATCACCTGGCCATTTCCCCTCAGGAGTCTGGGCTGAAACTTCTGCAGCTGTCACTGTGTATCATTCTCTCTTGTGATATCTCGGGCACCTGCTGTTGTGACCCTTTCCTTGTTCCTGCTGGGTCCTTTCTAGAGTGAACTGAAGTAGAAGAAGCAAGATAGGTCAGTAAGAGGTAAAGCTTAGATGATGATAACCTACCTCTTGAAAACTGTGTCATCTTGAACTCTCAAGGTATACTGATCAGTTAGGCTTTTGTGTATTCTCTGTCTTTAAAGATCAGGAGCTTAAAAATGTCACCATCCTTATAAAAATTATAACCTTCAAACCTTCTCTTCCTGATTACCCTACCAAATAGCTTCTGCACAAACACAGCTTTGACTTTGTCATGGCCTCAAATGGCTTATGCATAAATAGATGAGGAAGTTAAGTATGACTTTGCATGTGTTTCTGAAGTTTGTTTTACTATAAGTTTTTGACTTCTTGATGCTGACAAAATGGTGATAGGATGTAGAGGATGTAGAGTTAGATGTAGATAGTATCGAACAACAAATAGTCCTGAAACCATTTATTTTTGTTATCCTATTTTATTTAGTTTTTACAGGAAATTTAGCTTACATTTGCTTAGGATATACTTCACTTAGCCTGTGTTAACCAAATATACCAAATTAGAGGAGAGTCTCTGAGAAATTTACATTCTGACTAATAAACATGTAGATAACTAAAAAGTGTTTTCATAGATATCTTACTAATGGCTTATTTGGATTTTAGGATAACATTTAATGTAGGCACACCCTAATACAATCAAAGTTCTTTCATTTTTCCTGTACTTCCAACTCTATCACCTCAAAGAGATCATGATTTCATCTACTATTTCTTGTGGTTATTCTATTTTCATATAAAAATAGAATGAACCAGTAAAAGAACACTCGCTTTGCTCAAAATATAAAATTTGAAATAAAAATTTTGATGGCTGAGAAAGATACTGTTTGACACGAGAAAAATAAAATAGAAATATTATGCTGTCTTTTTTTTCCTCGGCTTCCATATCCCTCTAAACACACATAAAAAGATATACAGACACACAAGCCCAGGGCAATGAGTTCCTCTTCTGCACATTAGGAGGAGTTAAAAACCGAAAGCACCTGGTCTACATGGAGCAGGGTGGGGGATGGGGGTATGAGGCCATCTGTGGGGTTTTCTAGAGACTTCTCTCCCAGCATGTGAAAAGTGCTGTGCGAAAACAATAGCTTAGAAGAGGAAGATCTCAACGAATGAAGATAGGGGGCAGCTGGGAGTCAGGGCAGGACCCAGAGTGTGATTTTAGAGAAATAAAAACTAGACGTTAGAAATGGAGGGTTATGGAAGGTTCCACAAACAGAAATGGATGATGTTTTGAAACCTCTCTCCACAGAATAGGACAGTATAAAACTCTCCCCCTCACCTTTTCTCCTTTTAAACTTTGAAGAAAATGAGTTCAGTATTGAGTAATCAAGATTAAAAAATACAATCACCTCACACTTCTTATCTCACTTTTTCTCTCTTATAAGTCACAGTAACAAGACTCTGCCCGGAGATGAGCAATTTCTCTCACCTTTATCATCATGGAGCTGTTTACTGTGGGTTGCACCTTTTCTCATTAAAATTGTAATGTTTGAAATTTCAGGCTTTTCATGGTGTCTATCCTGTTCCTAGCACTTAAGCATCCTCTTTTCCCACGCCCCTCACTTTTCCAAGGTGCTTGATGGTTTCACCTGCTTTGGGTTTTCACTTATCCATTCATTCCTGCATTCCTTCATTTTCTTCTGAGAATGCACTGGTAACTCCTTGTTCATGTGCTAGTTTTAGTATGTGGCACTATGCGACTACCTAGCTCGAAGTCTGTGCTTTATTAAGATCACTTGTCCCAGGGTACAAATGATCTTGACATTCCCCTCCCCCAACAAAAAAACTGTATACATTGGTATAGTTAGCAAAAATTCTGGAGTTGATATTATACACCAATTCTATTATTAGAACTAATAATTACATTTTAAAACAATTTTACATATAATATCTAGTTTGATCCTCCCAAAGCCTGATTATTTTTTATTGTTATAGAAGGGTTAACTAAATGCAAGCACGTGGTAGAGAGGAGAACTAAACCTATGTTTTCTGACTCCAAATCCTGTGTTTGTCCCAATGCACCATAGAAATCGTGACTTTCTTTTCTCTTGTATAGTTACTATTTTAAGTTTAAATTCTCAGCTCCCACACGAAATATTTTAACAGTTTCCTTCCATTCCAAAAAGTTTTCTGCTAACTTTAATAATTTACCTTCTGTCCAAGAATCTCGAATCATTGCAGGTGACGTAGTAACATTTTTGTTCTACCCATGGTGATGATCATAGCAGATCTAAGATGAGCAGGGAAACAGAGCAACACACAGGGCATGAAGAGCTCTAAGCCAAATCATTCTGATTGTCTTTGAAACATCACAGACAATCTGGAAAGGGAAAATAACTAAGAGAAGAACATTCTGCTTGCTTTTTTTTGATGTTCAGTCTGTGTGTGTTGCTACAGGAGTGGAATGTTTAAGTAGATAACTATGTTAGGTCTCTTTTCCCCTAAACTGTCCCCTAGAGTTAGTGACATGAGTCATCCAACTGGCAGTTCAAGGGCCTGGGGCTCCATTCTAGTTCAATCATTGTCTTCCTGTGTTTATTATAACCTGGCTATAGCTTAAAACTTATTACCAGAGGGAGGTTGAAAGGTATGAATTGAGATGACTAGAGAAAGAGGCTATGATTTGAGAAGGCCCTTGGCAAAAATCAGATCATGGCAGTGCAATCATATAAAATAAATCCTTCAAGCTAAAAAAACAAAAACAAACAAACAAAAAAACCCATTTATGATTAATTCAAAGGACAAAACTAAAAAATGAAACAAACCAATATCGCCTGTTCAATAATTTTCTAAATACTAATTGGTTTTCTAAGAATAAAAATACCACCAAGAGATTCACTTATTATTTTTAAATAAGTTTTTCTTTTAATTAAAACTTTAAATGAGATACTACTTCATACCATTAAGATGGCTATTATTAAAAAACAGAAAATAACAAGAGTTAGAGAGGATGTGAAAAAATTGAACCATATGCATTGATGATGGGAATATAAAATGGTACAGCCACTGAGGAAAACAATATGATGGCTCCTCAAAAAATTAAAAATAGAATTACCATATGATCTAGCAATTCCACTTCGGGAATATACCCTAAAGAAACAAGGACTCAAACAGATATTTGTACACCCATGTTTGTAGTAGTATTATTCTCAATAGCCAAAGGTAGAAGCAACCTAAGGGTCATCAGTGGAGGAATGGATAAACAAAATGTGTTATATATAAATAGAATGGAGTATTATTTAGTCTTAAAAAGGACATATGTGATTACATGGATGAACCTTAGCAACAAGGTTGATGCTAAGTGAAATAAGCCAATCACAAAATTGTATGATTCCACTAATCTGAGGTATCTAGAGTAGACAAATTCAGAGATAGAAAGTAAAATGGTAGGTCTCAGGTAGTGAGAGGAGGAGGGAATGGGGAGTTGGTATTTAATGGGCATAAAGTTCGAGCTGGGCAAAACAAAAACCCTCCAGAGATGGATGGTAGTGATGATTGTACAGTGTGAACATACTTAAGGTCACAGAGCTATACACTTAAAAGTGGTTCAAAAGGCAAACCGAATGTTACACATTTTTACCACGATAAAATAATTTAGACAAAAATTGTTAACCAGTGTTTGGAGAATTATTAAATTAAATGAAAATTCTTTGTAAATAATAAAGTTGCCTCAATATTTTCCCGTGGTGAGATGTTTTCTTTCTCTTTTTTCTAAATTATAGTGATTCGAAGAGAAAAATGGAAATGACTCAAAAGGGAGGAGAAAATAACGTTTCAATAAGATCATGCTTGTATGTATACATTTTACTGTCCAAAAAAGTATATTTGATTCAAAATATTTCTAAAACTTTTAAAACACTTTAAATGACTTAAGTGTGGCTTAAATGTAACAATGTACCAATATCAAATTTCTGATATGAATAAAAACAATAAAAAACTACTCAGGAGGTATAAACACACCTCACTGACTAAAGGCATTTTTGGACTGATAGAGTAAATAAAGGTATTTTGAGTGGTCTCTTTTGAGTTGAAGACAGGGAAAGTATAGGGTATGGTGGAATTGCCCTGAGGTGTTATTTTTCAAGCTGTCCACATTATATGACCCAACCTGTCCTGCTGGGCTTCACTAAGATTTTCTTTATGGAGAATCACCTGCCCAGCCAGCCA
>NW_011888953.1:2520113-2530668 GCF_000151845.1 Pteropus vampyrus | reverse complement strand
TGGTGAGATGTTTTCTTTCTCTTTTTTCTAAATTATAGTGATTCGAAGAGAAAAATGGAAATGACTCAAAAGGGAGGAGAAAATAACGTTTCAATGAGATCATGCTTGTATGTATACATTTTACTGTCCAAAAAAGTATATTTGATTCAAAATATTTCCTAAACTTTTAAAACACTTTAAATGACTTAAGTGTGGCTAAAATGTAACAATGTACCAATATCAAATTTCTGATATGAATAAAAACAATAAAAACTACTCAGGAGGTATAAACACACCTCACTGACTAAAGGCATTTTTGGACTGATAGAGTAAATAAAGGTATTTTGGTATTTTGAGTGGTCTCTTTTGAGTTGAAGACAGGGAAAGTATAGGGTACGGTGGAATTGCCCTGAGGCGTTATTTTTCAAGCTGTCCACATTATATGACCCAACCTGTCCTGCTGGGCTTCACTAAGATTTTCTTTATGGAGAATCACCTGCCCAGCCAGCCAGGGCTACAAATGGGAGGGTGTGGCATCTCGTGTTATATTCAGGTACAAAAATGACTAAAATCCATTGAGATTGAGGATCTCTCTTCCTCTGATCCTTACATCATTATTGATCAACTCTTGCTAAAACAAAGTTGTAGAAATTTAATTTCAAGGACTGGGGTGCGTTTTGGGGCTCCCCTGATTTGGCATGGCTGTATGGGATTGGGGTACAGATGTTGACTGCTTGTCTTTTCCATTGGGTTGAAAGGTAGCCCCCCCAAAAATATAAATCCACGTCTCAGAACGTGTGAATGTGACCTTATTTGGAAAAAAGGTGTTTGCAAATGTAATTACGAATCTGATGAGATCATCCTGGATTACTCCAGGTGACACTAAATCCAATAACAAGTGTTCCTACAGGATACAAAAGATGAAAAGATAAGAGAGGAGGATAAGGCCATGTGAAGACAGAAACAGAGATTGGAGTGATGCAGCCACAAGCCAAAGAATGCCTGAATTCACCAGAAGCTGGAAGAAGCAAGGTATGGATTCTCCCCTAGAGTGTTTGGAGACAGCCTGGCCCTGTCAACACCTTGAATTCAGAATTCTGGCCTCCAGAACTATGACAGAATGTATTTCTGTTGTTGTGAGCCACCTAGTTTGTGGTAATTTGTTTCAGCAGTCACAGGAAACTAATACACTCACCCTCCCAATGGTCCAAATGCCATTGTGTTATATTTCTATGAATGTCCAAAGTGACTGCCTGGATGAAGTTTAGGATGAAAGACAGAAAGTCCAATTACCTTTTCTGGGCCATCCTACTGGGTTTGTCCCTGGCTTGGAAGAACAGTGGGAAATTAGTAACATGCAGCAGGTGGGCTTCGGTGGCATTTAACCTGCTCTGGGACTAGTTTGATCAATACCCATGGAATGAATCGGCAATACTATTAATAAACAAATATTGAATTTGCACAGCTCAGTGGTTTTGCTGGTTTCCTGTCCATCTATGGAGGCTGGTTAGCAGAGGCAGACGAACAGGACAAGCTCTGAGTTCTCCAAATTTATCAGAAAAACTCCAGACCAGCTTCTGATGGGGGAATATTATTCCGCTTCTAGGGTTCCCCATTGGATTCTCATCCCTGCTCAAACATGTACTTAGTTTATTCCTAGTGGTTGATACAATCTTCACTTCTCATTAGTCAACAACTGTAGAAATAAATGCCTGGACATGATGGCCCCTGGGCTTCGTTAAAAACAAAGATGATCAAAATGGGCCTTTAATTGGAAGCTTTACCTTAGAATCACAGTGTTCAAGAAAGAAAAATTCCTAAACCTCAGTGAATTCATGTTCTTCATTTTACAGGAAAGGAAACAGCATAAGTGATCTGTCCAAAGTCACACAGTTACTTACTGGCAGAACCAGAATCTGGGGCTCCTAATCGCACAGCCCCTGGGCTTCCGACTGTCCTTTGCTGCCTGACCTGTGCGGTCACAGCTTCTACAGCAACTTGCTCTTAAATGTAATCACAACAATAGCAGATAACATTGTGTATTGCCTTCTGTGCTAGGAGCTCGTAACAAACCATGAAGACGTTACCGTTATCCCCACTTTACAGATAAAGAAACCAAAGCATGGGGCAGTTCAGTAACTCATTCAAGACCCTCAGCTGGTAAGTGTCAGGGCTTCCCTTCAAATTCAGATCTTGATTCTGGAGTCACGGTCTTAACCACGGCCCTTGGGACCACAGCCTAAATCTTGCCACTGAACCACGGTCCTCTCCCCACATTCTTTTTCTCAGAGATGTTCACTCAGGGGCAGCTCCTGATAACACTTCAGACAAATGAAATATACTGTCTACTTCTCCTGACCTCTTTCTCTTGTTAACATGGGATATCAATAGAGGAAACATGATTTTTAAGGCACAGTAAGGCTAGAAAAAGCTTCAAAACAATCGCCCGCACTTAGCCTTCCGACCACTAGATGTCAGTGTGACTGCCCAAAGAGGCAGCCATAACTTTTCAAGGGTGTAGAATTTCCCCAGAAACCACCTTTCCTGAGCTTCGATGCCTGGCCAGGGGTATCTGGATTTGGGCAGAGGCTGAGGAGCATTCGAAGCCCAATGGTGGCTATACATATGGATGGAAATGACAAGCAGGCAGCATGGATTTGAGCCTTTAAAATAATTTCCCTAGAGAAATGGAATCCTTCCCAGCCTTTTCTTTTTGAAACAGAAAGCTAACTTTTCCAGGATGTCCAGTGACTACACCGCAGTTCTTTTGATATTCAGGATCACTTTTAATAGAGCATTTTTAAAGATACGGTTTTATTGGAAAGAACATCCTCATTCTCTCCTCCCCCTTACTTATCATTTATGATAATGTCTTGGGGCCTTAGAATATTGGAAGTTTTTGCCTTCCCTGTGTATGTACATGCTTTGATACACATAAAACCTTTCTTAACAGTTTCTCAGCATCGACAGAAAAGCACAGGCATGGCTTTGCCTTATGTTCATAAATCCACCTATTTTTCTACACAGGATAATCTCTATCTAATGACAAAATATTTAAAATGTCCAATATTAATGATCTATTATTATTTATTAGCACACAATAAATGTATATCATTTTTTAGTCACAACAGCCCTATAGGTTAGTACTATTATTATCCTCATTATTTTAGAGAAGGCAACTGAGGCACAGAGACGTTAAATGACTCACCCAAAGACACACAGCTGGTAGGAGGCAGAATAAGAGGCCCATGTTCTTCTTTTAATTATCTCATTATAAGTTTAGTTAAAAGAGGGGGGAAAAGACTGCATGAATTCTTTAAAAGAGGCAACAATTTATGCAAAAGAACCAAAGGCTCTAACCAAATTTTTGAGTTACTGTTGCTCAGAAAAATTTCCTCAGATGATTTGTAGCCCTTTATCATCCTCTGGGCTTATCAGGATTCCTTCTGAGAAGGCAGGGCGATGGCAGCGTAGCCCCCTTTCCTTAGTCTGTGAAGAAATTTCACATGAATCCCCACCCACTGCCAGATCTTAAGGTTTGGGGGAAATTGAAAATTGTTCTGCTTTATCAAAAGGTTGGGCACATCCTTGTCAGAAGCTGGGAGGAAGTAAATTTTCTGTGTCGAATAGGATTATGATTCTGATTTCATTGCAAGACTTCATGTAATACCAGTGCCCCAGAGGCTGGAATAGGAACACGTGAGAGGTCTCGTCCAGTTACAAAACAGCAAATGACAGCCACTTTTTTTTTTTTTTTAATCTGCTAGTTACCCTTCTAGCTACAATGCGGCTGAGTTTTCGTGACTGATATCCACCTCTTCCAGTTTCCAATAGAACATGCCTTTTTTTTCCAGTTATTCCAGCTAGCACAGTCCATGCTGCCAAAATTTGGAAGTGGCATCTTTTCCTGCTGTAAAAAAATCACACATTTATTTGAACAAAGACACCTAGGCACAGCTGTTACCTGACTCCTACAGAATGGGGTGGGAGAGGGGTCTCATTTAGTGGGTCTTCCAGGGGCCAGGAGCTGGGCACCCTCTCACTTTTGGCTTTTGTGTCTGTTCGGCATACAGAATCCAAGAACTGTGGCACTTTCTGCCTCCTGGAGGGGGAATGGTTGAGCCATCCTCCCGCGCCGTCCCCCACCCCAATAAACTGACTTAAACAAGAGAAGTTCTATTATGTCCACAGGATATTGAGTAAGAAGGAGAAAGAGGGGAACTAAAAAGTGTCTATTCAGCTTGGACACTTCTGCTGACATTCCCACCAAGCACGTGATATTTCAAAGGGCAAACCCAAAACAAGGTTCTCCTTCCTGCTCCCAGGGCATTCAGGGAAGGAAACTGTAAGGCCTTTGGTTCTGTAACCTGCTTGCATACCTGGGGTGGTCCACCTGCAGTGGAGGTCAAGGAGAGGGACTATCAATTAAGGAGGTCCACTCTAACATGCGAAATATTCTGGAGAAAATGGAGTATTCAAATGAAAATCCATGTCAGGAGACTACCATTGGGATGAAGGAAGATTTTAAAGAATTGGGGTTGGTAAATTAATTTCCCTTCCTTCCTTCCTTCCTTCCTTCCTTCCTTCCTTCCTTCCTTCCTTCCTTCCTTCCTCCTAATCATCAGACATAAACATTAAGTACCTACTGTATGGACCAAGCACTATGCTGAGACTAGAAAGGTGCACAAGATAAGGCTCTTCCCCTTAGTGGTTTATAATCTTGTAGAGGCCATGCCAGAGATGGTCACTCTCCTCATATAATCTTCCTTTTGTCCATAGTGGGGTTTGGCAAACTACGGCCCACATGCCTGATTTGGCCTATGGCTTGTTTTGCCCAGCCTTCGAGTTAAGAATGGTTTTTACATTTTTAAAGAATTGTAAAACAACAACAACAACAAAAATACATGACAGAGGCTGTATGTAGCCTAAATTATTTACTATCTGCTCTTTGCAGAAAAAGTTTGCCAATGCCTATTCTATAGTAAGAAAATATTTGCTTTTGAGCCAGGCATATAACTAAACAGAATAAAACATTTGCAAGCCCCTCTTGCTACTAGAAGTGTACAAGTGACTAAGTTTTGGCCAATGGGATCGAAGCAGGAGAGATTTCTATAGCTTCTGAGTAGTGCTTTCTTCTCCCTGTTGGCTGGACTGCTGTGTGCACCTGAGCCTTCTGGTTCATTGATGACCAGGCCAGTGGTCTAGGGATGGCAGAGCCAGAAGGTGGAAGGAGCCTGGGCCCTGGGAATAACTCTCTCATCCCTGGATTTTGCTGGATGGTTATGAGGGAGGTTATGAGGGAGGGAATGAAGGGAGAAAAGAAGAAATATTAACTTTTTAAAGTCAGCCTTATGTTTTTGTCTCTCCCCCACCAACCTCTCGTTGATGCCAAAATGAAACAAAATCCCCCCAAACCCAGAACTTGCCATGCCTTCATAGAGTGGACCTCTTTTTGTCCACCTTGTTAACTCTTATTCATCTCCCAGAGCCCACTCCAGGCATCATCTCCTCCTGAACTCAGTCCAGTCCCTCAAGGCCAGGTAAGGAAGGCATCCTTCCTCCGGCTTCTTTTAGTTGTTGGAAACAAGTCTGTCTCTTGCACTAGAACCTGAGCTCTTTAAGGGTGAGGTCTGCAGCTTATTTGTCTTTGATTCTCAGCTCCTAGTACGGTGCCTGGCAAACCAAAGGATCTTTATAAACATTGTTTGATGAATTAGTTTATTAAAGGCTGAGGGAAGCTTTCTGGTTTGTAGTGTAGTTGCTTTTTTATTTTTTTCACAAATCCCAGGAAAAGGTGAATCCAGCAATTTATATCTCTGAGGGATAGAAATACATTTTACTTTCCAAAATGGGAAAGAGGAAATGTACACATTTATAAAGATTGTATTTTAAAAAGTAAATGTTTTATTTGATTTAGATGGTAGCATTGCTTGCTGATAGTTTCTAAAGAGGTTTGAATATTTAATAAAAACAAACAAAAAGTAATGAAGTAAGTTTAGTAACATAGTGATATGTTCCTGGAGTAAATAAAGTGTAGATACTTGCCCAAATATATCTATCTTGAGCTGTTTTTATTATTACTTAATAAGGAGCATATAATTTTTTCGGTTTTTAAAAAATCTTTCCTAATGAAGGAAAATATGTGCAATAATCTATTATTATTTGATAACAAAAACATGATAGTGATAGTAAAAATTCTGTTTGGTTCTCCCGTTGCCCCTCTATGTTATCTGGCTTATAATCAATAAATGCAAAAACAAAAACATTGTTTTTAGTGTAAAACTATTTTA
The DNA here is from genome assembly GCF_000151845.1 of Pteropus vampyrus. NCBI lineage: Eukaryota > Metazoa > Chordata > Mammalia > Chiroptera > Pteropodidae > Pteropus > Pteropus vampyrus. The sequence goes on along the minus strand of NW_011888953.1, from coordinate 2,524,399 downwards.
CTGTATGCTACCACTTTTCTGAACCAGCAAATTAATGTGAGATTTTTAAGCAGTAGTATTTTTTTCCTTTACTTAGAGGAAAGAATACAAAATATGAGGGACATATTTTTCTTCACATATAAGCCTACTTGAGATGGTGTTAGCAAAAGGCAGATTTGGAAAAAAATTACTTTCATTATGTTTTTAAAAGAAACCAGTAATATAATACTGGGTTATTATTTGAATATCTACTTTTCATTAAATTTATAGCTACTCACTAAAGCTTTTCATAGATTACGAAAAAACCTGAGCAATAAAATAAAAAATAAAATAAAATCATTCGAAAGATTTTTAAATTAAATATTAGATCTTATATTACATCTGCTACAGAATCATAGCTAACACCTCAATGCTTCTGCATATTTTATTAAATGTTTGGGGCTCTCTTTCTCCCCCAGCAAGAGCAATTCTACGCAAATGATGAAGGTCTCAATGAATGGCTCATTCTTTGTGGACTTGAATACTAGGCTCTTTCTTCCCTATCCTGAACAACTCCATTGTGCAACACAAGGAAATAAAATACTATAGGAGAGAAATTAGTGAGTTATGAAGTAAAAATGGAAGAAGTCAGGTTGCTCAATTCATTACTACCAGTATTCATATCTATTTAGATCAGAATTTCTGTCTTAGTAATCCAGGAAAATTCTTTAATTATCCTTATCTCATCCCATTCTCACCTTTATCCCAGGGTGATTTCTATCTGGTCAATATAATTACTACTTTCAGTATTGGCCTGTTTATACGTATGCTCTGTCAATATGCTTGCTGTGCTGTTCTCTAAATTAAAATATTGTACTTATCACTGTTCTACTTCAGCAATTATAACACATATTTCCTCTCAATTAAAAAATGATAAAGTTAATATCCTAATTCTTAAAGGAGTGACGCAAAGCCAATAGCCAATTTAGCCACCTTTCAAGAAGAGGTGATCTGGTTCTGGTGGCTATGCCAGCTCTGCTGTGCCATTTAAAGCCTCCAGTGTCTTAATCAGAAAGCAAATCATGAATGTGTTTGGGAGTGAAAATGATTTGGCTTCTAGTTAGGCTTTTGCACAATCCTGATGGCTTCCTTCCTACGAGGATCTGGGTATAGTGGGAAGACAGATGGGGGCAGGCTTCAATCTTCTGCTTGCTCAGCATGGGAGTGCATTTGGCAGAATAAGTCAAGCTTCACCATTGCTCCAGACTAAGGAGCACAAATGGATCCATACCCTTCTGAAAGCTCACCATTGCCCTGCTGATATGTGCCTGGTTGTCAGGAGCTTTGTCCTTCAGCCGATCATGTTCCAGTCGCAGGTTTGTCAAAGGTCAGTAATTCCTAGAGTGAGTGCATCATCTGCTATCAGAAACCACCGAATTCCCAGCCATACTGATAATTAGGATGATAGTGGATTACAGAAAAGAGAAGTCAAGAACAGGTTCTGTTTATTTTCTTTGACTTTAACAACTTCTCCCTTTTCCCCTCAAAACTTCTGCACACAAATCGGAGAAGCGTTACAACCTGCAAAGTGCAGGTCTGGGTCCAGGTTAATATGTGAACAAAGGTGTCTTTTCCCTTCTTTCCTCTACTCCACCTCCCTCTGATCCCATCCTCCTTCCGCTAACCTGCTCTTTCTTCGTGTTCCTCAGGAAAAGCAGAAAACTAGCTGATTGACATCAAAGACTTTTTTCACAGCTTCTAAGATTTTAAAAAATCCATTCAAAATACAAAAAGGTACAAGGGACTTGAAAAACTTCCAGAGGTTCTGTTACAGGGAGCTCTCTTAGGGGCAAAATCTTTTGGAAGACGCCAGCAATCATTGAGAAATAGGCACGCAAGACACACGCCCACTTTCCCTCTTCTTTTTCTCAAGTCCCTCCTTTCCCGAGTTTTGGTCATGCAGGAGACTGGTCACTCAAGAGTTTTCGCTGTGTATAGGTAGCAATAAAATTCACTTGAGCATGTAACCCGAATGTGTGGGTATTTATTAGTGAACCTTACATCTATCTATCACTTATCTACATACTTATGTACGTATATATGTATGTATGTATGTATGTATCTACCTACCTACCTATGTATACATATATATGTATAGATATTACTTTGTGAATATACTTTACCCATTGTAAAATATAAACAAAATATAGAAAAGATTTTCAAAATATAATATTTCTAACAATTTCTCCTCATGTTCAACAAACTGTCTTGAACCCTCCTTCCAGTGTTTGGTATTTCCTCCGCTTTGGAGACCACTAGTAAAAAGAGTGGAGAGAGAAAATCATAGCACTAGAAGTAGGCAAAGAGCATAGGGATATCAACGAAACCACGGTGTTCCCTACCAGTTGCTTCCACCATTCCAGTGGGTTTACAAGTTCCTTTCTTTAGCATGCCATGCAGCCACCCGGTCCATCTGATCCAAAGCCAGTCTCCTCACACCATTCTTCCCCAGTTGCATCGCCTCTCTAGAGAGCCGGTGCTCAGTTCCAAGGCTCTCACTGTTGCTATCCTGACCAGGTAACCACCTAAGAGACATTTTCATTGAATGTCCAATAGGCCAAACACGCACTCATTCATACGAGCCTGAAAAGTGAGCCAAGAATTGGCTAGAGATGCCCTTTTCTGACTCCCACAGTCACACTTCAGCAGCATGTCCTGTTGCTTCTGTCTCCAAGTGTCTTTTGAATCCTGCTTCCCCTCCTTCCCCAGCGCACGGCCATCATCACTTCTTGCCTCTTGAACTGCGATGGTTCTTAGGGAAGTGTTTTGCCTCTAATCCTTCCTTCTCAAGGTTGTCAAGCATGATCTTCCTATGATCAACTGGATGATGTTTGCTTAAGGCCCCTTATAGACTCTCCAGACCTTCAGAAAAAAAAAAAAACTTAAAACTTCTTGACATGGCATATGAGACTTTTCTTCATCAGTCCTTGCCACATCTCTGCCTTCATGTGGCATAGCTTCTACTTCTCTCATTTCCATACCTCTTCACCTTCTTCTTCACCTGGTTAACCCAACCTTCTTCGAACTCCACCCAGAGTTCACCTCCCACTCCAAAGCCTTCTTTGACCCTCCCTCTGAGCTTTTCAGAGTATTTATTGTATCATAGGATAACATTTTACATCTTAGTTAAACCAGACCTTGCCAGGGATAGGGTCAAATTGTTAATTTACCTGTGTGTCTTTAGAATAGTAGTCCTCCAACATTAGTGTTCAGAAGAGGTGCTTTGCAAAATGCAATTCCAGATTGAGTATGTTTAGTCTGGAGCTCAGCTCTGGGAACTTGAAAGTAGCTCGCTCTCTCTAGTGACCGCCATCTAATTCATCCTTAAAGTTTAGCACAGTATCAGTGCTAAGGCCTTCAAAAATATAGTAGTAAAATAGGAAATTTGCTTTCTTTCTCTCCCCTCTTTCCATGCCTGATAAGTGAATGCGCTAATATGGATGGAGGCAAAGACCATATTGATTCTGATTTTTATAGTGGGACTTTTGACAAACTATATCTGGGTATAGAGATATTACACTCCTCATCATGAATCTGGCCTGTGGACCTGCTTTCATTGCCTTTGTGTGAGTGTGTGAGTGTGTACACACACATACACAAATTTATATAAATCATATTAATTACTAACAATTAAAAATAATTTCGGAAAACATAAAAAGGTACCAAAGAGACATAACAATAAAATGCAATGTGTAAATCTGGATTGGACCCTGGTTTGAACAAAAAAATATGTAAAATAATTTTGGGACAATTGGAGAAATTTTATATGGGCAATTAAATGGTAAAGAAACTGTTACTTTTTTATGTGTGAGAATGGTATTATGATTAAAATAGAAAATGCCCTTATTTTTAGGAGATATATTTAAATTTTTAGGCATGAATTGTCCTGATTTGCATAACTTAATTTCAGATAGTTCAGGACATTGTTTATGTGCACACATATAAGGTGGCAAAAGTTTACCAGTTGGGTGAATCTAGCTTAAGGGATTAGAATTGTTCTCTGTACTATTGTTTAAGATTTTCTGTAGATTCAAAACTTTAAATATAAAAAATGGAGAAATGTGAAAACTAGAGTGATTTCAAATAACCTTTTAGATTTGCGGTTTTTCTTGAAAAATCTGATTTCTCAACGTAACAATTAGCTGGAGCTTCAATGAACCTCCGTAATTTGCTATAACTACATTGCTCAATGAAGTCACTTGCCTGGCCCTAGGAGGCCTTTGATTTGCAATCCATGAGAAGGAGGTCAAGAACCCTTGAAATTCTCC
>NW_011888953.1:2509085-2518908 GCF_000151845.1 Pteropus vampyrus | reverse complement strand
TTAGATTTGCGGTTTTTCTTGAAAAATCTGATTTCTCAATGTAACAATTAGCTGGAGCTTCAATGAACCTCCATAATTTGCCATAACTACATTGCTCAATGAAGTCACTTGCCTGGCCCTAGGAGGCCTTTGATTTGCAATCCATGAGAAGGAGGTCAAGAACCCTTGAAATTCTCCTCCTGGATTCTTGTCATAAGACTGTTTCTCTTGAATCTAGTAAGACTGACCTAAATTGCTCTTCTGTTGGGGAAGGACTTTCACCTTGAGAAGGCCAAGTGGCAACAAGGAAACAGAAGGTTTGGGCTAGCCATATAGGCTGTGTCTGTTCTCGACCCACACAGTGCATCTCTTCATGATCAGCTCAGTGCATCTCTTCGTGATCAGCGACCAGAACAGAATATGGGGTGAAAATTCAGTCAGCAGCAGTGCGTGTCTCTTAATTGGAGCAATCGTTATCCCCATCTTCTGGGGTTTGAGGTCCTGGCCACAGAAGTCAGGATGAGCACAACTGACCTTGGTTGGTAGATAAAGAAGTACCCTCAAAAGAATCACAATAAAATCTTGATATAAACTGTCTTTGTGAAGCAATAGTGGGGAGTAGAACTGAGGAGGAATGATAACTGATTTCACCTTTATGTATACTATTTGTTCCATATCAGAAAAGACTTCAAACAAATATGACAAAATTCTTGATGATGGAGTCATTGGTGTATGTTATATATTTCTTTGTGCTTTTTTTTATTTTTTAAATTTCTCAAAAAAAAAAAAGATAAAATAAAAAGAACAAACCAAAACGTTCCTTCTACCTCAAACAGGACAGAAAGATTTCCACAAGTATTCTGTACCATAGACATGCAAACTTTGGAAATATTGTCACCAATAGTAATTTGCTGTCAATCTCTTTCCAGAATTGAAGGATGTAGAATCATAAGGCTCTAGTTTTCCTGAATACTAAGAACCACAGATTTTAATTTTAAGTCACCAGGGTCAATGTTTTTTCATACAATATTTCCCCTTAATTCCCCAGTGGCTAAAAAAAAGGCTAGAAAAGGAAAATACAAGACAAAAAATATATGAGATCTTTCTTACATATGATGCAATTTCCCTTCTCTTTTTTTCTGATTCAGTAAGCTAATAAAGCAAGATCCTTTGTTTATGATGTAATCTCTCCTTGGAAGATTTCACCTTGGAAGCTGGTGAAATTTAAAAACACAATTATAGTACTACAATTGATGACTCCTTTGGGATTTTAGCTAGATAGACTTTTCTCACTAAAAAACTCAGATGGTTCTTTTTGCCATTCTAATCCTCAGCAATGTATGAAAATAAAATGGGATAGTAAAGAAGCTTTCTTTGGTGGTGGCATTATGTAGAGAGCCTCATCTCTTTGTGGCACAAAGACTGGGGTGAGTTCTGATGAAATATCTGGGGCTGGGCTGATGAAAAGAATGTGGGACTCGAAATCCCAGGAACAGTGAACTGAGTCTTTGAGAAGATGAGGGTTGATACTCTGTTACTCAAGAAAAGACTTAACATTGGACTAGCAATCCTGTTGAGATGGGACTGAGTTTACACTATCCTGCAAGTTGAGAAATGGAGACATTTGGCTGTCTGCACAAAATGCCCATTTGTCCCTTAGGCCCCATCCTTGCAATGTTGAGAGTAGCTGTAAAAGGAGAAAACCTGAGGAGAAATCAGCCATTCTCCAGAACCAAATGAAAGGACAGCAGAAACTAATAACCCTCCTGAACTCTATCGATTTACAGACAATCTAAGCAGAAACTTAAACTCCTTTAAGTTTGACCAAGAAGGTTGAGTTTGGGGTACATCCTTGGATAAGTTTGCCATAAACTAGCGATATAATTTGACCTTCTCTATAAAACTAATCATTAAGGGTACCTTTTATTGGGGGATTAACAGGCAAGGCAAGGCACACAGGACTTTATACATATTATCTAATTTAGTCTTCACATGTTGATTATGCTCATTTTGTAGATAAGGGCACTCAGGTTTAGAAAGATAAAGTAAATGACCTAAGGAGCTGAAGAGGTTTTCAAACTTAAGTTTGTGCTGTGGTCCAAATCCATTTTCTTAAATACAACAAGTGACTCTCAAACCTGGCTTCACAGTAGAAAAATCTGGGGTACTTTTTAGTGTAGATGGTCAGGCCCATATGGTCCAATTACATCACAGTATTTGGATGAGCTGCCTGGACATCTGTTTCCTTTAAACCTCTTAGATGATTCTAATGGTCAGTCAAGATCAAAAATCTCTGAATTACCTTGTACCACTTCCAGTATAACCAAATACGTTTTATAGTGTGGTAGACAAAATAGTGGTGCCCAAAGATGTCCAACTACCAGTCCATGGAACTGTAAATATGTTACCTTATAAGGGGAATTTGCAGGAAAATGATTCAGTCAAGGATTTTGAGATGGAGAGACTATCTTGGATTATCCAGGTGAGCCTAATATACTATAAGGCTGTTTAAGAAAACAGGGAAGAGGGAGGCAGAAAAGTCATATTAGAGTGAAATAGCCTGAGAAAGTCTCCATCAGCCATGACTGGCTTTGAAAATGGAGTACAAGCAGCCTCTGAAAGCTGGAAGAGGCAAGAAAGTGGATTCTCCCGTAGAATCTCCAGAAGGAACACAACCCTGCCTGCACCTTGATTTTGACTCAGTGAGACCCATTTTGACTTCTGACCTACGAAACTGTAAGATAATAAATTTGTATTGTCTTGAACTGCTAAATCTGACCTTTTGCTTATACTGTAAGTGGTATAGTCAGGTGTACAGTCAGACAATTCTACATATACATGATGCTTATCTATCCAACTGCCTATCTATTCATCTGCCTGCGCATCTATCCACCCATCTATTCAGAAAACATTTACTGAAAATCTACTAAAGGTGTGAGGTGGGGAGTGTCATCTCCATTTCACTGATGGGCAAAAAGGCATAGAAAAATTAACAACTGAGGCAGGATTTGACTCCCAGTCTTTAGATTCCTTTTTCTGTAGTATGTTATCTCTGGAGTTTCTAATTATTAGACTCCCAGGCCCTGTGGGTAGGGATTCAGTTTTTGTCATGGCTGACTATTAGCGGTGGTCCCCAACCTTTTTGGCACCAGAGACCAGTGCTCCTTTGAGAATCTAATGCCTGAAGATCTGAGGTGGAGCTGAGGCAGTGATGCTAGTGCTGGGGAGCAGCTGCAAATACAGATGAAGCCTTACTCACAGGCCCGCCACTCACCACCTGCTACGCGGCCTGGTTCCTAACAGGTCACGGATCAGTACTGGTGTGCAGCCCGGGGGTTGGAGACCCCTGCATTAGAAGAAATATTCTGGTGCATGTAGAATTCTGTAGCATTTTTCAAGTTATAAAGTTGGTGAAGCAAGTTTACCCTCCAGAGCTGATGGCTGGCTCTTGGGACAGTCTTGCCTAGATGAGTGTTTGGAGTCTGCTCTGGCCTCTGCCAGAGATATCCAGTGATGATTAGGTCATATTTTGACTTCTTTACTGAGACTGATGCCTGTAGCAGCATAGCTCCTAAGATCTGAGATTGGGATAGAGTAGATATTGAAATTTTTTAAAGCTGTAGAATGAAATCTTCCAAATGAAATCTGTATTAAAAGTAGATTAAAGTTAAAATCACTCTAGTAGACAAGAATGGATATTTCAGAACCTCTTATTTCCTCTACCTTAACTTTCTAAAACACCTCCTTTGAATTTGCAGGATGTCTCAGAGCATTTGAAATCAATAGAAAGTGGAATGACGGATTGCCCAAAGATAGGCATAATAAAGATGGAGCATAATCTTCTACAGATATAAATACATTTTAAAAGGAAAATATACTAAGGTTTTACATCATAATATTGATTGATATCAATTAGGAAGAGAAAGAAGATAAAGACGATGAGGAGTAAGAACTATTGATCAAGATGTATTTATTGGGGGAGGCAATGTGATAAAATAGAAAAAAGTGCTTAGCTCAGAACCAAACAGCTCTACCTGCCAGCCCCAACTGTTGTTCTCAGATTGTTGTTATCTCAGACAAGTTCCTGCAACTTGAGGAGAACTTTAGCCTTGAGCTCAAGGATTAAATTAGATAATATATGCAAAAACACTTGGCACAGTGCTTGGTACATGACAGGCATGAAATAAATGTTGGGTTAATCTTTCGCATACAAGAGTATTGAGTACCTTTAAACAACTAGACATTCTGTGGCGTTATGGTCAAAGACAAATAAGATGAAATCTCTGCTCTCAAGAAATTCAAGGCCGTTTGGAAAAAAAAATGACATATTTCTGGAAAATTCATAGTACAATGACTATTACAGGGCAATGTATTTTTTAAGTGCCAAATAAGCAGTTAAGACGTACGAAATTATTATGTACTGGAGTGATCCTGAAATGCTTCTTGGGGAGTGAGTAGGATTTGGTGGGATGAGAGACCGGGAGAGCAGTGCAAACGATGAGAGAGACAATGGTAATAAGGAGGAGCTCGGAGGCTACATAATCCTTAAAATTCTTCTTATGTGGCTGGGAGGTGAATGGAAGTACAGCTAAGTGTTTCTCTTTCACAGAGTGGGGAACTGAAATGGGGAAGACTAAATTCTCATAGAATCAGCAAAGCCCAGCTATCCCCTGTCCAGCTGTATTTTAGTCATTAGACCACATCGCCATCAACCTTCTGTGGGATGCCTTTAAAAGGATGTCTAGGCAAGGCTGGGTCACCTGAGCAATAACAGATTTTTACATGGGTGATGAGATTTGAAAAGTGATTGTAAGCAGAATGCAAGACAGAGGAGAAGCTGCAGGGACACAGAGAAGTATATGATTGAACTGTTTCGCCTAGCTCTGAACTCTTAATGGATCAGTATAGAGTAATTAGTAGTGGTGGACTTCCTTTGAAGCAAAGATAAAAGTGTTTGAAAGAAGGAAATTAAAAGGTGTATTTTCGAACACACATCCACATACACACCAATGCCTTTCCCTAGTCACTTATTATTAAAATGGACATGGCATTATTGTATCAAAAAGGATTAATTTAATATAAACTTTCCTGGTATGATTAGCCTATATTACCTAAAAATATAAGTCAGATGATACTAAACAAACTAATAGTCACTGTGAAGATGAGTCAGGCTGATTTAGGCACCAGTCTATCCATTCTATTTGCAAAAACCCACAGATGACGTGCATCAGATCTCAGAAATGGTGTCTGTATGCTGTGACCACACATCCAACCTCAGCCCAGGCTGCCAACAAACCCAAGCATCTTCTCAAATTAAAACTGAATCCTCATTTGAAGTCATTGTAAGTGTAACATTTTAGAGTAAATATTTTATGAAACAAAACAATTTGTATGCAACTGGAAAGACCTAGCAAATATTTGGCTGGGCAAATCAATGGTTTGGTTTATGAGAAGAGAGTAAAGTAAGACTTAAATGTAGCCTCCAAAAAGCTGTGTATGTTGATTGGTTGAAGAACCATAGTCAGCATCCTTAGAAGTCTTCTGGCCACCTTAGAAACAGGGTTCTATTCGCTTTTCCTTTTTTCAGTTAATCATTGTCTGGGAGCCCTTTTATTTGTACTCACCATATTCTAGAGCAGTGATTCTCAGACTCTTTGGTTTCGAGATCACTTTGCATGCTTAAAAATTATTGGAGGATCATAAAGAGCTTTTGCTAAAGTGGATAATAACTGAGAAAACATTCACTTAAACCAACAATAATAAATCATTACATGTTAACAGAAATAATACTTTTATGAAAAATGTATTTTCCAAAAGAAAAAATTTAGTGTTAGAAATTGCACTGTTTTACAGTTTTGCAAATGTCTTTAATGTACAGTGTAATAGAAAACAGCTGTAGTCTCATGTTAGCTCTGCATTCAATCTGTTGTGACATGTTTTGGTTGAAGTGTATAAAGATATGGCCTCACACAGCTATGTAGCTGGAAAAGAAAAAAAATATTTTAATAGCTTTGTCATATAATTATATAGCCTCTGGAAAATTCCACTGAATATTCATGAGAGAATGAGAATGAAAAAGGCAAATAACATCTTTGCATACCATGTAGATAGTTTTGACCTTGCAGATTCCTTAAAAGGGACTTAGTGGCCCCCAGGAGTCTGCAGACTACACTTTGAGAATCGCTGCTCTGGCCTTTTTCTAGCTTATATGGGCCAGATGTATTTCCAGGGGACATGGAGTTTCCTGTTAACTGTGGCTGATTCTTTAAGTAAACTAACTATGGACTCCAAATGTATGCTGTCCACTCATCTCTAGGTCTTATAAAAAAGTCTTTAAGCTAGTTTCAAAATAACTGCCCCATCATTACCGCACACGTATATCAGAAAGTCTGATTTTATATTGAACTCTGAGGAATCTGTGAAAAGATCACTTATTAAGATCGTTTGGTTTTTAACTGTATTCATGTCTTTATTAAAAAATTATTGATACTTAAAAGCCTTAACTCCAGACAAAAAGACACATTTGTTAAATTAATTTATATGTATAAAAGTATTTACTGGTTGTCTCCCACAGAGCCGTATCCTAGGTTATGGGATTGATTACAGTTGACCCTTGAATAATTCAGGGATAAGGGGTACAGACCCTCTACTCAGTCAAAAACCCATGAATAACTTTTGACTCCCCCTGAAATTAACTACTAATAGCCATCTGTTGACCAGGAGCCTTACCGATAACACAGTCGATTAATACATATTTTGTATGTCATATGTATTATATACTGTATTGTTACAATGAAGAAAGCTAGGAAAAAATGTTGAGATAATACATTTACAGTACTGTACTATGTTTATTGATAGCACAAATTTATATCGTCTGTTTACAAGATGAACAGTCTGTGAGTACCTATATCAATATTGTTTTCTATGATACAAAAAACTGCAGATGTTATACATATTAATAACACTAGACATTACAAATGAAAAGATAATGCGAAAAGAAAATCATATTTATTTACAGGTATAAAGATTCATGCATTGATAATGAAGAAGCAGCAATATGACTGCTTCATGGTAGCCCACTATAATAGATATTACTGCGTCATGGTAGTAATTTTTCCAATTTTTTTCCAAAAATTTTTCCAATATATTTATAGAAAAAAAAAATCTGTATATAAGTGGACCCATGCAGTTCAAATCCATGTTTTTCAAGGATCAACTGTGTAAGACTAGATCAAACAGTCCTACTGGGCAGAGAAGCTCACAGTACTTGAAATATGAAGAGGTAATTACAAAATCACATAGCTCGTAAGCACCAACTCAACAATCAGTTTAAATTCTCTGGAAGAAAAGAGGCCAATGTGGCTTACTTGGCAATGGAATTGCTTTCCTGTTCATACTACAACTAGAAATGAACACAAGAAATGATGACTGTCAGAAAGCCTGAAATGAAGAGGGAATTATGGATAACACCCCAAGGAACAGCTTTTCCTTTCACAGCCAGCACAGGATCTTAAAAATATTTTTCTTGAGAAATGAACAAAGGTGACATTTTTACCCTTTGGGCTTAGAAGCGGGTCAGTGCACATTTCAAAAATAAATAACTCTTGGCTGATTTGATGCAGATGTCATCCACAGCTGTCCAAGCAGGGGCAGAGCGGGTGTCAACAATTTGCCATAGATTTACATTTAGCGTTTTGGCAGAATTCATGAAATGTAGGCTATTTGTGTATAGAATAGTTTTGTTTCTCTTTCTGCTGCTTAAATCTTTACTTTTTAAAAAAAAATATTATGGTGTCAGATAATTGAGTATCTCTATAGAAGCTGCCATCTTTATTCAACAAACGCTTGTTAAACATTTTTCAGCACTTATTAGGCACCGTGTATTACACTGAATGAATAAATAATGGATAAAACCATAACTTATGATAGCTACTTACTTATAGGAACTTTTAGCTAATATACCATCTGCTACTATGAATTACATCACTATATATATTTCTTAACAAAACTGTTGATAAGCTTCTAGAAAATCACTGTCCAACAGGATTATTTGTGTCACAGAAATGTCCTATATCTGTGCTGTCCAATATGGTAACCATTAACTATGTTCTACTACTGAGCACTTAGAATGCGGCTAATGCAACTGAGAAACTGAATGTTAAATTTTATTTAATTTTAATTAATTAAAATTTAAATGACTATATGAGGCTAGTGACTATAGTATTGAACAACACAGTTCTAGATGACTAGAACCATACAGAATAATTTTGTTTTCTAAATCTCTTAGACACATGAATTCTAGGCATATAATAGGATTTGAAGGTACTTTTATATTAAATGTACTATTCATATTATTAAGGCTCAAACCTGGATTAATGTGAAAATCAACACATTACTTTGCTTTGAAGCTAAGAATAGACTTGAAAATAATGACTAGAAGATTTATGGATTATCTATATCTAATTTAAATTAGATATCTATATCTAATTTAAAGCAAACAATGCATCTTGGGAAATTTGCAGGACATTCTAAACTATCTTACACTAAAGAAGGCATTGGGGTTTTTGAATATTGTAATAACCTATGAATTGAAAAATTAGGCTATTAAATAATTCTGGTGAAAGAGTAAAAGCAAACACAGAAAATAAAGGCTATTGATGTTAACCTAATTTCTTGGGGATAGTGTGATGTAGCACTCGTGGGCCAGAGGAATTGTAATGCTTTGGTAAAAATTCAGGAACTGAGGGGATGGAGACTTTGCAGTCAACGATTCTCTATGTGGTTGGACAGGTGAAGACAAAACTGCGAACAGCTATATAATGAAAGAATCAGAGAATAACAAAGAATGATCAAAAATTATCATATAGCAAATTATTAATTGCCAAATTAGAATTTTGCAAAGAAATGTTGTGAGTCAGAGAAAGTGTTGTTTGAAGTCAGGCTGAGATTTTAATTCTAATCTCTCTGCTACTTAATTTTTCTCCTTGGCCAAGTTACTTAACCTGAGTTTTAACTCTCTTATCTATAAAATTGGGAAAATATTAGCTGACATGTAAGATTGCTGTGATGTTTGGCACAGCATATAGTGGGTACTCAAGACGACAAGACTGCTCAAGTAGTTATGGCTATTAACTACTATCACTAGGATCTTCTGGAAGCAGAGTGAATATATAAAATGAGATGATGTTGGTAATAGGTAGTGAATAAGTGGAATTTAACTTGAAAGATGTTGTTGGAGAAAATAGTAGGAAATAAGTTTAACAGGTAGGTTGGCCCCAAATAATTTCTTTTCTTTGAAATCCTGAGAAAAACTTGGGTTTGAATGTCATAGGCTATGGGAAACAATTGTAGGCTTATGTCACAAGCAGGTGGTAAGTAGATAGGTCAGTGATACCACCAAAGATAAACTTGGGAAAAAGAAGAACAAAAGGATGTTACAATAATCCAACCATGAGATAATGAACTTAACAAAGATGGCAGCTACAGAAATAAAAATAAAAGTGCAAATCTAAGAGACATTTTGAACAAAGAATGACTTAAATTTGAGTTTTCCAGTCTGTGTGCCCAGGTGTTAACAGGTGACTTGAGATACTGATCCGTAAAGGCCTTGGCGGCTGTGGCGGAACACCCTGTTACTCCCCATCAGGTAATTGCTTCCAGATACAAGGAGCCTTTTTTGTTTATCCAATCTATTTAATATCATCTCCTATGTGGGACGTGACATGAAAATTCTGATAATCACTGAACTAAAGTGCTTAGTGCCAGACTGGATAAAGGAAAAAAAGGAAGAAGCAATTTAAACATCTGTAACACTTTTATTCTTCAAGATAGGATGGATGGTGCT
>NW_011888953.1:2496949-2508670 GCF_000151845.1 Pteropus vampyrus | reverse complement strand
TCTTTCTTTCTTTCTTTCTTTCTTTCTTTCTTTCTTTCTTTCTTTCTTTCTTTCTTTCTTTCTTTCTTTCTTCCTTTCTTTCTTTCTTTCTTTCTGTCCGTCTATCTATCTATCTATCTATCTATCTATCTATCTATCTATCTATCTATCATCTAAATTCCTGTGGGGGTAAGTTTTAAGGAAGCCCGAGAAAGAAAAACAATGCTTTACCCTCTGTCAGGTAAATTTTTAATTTCTTTCTTTGGACTTCTCCTAAAGATTCACTTGTAATTTGACAAAGATCAAAATATTTAATCAAGTCAAAATCAATTTGTTTGCAATATTTTGTGGGCCAACTGACCTGACTGCTGAAGAAGGGACAATACAGGGCAGCTATTGTGTATGGAAAAAGCTGGAGGAGAACAATGAAGTCTCTGTAGCCAAACAGAGAAGGAATTATTACTGGGTGTGGGAAGAAAAAAAGGAGCCCTCACGTCCTCTAAGTATTTGTATGTAATTTTACAATGGCCCCCATCGGATCAGTAGAAAGTATGTCTGGTGGCTTACTAGAATAACCAAACAACAAAAATTAAGTAATAGTGTTTAGAAAGGTTTATTAAGTTTATAAGCATGGAGGTATCAGAATGGAGCTTCATGTTTTGTTTACCTCTTGCCTCCAGCAGCTAAGCTTTTAAACCACTTCCCTTTCTAACACATGAAAAACCACTTGTTGTGCATGAGAACCTGCTTAAGATTTCTGCACAAGCCAATGTGCTTGTTTTGGTCAGCTCAGGTTGTTTCTAGAGCTTTGGGCATTAGTGGCTCTCTCTAAAGGAAGTATCATCACCCCAGGGGCTCCTGGACTTTTGATTCTGGGAAATGGGCAAGGTAGAAAGTGACACACATGAGCTTCAGTTTCACATCTTGGCTTGGGAGCTATATATCTTCAGGTCACCTTATTCCTCCACCTTCCCATTTATTCCCATCTTCTTCTTTTCTACTTCCCCTTTTCACTTGTTCCTCTAAATCTAGAGTGATAGACAGGTGGTAAAAAAGGAGGAAAATGAGGTCAAGGCAGGGAGTAGGGGTGGGATTCTACCCTATTTCCTTATTTCTCCTCGTTCCTACTGGTGGCTCTGTGTAGGCAAACAGCTATGTGGAGTTGATTGCACCCTGCATAATGTGACATGTGATACAGAGTACTTCCCAATGAGAAATACACCTTATTTGAAAAACAGGTGCATTGGAAAGGGGCCTTGTGGTTTTGGCTCATTTGAGTTCTTCCTGCTACATTATAAGTTTTTCTTTTTGCTGGAGGGCACCTATTTATTATCATTTGTTCAGAGAATTTGTTATTTAAAATGCATGTTTCTTGTAAACAGTCGTTAAAGACCAAAAGAAAGTTTTATCAGGCCATGAATATTGCATTACTTATTTGCCCTGAATTTTTTAGTCATTCTGAAAGTATGCTTTTGAGAACCTTCATAACTCTACATGTTTCATATTCCAGAAACTGTTAAATCACTTCATTGTTGTTTCTTCTCTAGTTGAAATAATCCCAACTCCCTTAAGTTGCTTCAAAGTTTTTCTTTTCAACGTATATCAGCAATTTTCTTAAAGTTTTCAAATACTAAAATCCAGAATTAATTATAAAAGGTATGTGTCTGTTCTATCACAGTAAAAATAAAAAAGTATATGTGTGTGTGTGGATGAATGACGTGGGCGGGGGAGGCTCTTCTAATCTGTACAGTAAAATTTTCCCAACTCAAAATGGGATATAAGGTCACAATATCTATAAACCTCTGTACTAAACACGTCATTAATAAATATTTATCAATGTTTGTGTGCATCTTTAGGAGACTGAGGTAGAAGGGATGAAGAACATAATCACTAAGATTCTCTGAGAAAGATGTAAAAATAAGATGACAGTTGGTCAGATGTGTTATGCTTGTGACTTTTTGAATGGGTTCTGGCTGAGAATTCACTATCATTTCACATCCAACAGTCCCTTAGAGGTGACAGGACAGAGAAGGGAATTGCACTGGGGACACCTTAGAGAAGAGGCTTTCTGGATCGGGATGTCCAGTCGGGATGAAGAAGAACAGGCTTTTGTATAGCTTGGCAGGCTGACTTATTAGCTACTACAAGATCTTTCTTCAAAGAAGACCACATCATAATACTTGGAGGGGGATGTTTTGTTTACTTCTACTTTTTAATTTTTTTTTTTTTTTAGAAATTTCACAGCAATGCTGTTATGCCAAGGGAAGAAAGAATAATGTTTTCTTCTGTTTTGTTTTGTTCATGCCTAATGTAGATTAAAAAAAAAAAAAAAGTAGAGCAGTATACCTCTGTTTGCAGTGAACAGGTGATCCAAAGAGATAACAATGAGAAAAGTCTGAAATGGGGGGCAAATGGGTGAAGCTTAGAGGCAAATGGAAAGGAGCTCTTATGGTGAAAGGAGACCCTAACCTCAGAGTTGTACTATGAACTCATCACTCTGTCTACTAAACCATGAAACTGAAGATTATTTAAGCCCAAGTATAAGAACTATATTTGCCCTGGTGTGATAACTAGCAAATGTGGTAGGCATATATTATATAATAAACAGAATTGTATGATTATAATTCAGCTTGGATCTATTGCCTGATAATTACATATTTGTCATAATGTTAAATCGGCACGATTAGCTAATCTTACTTAACAATATTCTAAATCCTCTGAGTTCCTACCATACAACTCCTTCCATGAGAGCTCCAAGTTATACTGTCCACACACGCTTTTCACACATTTCCTTTCTTATGTCACACAGACAATAGTTCTGAGTGTAGAATATGACTTTCATAGTGGAAAAGTGGAAATTCAAACTCCATGGCTAGGGAGCAGGTAAAACAACAAGTGGTATTTCTAGACAAATGAATATTATTCTGCTATTTAAAAGATGCCATAGATCCATATGAACTAAAACAAACAAATGTGTGTTACAGTCTCATGACAAAGGCATGATGAGTAACAGAATGGAGATAGCATCATCCCATTCAAGGCAGAATAACCGAGGCTTGGAGCCTGGCCCTTGGAGCCAAACTTCATGGGTTTGAACATTAGCTATGAGAGCTCCTGCAAGTTACTTCTCTGTCTCAATTTTCTCATCTGAAAATTGGAATAATGATGATAATAGTACCTATTCATAGAGTTGTATGAATATAGGACAATGACACACACACAAAATAAGCCAGAGTTTACTCTCCAAAAAAAATGACTTTCAAAAATGGTCCCTTTCCTGCCTAGTTTTTGAAATATTTAAAAGATTTTCTATTTGTATAGCATATGTATGAAAAATTTATCTCCACATAATTTTGACACATGATAAAATCTTTAGTTTGTATTTACCAATGGAGTCCAATATTCCATTTGCCTTAAGTTCTTATCCCAAAATTGTTAGATATAAAAAGGATACAAATTCGTAGTCGTGGGCACAGTTCAAAAAACTGGGTTCTTGTCCCCTGGTTAGCACCCCAAATTACAAGGACTATGATTTAAAAAGAAAAAACTCTTCCCCCCGAAGGGAATGTAAGTATAACTTCTATAAAATGTCATTTATATTGGACATTTCTTACCATAGAAGTATATTTATAGGCTTTTTAAAATATGTCAACCATGAGATTTTACCATTTTTTAATATATTACATGGGGATGTAAACATATCCATAGTTAGTTTTAGCAAACTTCATTTACCAAACAGTTGTTGAGCATTTAGTGTATGCCAGTACCAAACTGTGCTTTTAGAAAACTTTGTACTTTTAAACATTTGAAAATTTGATCTATTGGCAATATTTCCTTTTCTAAGCTCTGGGCATACTTTCCAGCATTTTTTCAGAGAAACCGTTTTCCTTCTTCTGTGGTTTTGAGAATTTGGTCCAGCAGTTTAAAAGGCATCAAAGCAAGCTTCTTTGGTTGCTCAGGTGTAGCAAAAGAAAACATATTCCTTTTTAAGGGGGTCCCCACTTCTGACCATTCTCTGGGGTGAGTCAGGAGTCAGGTGGAAATATTCTGCAACAGTGATGATTTTCACAATCTCAAAGCCTCTGATTCACAGTCACTGATAATATTTAGTTCTTTCCTTCTCCCATATCCTCCAAGAACTCTAGATGCTTCTAAGCATTGTTAGAAAGTAGATTGTTTGTTTGTTTGTTTTTTTAAGTAAGAATTTTTAGCCCCTTAAAACCATTTAAAAGAAATTCAAATTATTTTAATTTTAAGCTAAGATTTTGAAAGCATTTGCACTGAGAATTGAATGATTTTAAATAACACAGATTAAAGAGCAAACATCCCTCGACCTCCTAGTCTGTGGTAGGCACAGTACTAAGTACTTTCCTGCAATGCTGGCCCTTTTGTTATCTGCGAGGAAGAGGCTGTCATGGCCCCCACTTCACAGAGGGGAAAACTGGGCCACTGAGAGTGAATGAAGTGTTTTGCTCAAGGTGAAGCAGGTAGCAAAAGGTAGAACTTGGATTTGCACACAAGTTGGCTCTAGAGACTGCTAACAGCCATTGTGCAAATCCATTAGACAGATGATCCACAGGAGTGTGTATGGGCAATGTCAACTACCTAGTATTAGGATACGAGAAAAGTGACTTGATAAATAAATCGAGACCTCACCATATTTTATTTTATACTTCTTCCTCTACATTCCCTGATCCTACGGGGATAAAATATAGAGTAGAATTAGGATACTAGAGCCTTGAAAACCATGTGAGATGGAGTAAAATTATCTGATTTGAAACCTCAACCTTTTAAAACGTGTCAGTTTTGAGAAAGTATAAAGTATTTTGACGTAATTTGTCTTAAAGTGTTCTTAATTCTACACCAGAGGAAAAGAACTCCTAAAAATTGTCAATATTTAAGTTGGAATTTCAAAAAAGAAGTGTATGAAGTTTTGCTCTGATACTCTGAACCCTGTGAACATGTGTAGTTTTGGATTCTTGGCTGACTTTGAAATCCACTTACTGGGTCAGATTCTCTATCACTCTCAGAGCTGACATTCATATTTTTGACTTCTTCTTTTAAGAACTGTTGATTGTCATTTGTGCCACATGCACAATTCAACAAACTGGGTTCATGTCTGTGGAAAGCTCCTATTGTCTTTAGGATAGATAATATTAAAAGTTGCTACGACTAAATGCAAAACAAATTAGCTGCAGGTTCACACAAGCCACAAGTTAACAGTGTGTTCTCAAAAAAAGGAAGAGTTAACAAATTTTATAGAGGTCAAACAAGTAGATTTGGCAGAATAGTTATGGATTTCTCATTACTACTTTTAGAGGAATGTGGCATTTTGGATTCTGAGTCTCAATGATACTGTTATAAAAGTGAATTTTAAGCTCTATGAACAAAATCAGGTTGCTGAAGGGATCGTAATCAGTTATTTTTCCCAGAAAGGAGCCAACATCTAATGAGGAAGGAGGGTTACTAGGATATTTTAGCTCTTGTGAAAGCAGTTAGTCTTCATTTGTAAAAAAAAAACTACAAAAGAAGGAAAGGGACTTACACATTGAAAAAAAGTTTGAATGTGACTATTAATTAATCTGTTTGACCAATATTAATGAAGTTTTTGGCACAAACCAGACACTGGATTAGGAGCTTTTTAAACAGAGACAAATTGGACAAGATCTGCATTCAGGGCCTGCTATTCAGGTTGGGGGACAAATGAGAATAAAGAAACTTTTCCTGGAAACATGATGGCGCAGTGAGAGCACAAAAGGAAAATACCTAGTTCTTTTGGGGGAGACCAGGGATTGGTAGTTAGAAAAGATGACCCTTAAGTTAACTGCTGAAATATATGTTTTCCAGAGGGCCAGGGCACCCTGAATATTTTAAATATTCCCCTTAGAGTGAACAAAGATACTGTTGGTAACACGGTCTAGCACAACACTGTTCAATGTGGTGACCACAGGTCACAGGTGGCTATTTAAGTTTAAATTTATGTTAATTAAAATTAAATAAAATTAAAAATTCAGTTGCACTAGCCATATTTTAAGCACCCAGTAGCCACATGTGGCTAAGTGGCTATTGCATTGCACGGTGCAGACATACAACATCTCCATCATCACAGCAATTTCTATTGGACAGTGCTGGGAAACTGCAAGCAGACAAGCACTGCTAGAGGATAAGGTTTAAGGGGGATGTTGCAAGAGCCACGCCTGGAGATAGAGGATGAGGCCAGAGGATGGAGGCCTTACATATCGTACCTTGGAGTTCGGACTTTATCCACCAGGCCAGGCTTCAGAAAACTTGTGTAAAGGGCCAGATTGTCAATATTTTTGGCTCTTGGGACTACATGGCCTTTGCCAAAACTACTGAACTCTGCTGGAGTAGCTTGACATCGATCGCAGACAATTCATAAACGAATGAGTGTGGTCATGTTCCCATAACACATTATTTGGAAGAACTGGCAACGGGATGGATTTGGCCCACAGACTGTATGCCGCCCCCTGCACTAGGCCATCAGGAGCCACATGAAGGGTTCGAAGTCAGAGAGTTGAATAACTAGATGAGTGCTTTAGAAAGACCCTTCTTCTAGTAGCAGAGTGAAGATGGGTTTAAGGAGCATAGATGCAGGACTATAATAGTCCAGTGAAAAAGAACAAGGGCCAGAATTCTGAATGTAGCCCTTTGAATATGGTTGGAGAAAAGGGAATGTATATGCACTTTTATTGGGTGGCAGGGCCCTGGTGGGAATGGAGAAATATTAAATGACATAAAATATAAGGCTTGAGTGACTGAGTAGATGGTAGTTGTACTCACTGAGGGATAGATAACAGAATAGATATGAGGAAGGATGATAACTTCAGTTTGGGTCAGATGGCATCTGAGGTGCTAGAACATGTGAGTCATCAGCAGAGGCTTAGAAGCTGAGGCCTTCAAAGTGACAGAAAATATCCAGAGACGGCAGGCAGAATGAGAGGGATACAAATGATGGTGCCTTGAGTATTACCAAAATGGAAGGCGCAGTTTCCAAGGGACCTGAGAAGTAATTGTCAGTCAAGAAGGAGAGCCAGGAAAGAATGTTATTGCTGAAAACAAGGAAAACCTTTCAAATGCTATTGAGAAGACTAAAAAAGTTCCACTAAGTTTGGTGATTAGAAGACATTTTTGGAATGTTACCCAGCATAGATTTTTATAAAACAAAATAAAACCAAAATAAATAAATAAATCACCACCAAATTGTCTGGAACTTTTTTTCGAATATCATTTAGTGGGGTGATAGCTATGACTTTTTATGCTCTTGATTTTTGTGTTAGGATTTAGTGAAAAGTAGGGAGATGATTAGGGTCCTTTGAATCTCACCTTGTAAATGACATGGTCCAGCAATCACTCTCTTTGTGGGTAAAAAGGCAGATAAGATCTTGTCTGGTCACCCCTAAAGTGATCTCTGCAAATTTCTTGAGTGAATTTCATGCCGCGAGTGTTGGAAATAATTAAATAACCTTTAAAAAAACTATATGGAATTCTAATTTTAGGGTGCATGAAAACAAAAATAGTGAATTTCTTGGATGAGGGATCCTAGAGTTTTATGTAATAACCACTCCCGACACATATAAATGTTTTATCCTAAAGCCACCTTAATAAAGAAACTAAATAGTAACAGCTTTAAGATGTGTGATTTTAGAGTGTTCCATTTCATAATTCAGTGGTCAAAGGATTAGTCATCCTTTCAACAGAGAAATTTTAAATGATTTGTAGCCACTTTTGAAGAGATTTATGTTAGGAAAATATTTTACATGTCTAGTGTGTGAATATATCTCACTCAAAATTTGGGTGATTTGTTGTTTAAAATTTTGTCTTAAAACATGGAAAAACTGACAAAAATATGCTGATGGTTTTCAAGAGTATTTCTTAAGAGAATAAGAATTTGTATTTGTTTCTAAAGGAATTGCTAAATTAGCACAGGAGAATCTGAGGTACACACACTTCTGAATACTTTAAATTTTGCCTCTATAGTCCACATTAAGGGAACATGAAATTGAATGACATAACATAACAATAAGAATAAAAATAAAATAAGAAGTCCCTTCATCTGCAGTGACCAATTGGCTCGCTAAGGTAGACTAGAATACAGTTTTAACTAACACTGCAGTTTTACCGTGAAGTGATTTTATTTTCTGTTATGATCTGCTCGCTACTCCTTGGCCAGACTCTGCCCTGCCCTGAAAATTCAACCTGAGATACGTAGGGCTATTTGCGTAGGTGTGAAAATCTCTGAAGTGCCAAGTGCGAAAGGTAAATTGAACTCCCTACAGAGCAATACTAAAAAAGAAAGCTGGATACTATTTACTAGTCCATGTTTAAATACTGAGAGAATTACAATTAGAGTCGAAACAGAAATTTTTAAAGAACTTAATAAAAATTATAAGCTTTATTTAGAAAAATACATGGGAAAGGTCATCAAAAGAATATTGTGAAAAAGAGGAGCGATGATGAATGGGCTGGAGGAAATCAGCCTCATTAGATATTAGAACGTAATATAAAATAATAATTCAAAAGGCATGGTAAGATGCAAAAATAAAATGGCTCCAAAGAGAGCCATAACAATTTTCTAGTGGTTACTAGAGGGTGAGAGGTGGGAGGAGTGGGGAGGTAGACAGGGTAAAGGGGGTCAAATATGTGGTGACAGAAAGAGATCTAATTATGGGAGGCGAACACACAGTGTAAATATATATATGCCTTCCTGTTAAAATATACAGCTGAAACTTATTGGATTTTGTTAACCAATGTCACCATAAAAAAATTAATTTATTTATTATAAATAAATAAATAAATAATAAAATGGGGAAATTTGGACACAGACATGTACCCAGGAAGAATGCCACGCAAAACTGGAGTTCTGCTGCCACAAGTCAAGGAACTACCAGAAGTAAGGACAGAGGGCTGGAAGAGATCCGACCCTAGCTCTTTGCCCTAGGATAAGCATGGACCTGCCAACACCTTGATTTCAGATTTCTAACGTCTAAAACCATGAGACAATAAATTTCTATTGTTTAAGCCGAGAGAGAGAGAGAGAGAGAGAGAGAGAGAGAGAGAGACAGAACAATACTAAAAAAGAAAGCTGAATACTATTTACTAGTCCATGTTTTAATACTGAGAGAATTACAATTAGAGTCGAAACAGAAATTTTTAAAGAACTTAATAAAAATTATAAGACAGACAGACAGACAGACAGAAAGAGAGAGAAAGAGAGAGAGCATCATAACCATAATATACTTTAATCTAAAATTAACAAAAATGGGAAAAGAGGATATCTAAATATTTTTAACTTCACATGTAATTACTTCCATAAGTCAGAATAAATTCCAAATAGATTATAGAGTTAAGAAGGAAAATCAGCAGAATGTACACTACAGTATTTATCCTAAAATGTCTTGATTCTTAAAGAAATTACAACTGAAAAGACCAACTCATATGAGATATAAGTAGATACAAAGTTGATGAAACAGTAGGTTCCTGCTGTGCCCTACCTCTAGACTAGTTCAGTGCCTTTTCTTTGTACCCTAGCCTAGAGAGTCAGCGAGTGCAATGGGTTAGACATAGGCTCTGGAGCCAGTCTGGGTTTGGCTCTTAGTTCTACCCTTACTTGTTGGTTGCTAATTATTTAACCTTCTTTGGTTTCCAGATCTATAAAACGAGTAAAAGCAGTATATCTCCCAGAGTTAAAAAAATTTAATGAGTTGATATTTTTAAAACACAGTGTCTGACATATAGGAAGTACTCAGTTAAATGTTACCTATAGTTATTATATTCCTTATTTTCTCAAATACGAAGTTTAAAAAGTGATTGGAAACTTGATATAGCTCATACAAAAGAAAAGTATGCTTTTTATTGCCCAAATTATCTAGTCTATTAATTTATTCTGTGAGATACCCTGAAAGGAGTTTGTAATGGGAATAAGTAAGATGTTTCTATAAAATTAGAAAACCATTTATAAAATTTACAGTGTAAAAAGTGAACTCATGGAAACTGCTTGAACTAGATACATTAAAGAGACCTTTCAAATATAGGAATACTTCTTTTCACTTTTTAAAGAATAAAAATCTAGTTTTACTTCCACAAAATAAAACCATCTGTAAACACTACCAATAACAGAATATTCTCTGCTCTTCAGAGACCATGCCAATTATACACCATTAACCCGTGGGAAATGGCAATAACAAAATTCATGTGAAAACTACATGAGCTGAGGTTGGCTTATATTTTGTGAAATAAGAATTCTATGTGTTACAATTGTGTTTTCCACAATTTAATAGAAAGAGATTGGCATTGATAACCTCATTTCTATCTAGAGTGAGAATTTGGTTTTAAACTGTGTAGTTATGTATCAAGTTAGAAGAAGAGTTTTGCTTTAATCAGATTACGCTCTTGTAAAATTATGAGTCCAGTAGCAAATGTATATTGGCGGCTTTGGGTGTACGAGATAGCATGGTAAATGCAAAATAACTGAGGAATCACTGGATATTATATATAGCATAAGGAATATAGTCAATAATACTGTAATAACTATATATACAATAACAGATGGTTACTAGACTTAGTGTGGTGATCCCTTTGTAAGGTATATGAATGTTGGATCACTATGTTATACACCTAAAACTAATAAAATTTTGTATGTCAATTATAATTTTCTAAAGTATTAACTGGTGAAATTTTTACTTTCTATACATTTTCCTGTATTTTTTTTTAAATCATCATGCATCTCATTTTTACAACAGAAAAAAACAATACAACTATTCATATTTAGAGTGAAAATTTTTTCGTGTGTATCTCATTAGTGGATAAACAGAGGCAGTATAAATAAATGCACTGATTAAGAATATAAAGAATGGAGTATTATACTAGAATTCTCAGTTGCATTTGTCCAGTCTATTTGATACTTAAACTTTTTAACCCCACTTTTTATTATGAAAAATTGCAAGTATATTCAAAAATTGAAATCGATTGAAAGTAAACACAAAAATACCCACCCACCACTTAGATTTTATAATTGTTAGCATTTTGCTATCTTTGCTTTTGTTTGATCACATCTATTGATTTATCCATTCACCTTTGTTTTTTGATGCATTTCAAAGTGAGTTGCAGATATCAATACTCTATTTGACATTAAATTTTAACCTTCCTCCAATTCTCTCTCACACACACTCAAGACTAGTCCAGAACCTCCAAGCAGGCTGTTATGCATTGATATTTGATCTTGATCAAATGAGATATTGTTTGACCTCATTTTCCAATCCAAGCATGTCCAAAATCAGCTGTCTACCCAGGAAGCAAAGTTGACCAAACCTTATCCTGATTCTTTCTATATGTCCAGAACTGTGTAATTTATTTAACTCATAGAATCTTAAAGTCAGAAAAGGAAACTATCTGACCTGGAGTCACTAACTGCAAAGTTTCTGGGGAGCAAGTAGGTAACATAAAAAATAGGCATCACATGTAAGATAATCGAGTGGGTCTCATAGTGGAGACTGGCCTGGCCTCAGTGTGGGGAGGCAACAAGGAGAAACAGAGCTACACAGAGAGCTTGAGGAAACAGAATTTACAGTCGGGGCAAGGCTTCCAGCCTCAGCCTACTGGTTCTAAAAGCCTTGTACTGTAACTGCTATCTCTCCTTTTGTGTCTCCTGTGGGCCTAGGACTCTTAAAGTTTCAAATTTATTAGAATAACTGAAATCATACACTGTTAAATCGAATCTTTTTT
>NW_011888953.1:2492631-2495833 GCF_000151845.1 Pteropus vampyrus | reverse complement strand
TCTTTCGAAGTTGTAATAAACAAAATTGCAACTAGTTTTTTTTGGACAATATTCATGCACTGACAAATCAAAATGTATTCATGTGAAGTTTAACTTCCCAAATGTCTATCTATTGAAGTATTTTTACTTGATTTCATATGAATTCTTTCAATTCAATGTCTGTCGTAGATCAAATTTAGCAGATGTTTATTTCAACACCACTTCTTTTGATCTCTGCCAGAATTTACATAAGGGCTGGAATTATTGTTGTCTTATCAGTTTTTATAGCTAAAATCTAACTATAGAACACTGATTCTGAGCTCTGGTTTTATAATTCTACTAGTTGGTTTCAAAAGGCATAAAGTAAAATTCTGAAAATTTTAATGAAAAAAGTTAATTTATATTGAATCCATAGTTTTACACCATTTTGGAGAAAAAATAGGTCTTATAAAACAAAAAGTCTCAATATGAAAAAAAGAGAAAGTCTCTAAATACCTTAAAAAATTCCCATTCTCAAAGCACTTATTTTGACTTGTTTGTTTTGCAGGTTCTTTACATGTTTTACTTACAAAATAAATAGCTTAGAAGAATTTTCTATAGCTTCTGCTGTGTGACAGGCATTATTCTGAAGACATTCGTATATAAACCTATGTAATCCCTATGTAATCCTTATAACAACCTTAGTTTGTATAGTTATTCATCTCTTTTACACATGGGGAAACTGAAGTACAGAGAGGGTAAATTGTTCAAAGTCACATAGCTGATAGTGGGGCAGCTCTGAGATCAAATCCAGGAAGTTTAACTCCAGATTCATTTTAAACTTTGTTCATTAAAAGTTTATCGATTTATACTTAAAATTCTGGAAGCACTGGATAAAGAATGGCATAAGTGATCATCCAAATAGGCTAAGCAGTAAATGAATAACTAAAACGAACTTTGACTGAATGCTTGAATCATTTGGAGAACTTAAAAGAAAAAAGTACCTGAGCCCCACCCAGGCTAGCTGAATCAGTCTCTAGGGGTTGGGGCTCATGCAACTGTGTATCTTCTAATTTGGCAGGTGATTCCAATGTGCTACCAGTTTGAGAACCACTTCTTCAAATCTCTTTAGCTAGGTCTTAGTACAGGGGACCCCAAACTCTAGCCTGCATCATAATCACCTGGAGGGTTTGTTAATACACAAATAGCTGAGTCCCACTCGCAGAATTTCTTATTCAGTCAGTAACGGGTGGAGCCCAAGAATTTCTATTAAGTTCTCGGATGATATTGATGCTGCCGGTATAGAGAGCACTTTGAGAACCACTGTCTTAATAGGTTGGGATAGAGGCAAAGGGAGGGGGTATGATGAAGACTTGGAAGAAACTGGACTAATTCTTCCTGCATCTCATCAACCCTGATATTGACACATGTCTTCTCCTTTGTTGGTTTACCCAATACCACTGATCAAGGATAAGGAGAGAAAACAGAAAGGAAAGATATGAAGCTAAAGGAAAGTGAAAAAAGAGAAGAGGAATCAACTCCTGGTAAATAAAGTTTTGCAGCTCTCTCACTAACCTAATCACATGTCAAAGATAGAATATAAAAATAAAAAATTTACGACAGCTATACTCAAAAAGAAGATAAACCTTTCTATATTAGAAACATAACAGAAACACAAGGCAATGAGTGACAATGGAGGATTGGAGGGCTGGTGAGGCAGGCTGTTGGTTCAGGGTATAGTAGCATTTGTTAGTTAAGCTTCTACAGGGTAACCTGGAAACCTGAATTAGGGTCATTCTTTGAAACCAAAGACAGGGACAGATATGCTTTTCTCCATTCTTAGCACCATGAAAGGAGACCAAATAATCAGCCACTAAGAACTGCCTTGGGATAGACCAGCATTTCTCAGCTGGGGATGATTTTAATAGAGTATAGATTAGATAGGGGAAACATTTTGTAATATCTAGAAATGCTTTGTGTTGTCACAATGAGGGTGGGGTGGGAGTGCTAGTGACACTTAGTGGGTAGGGACCAGAGATGCTGCTAAACATCTTTCAATGTATAAAAGTCCTGAGCTTGAGAAAAACCCTGGGATAGACATAGCCCCAGAGCCAGAACCTGGGCCAAGATACCAGTTCAGTTAGTAATGAATATGCTAAATGTGTAACATTACTCTGGGCTTGACAGTATAAACCTGGTTTTGGCTGAAGTCCTCAGGAATAAGTGGCAGAGACCAGCATAACACCAGAGAAGGTGGAGAGAAGGCAGGTAGGAAGAGAAAACCAACAACCAACCAAGCAATCAACCAACCAACCACAAAACCTCAAAATAGGTCTGTAACACAAAGTTCCAAAATATGAGAATAAAACTATTAATAAGAAATAAAAAACAAAATCAACAATTAAAAGATGGGGTTACCTCAAATTAAATTAAAATAAAAACAATCTTAAAATGACTTTAAAAATTCAGAATTCATTAAGAAACACATAAATGAATAATACCTATAGGGGAGTCTAAGAATATTGGAAACAAAAATAAAGAGCAATTAGGGAATCATTTTACAAACTATATAAATGTCTAACCAATGTACTGTATACTTAAAACTAATTAAAATAAAAAATATATAAGCAGACAAATGAACAGGACAAATAAACAGATTCATAGACATGGACAACAGACCGGTGGTTACCAGAGGTTTGGGGGGGCGGGGAGGAGGAAGTAGACGGAGTAAAAGGGGTCAAAAATGTGGTGACAGAAAGAAATATAACTATGGGTGGTGAATACACAATGCTATATATATATATGATAGAGTTGAGAGCCTAGAAGCTGAGTCACGCATATAAGAGAAATGGACTTCCATGATGCAGGAGGCATCAGAAAGCATCAGGGGGCAAGAACAGAACTAAACTAAATAGTACTAAATTTACTATCCATATAAGAATATGTTAGAAATAGTGAAGAATGCCCACTTTAAAAATAAAACAATAAAAGCAATCACACTTAGTTTTTAATTAATGTGACGTTTGCAAAGTATATTCATGTCACTTTAGTGCCTCTTTAGTTCACTTTATACAATTCAGACTGCTCTATTTTTGTTCATATGTTGTCACACTTATGTAAACAAATATGTTGAATTATGGGGAAAAAAAAGAATGTGTTAGATACCTACCTCATAACACAAGTATAAATAGAATTCTGATGATTAAAGACCTAAGCATGAAAATCAAAATTTTAAATCATTAAA
>NW_011888953.1:2471527-2491496 GCF_000151845.1 Pteropus vampyrus | reverse complement strand
TAAAATTTGAACCTCTCATCCTTGGCTTAAAACTTGCTTGTCATAGCACCAGAATTATTATTATTATTATTTTTAACACATTGGGCTAGATCTTGCTGCAAAAGGTAGGCGGCCTCTTTCGCAGAATGGGAGGATAAAAATAGGTCAGAGAGTGGAGGTAGGGTGGGGGGAACATATGGAGATGACTGGATTTCTATATGGGAATATTAACATACCATTCTGGGCTGTGATCCACCCCTTCCAGCTTATATGATAAGGATAAGAATCACAACTCTACTTGAAAGAAGTGGATTGGAATTCCAGCTCTCAGAGGAATTCTTCTAGATCAGATTTCAAACTCTCTGATTTCCCTGGGACACCAGCTCTCAACTGGGTTTCCATTGCAGCCCCTCAAGTTATTTGGGGAATACCTAGGCCAACTCTGTATTTTCACTGATCAGCTTAAGAGAGAGCTGGAAAGACTGGGTCAGGGTTGCACAGGGGGTTATGAGAGGCTGGGTCTGGAACACAGCACTCCTTGCCACTGTGTGGTGAAAACTCATCAGTCTTAGTAGGTAATGTCTTTGTCCTCACAAGATCTCTCATACTTTTGTGCTTCATTTCCACAGTTTCTCAACCAATAAGTTATAGGGAGAGGACGATAAAAGGTGAATTTCCAGATAATCATCTGAACCATGACATGGTCCCACTTTCTGATTGCTCCCTTCATGCACTCGGCGTGGAGGAGGTGGGGTTAGTCACACTAGTAGTAAGATAGCAGGTGAGCTTGGGGGAAGGAGGCATTTGATAATTTAACCCCCCTTTCTGAATCCTGGGGTGAAGAACTACAAAGCTAGGAACTCCTCCAGCCTCCCATCCCAGCGGCTTCTGCAAGATTTCAATAAAGTGAGCATTCTGAAAATCAGGCAATTCACAGTGGTAGTAACAGAAGCAGCTACAACAGTTGATTTCCAAATCTAACAAGGGTTGTCACCAGCTTGAAGAAAGGCACCTAGCACTCTAAAAGCCAGTCCTTGGCTTTTCTTGGACCACTTTGTTGTCTTTTCTGTATCTACTTCTTCTCAGATACAGCAGCATATTGTGCTCAAATTCCAGTCCCAATATTTAATGGTTGTGTGACTGTCAGCAGGTGACTTATCCTTCCCAAGACTCAGTGTACCCAGGTGGAAAATAGGAATAATAGCAGGGCTCACATATGTTAACTGCCATTCTCATTCCCCTCCTGTGTTCTCTGGGAGTCTCTGTGCCTCCTTAGGAAATTATTTATTTGGGACTGGAAGGAAGGAAACCCATATTCATCCAGTGTATGGCTGGTGCCTGCTTTGTAATAGGTGCTTTATAACTGCAATCTTATTTACTCTCCCAACAACACCGTGGCATAGTTATCATCACCATCACCATCATTATCATCATCATCATCATCATCATCATCATCATCATCATCATTAGCTCAACACTGTTGGGTAAAGAAATAAACCCAGAATTTAAATAACTTGTAAAAAAAGAAACATATGACTGGTAAGTAAAGCATAAGAAGCCAGGGATATAGCCCTTTGATCATTTTATGATGCTTTTCAAGGAGAAAAAATAGAGGTTTTTTTTCCCTTCCTTTATTATGCTACCTGCTTTTCTGCAGCCCGTCATAGAAATATCAGAAGCAATGTTGGGGGAATGAGAAATTACAGGAAATCTAGTTCCTCTTTAAGTATAACCTGACATGCTACAAAGATAGGCATGTATATACCATAATTACAACTAGAAAATTTATTAACCTTGCTACTATAAAGTAAGTAAACTTAAAATATATTGTTTAACAACAGAGTATCTTTTGTTAAAAGTCTTAAATATATGTATTTTTTTCACTTAGCAATTCTTCCAGCAGTTCTGCCAATGAAAAATAATCAGGCAATGTATGTAAAAGAATGCTTTTGACAGTCTTGTCTGTATTACCATAAAGAAGGAAAAATAAAATAATCAGTTCAAATATATGGAACTGATTAAATTATGGGATACTACACAGTAATTAAAAATGACTTATTATTAGAAATGATATATAACTCAGATATTATTCAAAATATTTTTAAAGTATTATGGCCCTTATAAAAATTATCTTTATTAAATATATTTTAAAACAATGAAATTCTAGAAGGATTGGTACTAACAACAATGATTGCCGCTTAGGTGATAGAACTATAGAAAATATGTATTGTTTCATTTCTGCATATCTATATTTCTAAGAAATTTTCTTTAATAATATGTATTTTATAATAAGATGATAATCTCTTAAGAAAACATTTCTTATATATTATACCAAACACAGACTATCCAGATCCAGTTAAACATTTTTTTCTGCTATTATCATCTTGTTTCCCCCAAGAAAACCCAAATAACTCTTTGTAAACCACAATGCCCTCTTGTATTTTTGAAGAGGATATCAGTAAATTAAGATCTAGCTGTTTTCTAAGAATCCTGCACATACAGACCTTAGTAGGGAAACAATGAAAGGACTTGTAAGTTCTCCCTTGATAGGCGACTGCCTTCCTCTTAAGTGTGGCTGCAGGGAGGGTCACGTGCTACCGTTTTCTTCACCACTGTGCATTCCTCTGCCCCATGACTCTGCAACTCTGACTCCATCTCTCCTTCTCCCTCTCCTCTATGGTAAGGTAATACTCTCTCACCTCTATACTTTCCCATTCTGGCTCAAGAGCTTCCAGCCTACAAACACATCCCGTGAACCCTTTGCCCTGCCTCTTCTACTGCCTGTAGTGCAATCCCTCCCCCTACTAGTCCTTGTAGAAGTCATTGTCTCAGTCCACACCTTCTCATTGGGAACTGGCAAAAGAAGAAATCCTCTCGATCGTGAGAGAAGGGAATACCAATCTCCAGTTTTCTGGGGGCTGAGGAGGGGTGTGTGTGGGATGAAAAGTTGGCTCTCTTATAGACACTGGGAGCATACAAACACCACATGTATGAGAATATGGCCAATTTTATAGAGAAATAATAGGAAATTTTGCAGCAGAATATTAACCCTATACTTCAGCTACATTATTGGTTAAGCTAGTTTTTATAGTACAGCTGGAAACCCAGTTACATTTTAATTGTACTCTTAATATTGATTTTCAATTAACTTTGGGAACACGACTTGTCTCTAAGGTTTGGACCATTTGGATTTTGTTTGCTTCTCTTAATTAAAATAGTAAAATGCATTTTTTTAAACAAAAGAATTCCCTTTTTGTACAGTCCACTAGGTTGTCAAAATGGTACTCATCATCAGCAATATTACCTGACATTTATCATTGGAGTTCTCTTCCAGGATCTGAAGTGTTCATAATATAAAACTTGACTACATTACTGGCTCTGACACCCAGCTATTTTAAGAGGCAAAGACAAAATGTACAACTTTTCTTTCTGTAAGGCATAGCTCTTCCTCTATTCTGAAAGCTGGAATCAGAAAAGGGAACTCTTGAAGCCACAGTCTCTCAACTGGTATAATAAAGACCCAGCAACTTTAATAGTAAATGGAACAACAACGGGAAAAGCAAAAATTCCCAAGGCTTGGGAGACCTGGCTGTAAAGTGCCTCCACCCCTCTCTTCTATGTAGAGAAGATTAGATGTTTACTAGATTATGGAGAGCCATAAAATCAATTACTTACCATTTTTATTGAAAAGAGTTGATGTGCCAGGCACACAGCGACCCTCAAGATGCTGTAACTCAGACAGTGAATGTGCAAGTTAGCTTTGCAAAGTGTACTTCCGTTTTTGAACTATGTGGTCTGTCCAGCTTTCATACATTGATGTGTAAGGTTTATTTGCATGTTATCTTAGGCCTCAGAACATTTGTATAAATGGTCAAGTTTATCCAGTTATTATACTTTAATAGTATGAGAACAGCTACAGGTGAAGTTTTGAAGGTGAAAAGTTGACACAAAAATTATTAAAAGTGCCTGAATATTAAATTCTGTGTGCATTATTAACTTGGTTTATATAAAATCTGTATTTGTGAATCTATCTATCTACCTATCTACCATTATCTATGAATGAAGGACCCACTCCAAAATGTTAACAGTGGTTGACTTGAGTGGAAGTATTATTAAAAATAATTTTTGTTTTGTACTTTGCTGAGTTTTTGACCTTTGTATTTTGAGTATACAGTGCTTGTTTTTGACTTTTGTATTTTGAAAGAACAAAAGGATAATGACCATTTTAATCACCAATTCCAGATGTATTTAGAACAATCTCACCAATATTTAATGGTGAAAATATTCATAAGTTTATCATAGGATATCATTCATTTCATTAAAAATATAAAACATATGTCAATCTAGGTTCATGTGTTATTTTTTTAGTAATTTTTGTTAGCATCATATGCCTCAATCTCACATTGGCGAACTAGATATTCTTGAATTAAGGCCATGGTATTTGATTCCAAATACTCAGATTTCCCACAAATAAGCTATAGCACCTGTCTTAATCTATTCTGGTGCATGGATTTATCTCCTTTATTGTGAATATATAGGCTGATATTAAAGCAATTTCAAAAGCAGGAGATCATCTTAGTTTCCTATTTCAAAGGAAAGCCAACTGATTCCTAAATTTGGGGTTGCAAATTTCTAGATCTTCTTGTAGGTACTACCAAATTTACCTTGTAGAAGGGCACCAAAGTTCATTATTTGATGACAAACTAATACTAATTATTTCCATGATTATTAAAAAAGATGTTCTTTATTATCTATTCCTTAAAATGAAAATATTTTCCCAAATCAAGATGTGGTAAGAAATATGGATAGAATCATTGCCAAGATAAGGCAGAAAGGCGGAAAAGGACAAATTTCTGGAGTAGAAAGGAATCTGATATTGCCCGGAAACTTTTATGTATTTTAAAGATGAGTAGGGCTCAAAGAGCAGTCAGGAGCCAGGAGGATAGTCAACAATCTGAAATTGCACAGTCTCTGGCACATAATACATGTGTAATGAATGAATGAAGGAGAAAGATCAAGGCAGGACAGGTATAGCAACCAGGCATGCTGTTAGATGTAAAATATTGCAGAAGAAGACCTTAAAATGGAAACATTCTTAACCAGAATGCTTCTTATTCATTATCTGCTGGAACAGAGACTGTCACAATGCAATTACATCTTAGGGTCTAAAGCTGTGGCCATCAACCTGGCTGTGTGATAAAATCACCTGGAAGTTTAAGAAGATCCCAGTTCCTAGGCTTTATTCCAGACCATTATATAAAAAAAAATCTCTACTTTTGAGACTCAGGCATCAGTATTTTTTAAAATTCTCTATGTGATTTCAGGGTATAGGGCTATAAAAGGAGGAACAGTTGACTCTTACTAGCAAGACAGTGAACAGGTCACCAAGCAAGTCTTGCCGATGGAAATAATCCTGACACGCTGACACTTTTTACAACATACTGTTTATCAACATATTCTCACTATGCACTACATAATAATTATTTATTATTGGTCACTCCATGACTTTTTCTCTGTACCAGCAAGTTGGAAAAACTTACATAATAAACAGAAATCTAGCAATTTTCAGTAACAATGTAGCTGACTGGACAAGTCTTTGGTTAAAAGAACTTCAAACTTCAGTTCCTTCGCTTGAATTCCATTTCAAGTTCTGCTTATTTTTAAATGAGAATTAGGTAATTTTTAGTTGTTTTTGATATAAATTCAGCAGTCTCATAAAAACATATTTAAGAGAAGTGTTTTGGCTAAGAGAAACAAGTAAGGCTGAAGCTCCCAACCATAACTCATAATCCACCAATAAATTTATATTTTTAGTTTTTGGAGCATAATCGCTACTTAAAATTTTTATTTTAAATGTCACGTATATGAGTACATTTTCAGGGAAGTCAACTAAGTACATAAGTCCCTGAGCAGGAAGATGAAACAGGAAATGCAATAAAGATTACAGACAATATAGTGATACCATCTAAAGAAGATAAAGTTATATTTTTGTGGTATGGGCACTGCAATTATTCCTGCTAGTGGAATGAAGAAGTAGCTCAGAGAATGCAAAAGTGGCTAGAATTCTTCAAATACTTGGGCATGTATTCTTTCTTCATATGTTTACATTCTAAAACTGTTTTTGTTCAGGCAATGGTAAAAATCAGTCTGTCCTCTTGTTACTCATTGATGGTGAAAGCTGGGTGGAGACGGTGAAGCTCAGAAAGAGTGGGTGGCTGGCAGAAACCAGCTTCATATTTTGAAGTCAATTTACAGCAAAATGGAGGGCGACAGCACTAATGACAATTTAAGTACTACTACTTACTGATCATTATTTAACAGTATCACTGGGGTTGTATCTCTCAGGCTTTAAAAAGAGCATGGTTAAAATTGTTAGCATAGAGGGTTAGAAATACTTGTACACGATTTCTGTTTTATAGCCTGAATGGCTAACATTTTAGGGAAGAAATATAAGATCATTGAAGTGCCCAACACAAACATGCCTGGATAAGAACCCTGAGGCAAAAAAACAGAAGGATGTTGAGTCTCACCTCTTACAGGCAGCTTCCCTGCTTCTTGCTTATTCCGCTCCAGTTTTTCTGGGCTCCTGCAGACTGCACCATGAAATGAAGCTTTCTGATACATTGGCCTTTTATGGCTCTCCCATTGTCTCCACTGCATTAAGTTTGGATCCTTGACTAAATTTGAAACTCTTCCAGTGAAAATTGCTTTTCATACTTCCTCTGTCACTCTAAGAGCCTAGAGAGCTTTTATTTTTTTAAACTGGTTTTTTTTTTTTTTTCTTTTTGGCTCATGGGTTCCTTTCAAAATCTGGTAAAAGCAGTATATGCTTTGCACACTAATTCAGCATGTGCACAGCCTCCCTTGAAGTCTGTCATTTATGGGAAGCTTGGCTAAAACATTGTCAACCACTAGGAAATGGTCACTATATTGCTGTTCTTTGATGATGAAATTAAAGCAGAGAAATGTTAAGTGATCCCTCAAGTTTCCAGACTAGGAGACCGGTCAGCTAAAACTTCATTATTTTGTAAACTTGACTCATTTTATCAACATGCTTTTTAATTGTGCCAGCAAAGAACAACCCAGACTCACAAAATAGATTCATAGAAATTCAAGGAAATTCTACTCTCCCTGCTTGGATAGATATGGAATAGCCAAGAAGAAAGT
Organism: Pteropus vampyrus; assembly: GCF_000151845.1. Lineage (NCBI taxonomy): Eukaryota > Metazoa > Chordata > Mammalia > Chiroptera > Pteropodidae > Pteropus > Pteropus vampyrus. Next base: position 2,484,350 of record NW_011888953.1, on the reverse strand, counting down.
GGCAGGAAGAAAGCACGATATGAACAGGCAGGCTTAAAAGGGTTATACAGGAGGAAATGGGCAGGTCCTTGATTTGGCTTATTTCTCTTTCGCTTTTTATTTTGAAAACAAAATGGATTTTTTTTCCCACTCTTGTATTTTTTATTTTTGATGAACGGAGATCTTAACCCTTTCAGAATATTAGTACTCTAGAAGAAATAACCGACCCATCAATTTCAGTACAAAATGAACTCATTTTCCAATAAAAAGAGAGTTCCCACTATGTTCAATGGGATGAGTAGATTGTATTTAAACTCAAGAAGGGCAGGGGACCATTGTCTTTACAATTTAAACCCAACCCCAAGCTTAAAAAGAAAAAAAGAAAATCATTGTTCAACAAGTACTACTGAGAACACTGGATATCCGCATGCAAAAAATTGAAGTTGATGCCTTACCTTATATCATATACAAAAATTAACTCAAAATGGATCAAAGACCAAACATAAGAGCTAATAAAACTATAGGATTCTTAGAAGAAAACACAGGAAGAGCTTCATGATGTTCGTATCAGATCCATTGATTTCTTTGATGTGATGTCAAAAAACATAAGCAACAATAGAAAAAGTAAATAAATTTGATTTCTTTCATATTAAACACTTCTTATACATCAAAAGAAACTATCAGTAGAGTGAGATGATACCCCCCACACAGAATGAGAGGAAGTATTTGCAGATCTGATATGCGATTAATATCCAGAATATATAAAGAACTCTTACAATTCAAAAAACAAAACAAAACAAATGAAATCAAATAACCTAGTTAACAAATAGGCAGGAGACTTAAACAGACATTTCTCAAAATAAAATATTCAAGAGGCTAATAAGCACATGAAAAAAATGCTCAGAACAACTAACCATTAAAGAAATGTGTATCAAAACCACAATGAGATATCACTTTACACCCATCAGGATGGCTATTATAAAACAAAACAAAACGGAAACAGAAAATAACAAGTGTTGAACAGGAAGTGGAGAAATTGAAGCTCCTGTGAATTGCTGAAGAGAATGTAAAAAGTTACAACTCTTTTAGAAAAGAATGTAAAAAGTTACAACTCTTTTAGAAAACAATATGGTTTTCTCAAAAAATTAAATATACAATTACAATATAATCTGGAAACTCCACCTTTAGGTGTATACCCAATAGCATTAAAAAGCAGAGAAAAGAAGAGATATTTGGACATCCATGTTCATAGCATCATTATTTCCAATAGCCACATCGTAGAAGCAACCCAAGTGTCCATCAACAAAAAAATGGATAAACAAAATGTGATATCTATATCGATATCTATATTTCATCTATATCACAATGGACTATTATTCAGCCTTAAAAAGCAATGAAATTCTGATATATACTTGAAAATATTACACTAAATGAAATTAATCCAATACAAAAGGACAAATGTTCCATGATTCCCCTAATATGAGGTGCCTCAAATAGTCAAATTCATAAAGACAGAAAGTAGAATAGTGGTTATCAGGGCTGGGGAAGTAGGGAATGGAGAGTTATTGTTTAAATGCTCTAGAGTTTCAGTTTGGGATGATGAAAAAGTTCTGGAGGTGGATAGTGGTGATGGTTGCACCACAATAAGAATGTACTTAATGCCACTGAACTGTACACTTAAAAATGATTAAAATGGTAAATTTTATATTACATATATTTTTCTACAATAAAAAAAATAACTCCTCTTAAAAGATCACTAAACCTACTAATTATTTAGAAGAGAGTACTAAACCATTCTGCCATATGCTGTTATCTACAATTTTCATATTTAATCTTATTTTTCATAAATAACTATTGGGAAACTAACTCAGGAGCTGCTGTTGTGGGCTTTTGTATGTAGTGTCCCACTGCACATACAATCAAAGAGCCTTGGAGGAGGTAGTAATGAAAAGGTAGGGTGAGGACGCTAACCCATACCTCAAATATTTATTATTTGGCAGGTATATGTTGACTGCTTACCATGTGATTGGTAGATTGAATAAGCAACCTGAGTTTTAAGAACAAAAAGGGAAGAATGTAAAATGTAAGAGTATCCTTGCTTTGAATTTGTGTTGTGCCTGGTCAGAGAGCACGTGAGGGTAGGGGGCAGATATACTTTGCCTGGACCAACCTACGAATTCCCTTCTCAGGAGTATGCTTTTCCCAATCACAATCCAGGTTGAGTTATATTATACCCAGCAGCCTGGAGATCCTCATCTAGCCCAATTTCAGGTGATTCTTCCTCATTTAGGTCTAAAGATTTTCTTTGCTGATTCCTGTTGGGTAATTTCTGGTGTCTCAATGGTGCACCCTGCTGGAAATGCTCTACCAGATGTGCTACCTTTGAGGGACGTTGGAGGATCTCACTGCCAACAGTGAACCTACACAGTTGCCCCGCTTTCCAGTAGAAGGTACTCTGAGAAAGTATTAAGCTGACCCGAGGGGGTCTGATTGAGGCCCAACTCTTTTCTTGTTTGACAGAATTCACAAGGATGCAAAGATTCTTAGGAGTTACTGTGATAAACTTCCCTCTGAAAGCACAGTTCAGTGTTTGTATGCATTCAGCATCCTAATTCTTTCTGATTCACTCAGGTTTCCGAGGGCAGAGAATTCTCTTGAGCTCCCAAATCTATTTTATATCCTAAAGGGCCTGGCACTTTCCACCTCCATATCACACCTAATATATCAAAATGCATCCCATATCCAGAAACCTTTTTCTTTGCTACTAAAAAATCTTGAAAATTATTTTTTAAATTCTGCTTTTTAAATTATTTGCTAAGAAATAATTTATTTATTGTGATCTCTCAGCAATTCTGCTTTCTTGAGAATTTCCATGAAGTGAGAAAAACTGACTTAAATTTTTTATAAACGCATGAAATGTTTATTGATAATAAGAATAACAATGAAGTCGACATGATACATATTGACATGTAATTAAACATTTATTAACTTTGATTTTACATTTTTTCTTCTCCTTCCTTCCTTCCTTCCTTCCTTCCTTCCTTCTTTCCTTCTTTTCTTCCTTCCTTGTGTTTTACCTTCTATGCGATTCCTGGGAAGCCAACAACTCTATTCTTTTTTTCACACTCCTAGAGAAAACAAAGAATTATCAATCTTAATGATTAATAGGACTTCAACTTTGGTCCATCCACCCATCTATTTATTCATCTCCTTAGACTGTTGTACTATACTATGCCAGATTCTATCCAAGTGCTGGGAATAGAATGAGGTTTAAGATATAAGACACATTTCCAAACTAGAGGGGATATTCATCTTGTGTAGGGAGAGTAAATGTGACCAGTGCTAGGGCAGAAAAATAGGTAAAAAATAGGTAGAAAATAGGGATCCTGAGTACCAATGGCATGGATTTGGGGAGAATACAAATGCTTTTTGGATTGCAAATCACTGCAATGACACTAAGATAGATGAGAGATAGAGTTAGCATGTATTTATAAATAATTATCCTAGAATTTAAGTTAAATCCTAACATGTATATTGTTACCACGTTGTTGAGACTCTAAGTGTGTTTGCTAAGAAGGGCAAAAAACATTCTTGTAATATTAAAATTTTTATTGAAAAAGTTGAAAGTATAATTGAATGATAAAATGGAGAATGTGCTATGACTGTTTTAGGAAACCACATAAACATTTTAGAAATTTCATTGTAGGAAACTTCTGTGTTTGTTCAATCAGAAATGTAAGCTATGATTGCCATAGGAAGTTAATCTTACTAGCTAATTGTGTGATGATTAAAAGTTGGACTAAGACCTTGCTTATCTATTAGGATTCTAATTAATTCCACCAGAATGAAAGACAAAGCAGATCCTTTTAGTATTAGAAACATGGCTAATGTAATTCCTCCTTGTAAAAGTATAATAATGATTTCAGATAATTAACTGTAAAAGACAGCGAGGACTCTCAATTTTCTTAAACATGAATAAAGTTAAAATGGCACAATTAAAATTTAATAAATACCATTTATGTAAATTTAAAAAAATCCAAAGCAGGGTTGAATATATATATTTTTTATTGTTATCTACATATTCAGTGTAAGTATAAAAATATGGACTGGAAGGATACACATTAACTTAATGGAAGTGACTATATCTGAGTAGGGTCAGAGAGAGGAATGGCACCCAGATTTTTTTTCAGGGGAGGGAAAGTGGTATAAAGTACTCTACTGTATCTGTAATTGTTTTTCTTAAAAAGAGGTTCTGAAATATTTATGTATATGTATATGTAAACATACATATGTACACATATAGTATATTACACATATACATATAAAGTGTATGTGATATATATCTGTTTAATGTTTGTTAATTCTGGATACTGTGAATACCTGGATGCTTATTATATTTCTGTAAACTTTATATGAACATTTTTATAATTAAAAATAATATAGCATTACAGTTTGTTTTTTTATAGTTCTGTTTAAGCATAGAGGTAGAAGACGTTAAAACTGTATGCTGTGACACATTAAGTCTGTTTTGTCCATTTTTACTACTTGTTCAGTTTTTGTCCTATGTTTATAAAGATAACCTAGAAGTTTAATACAAATTCATCTGAGCCAGTTTTCAAATTAAATAACCTTAAAAATGCATATTTTTCTCCTTGATGATATCAAATAAGTTGTTCTCACCTGAAAGAATTCGCTTATCGATTTCACAGGCTATTCCCTCAAATGTGACTGGACAGGAACACAAACAGTATCCATCTAGCAGGACCACTGTACCCCCATTTTGGCATGAGTGGCATTTCGATGTACTGAATTCTTTGACATAATCTTCAATGGCTCTTTCCAAATTTTGTTTTTTTGGGTATGCATTCTTTAGTCTCACTGGAATCAGATTATGTATAGGAGACAGCTGCAAGAAAGCAAAACATTTAATTTTAGATCTTTTTCTACTGATGGAGCTCGTAATATTCTTCACTGAATTATTTATTCATTAACTAATTCAATAAGGGCTTATTGAAGAACTATTATTGCCAGATATGATGTTAGCTTTTAATACTATATTAGTGATCAAAACTAGTCATGATCTCTGTGATCATAGAGATGAATGGAAAGTGGAAACTATAATACATGTTATAAATGATGGGTATATGTGTTTTAAAATTGAACAATCATGGATTTAAGCTTTATCGACATATTATTTTATGAGTTGTTTTGCTTCCCTTTTCCCTCCTCTCCTTCTTCAGAAGATAGCCAGTTGCTTGTCTTGTCTAAGAGAAGATTTGTGCCCAAGGCCAAGTCCAGAATGCCCTTGAAGTTCTACTCTTTATTGACCTTTTACTCTAAAAGCCTGAACTCACTGGGAAATTTTTTCTGGGAGCAGTGTGAGAAGAATGCCACTGAAGGAGGAGATTCTATCAGTCCAGGATGGGGACAGAGTTAGTATGCACCTCAAGTAGCAGGAAATTAGAATTAGATCTCTAGCAGCTATTCTGGAGAGTAGCGAAAACTGTGTAGTGCCCTTGGATATCAAGGACCAGGGCTCTAGTTTTGTAAATGATTCTCATGCACAATCTTGGCATGGCAGGTGTGGAACCACTTAACTTCAAGTGAATATGTGAACTTAATCCATGAATTTATCAAGGTGACCACAGTGGACTAAATACTTACATATATCATTTCTCTGTTCCCCCAACAGAAGCATCAGAATTTTTCTATTAATTTAGGCAATCTCCCTGAACCCCATCCAACAAATTAATGAAGAATGAATTTTCTAGCAGCATGGAGGGATGGGATCTCAATGTCAAATTCAATTAGACTTAAAGAAAATGAAATAAAAGGACTTATTTTGCACATTTAAATTCCTGGAGTAAGATACAAAATTGCTCCAGTTGAATCAGGGAAGCTTGGAAAGTTTTTCCTGAGAAAATGACTATTAAGCTGAGATTTTAGGGTATTAAGGATAGAGTATTCACCTCATACATTGCAGAATTCAAAAAGTTCATATAGTGGAGGTATTATAACATATATGGAAAACTTGTATCATATGTTCATTAAATTTAAGCAAATTTAATTGTGTGACTAGAAAGAGCTGTTTTGAGTTGATGAATTGTTAGCAATTGAGGCCCTTTGGTGGCATAGCACTTTGCAACAAGAGATCACAAAATTTAAAAGAAATTGAAACCTAAAGATTTAAGAAAGAAGATATAAAAAATATACCACCAATTCCTGCAGCAGAGTAGTAACTGATTAAATATTGTCAACTAATACTTTTACTGAGGACAATGAGAAAAGCTGAACAAAGTAAAACCAAAATGAAAAATGTGCTTAAGGGCCCTAGAGAACTACAAGGTGATCAAACACAAAAAAGGTAATAAAAATATGGGAAGAGATGGAAATTCAGTGAGGTGAGTCTAGTATTTTGGGGCCACCAATCCCCTTTACACATTTCCTAACTGAGGAAGAGGCAGTCAAGGGGATAAAAGGGAGATCAACATATTACTGGACTGAGGGAAAGTGGTTGGAATTTAGGACCAGCAAAGGTAAACAAGCTGTACTTAGGGTTGGGACCCAAAACACTACATCCTTAGATGTAAGGAGCAAGTGGAAGTGGGGTAGCCCTGGCGAAGACTGCAACCTGGTCTGGATTAAATTAATCCTGAATTATTAGTACTCCAGAAGCTTTTCAGATGTAAATATATATTTCCTCTGGAGGAAAATAAAATCATCTCAGGCCTCAAACTACTCCTATAACAATTTTTAAATTTTGATATCAAGTCCAAAATAAAAATAACTATGTACACAAGGAAACAAGGCAACAGGAACTTTAGAAATGATATAAGCTAGAAACAGAGCAATGGAGGATGCCAAGATTTGAGTTATTAGTCATAGACTTTAAAATAACTATGTTTATATAAGCAGAGAAGAGAAAATTATTTTTTAAAATAGAAGATTTGAAAAATAAGACAAATAAATATATTAGAACGATATAATAATACGCAAATTAATGAACCGGTTGAATAGCAGATGTGACACAACTGAAGCAAAGTTAATGAATTGAAATATAGGTCAGAAGAAAAAATATTGACCATCAAGTATGAATGATAAATATTTGGGAAATACAGAAAGAGCATAGAAAATATAAAAGGGTGAGAAGGTAAAAGATTCATATAATTTGAATCCCAGAAAGAGAATATATAAGAAGCATTATTTGAAGAGCTAATGGCTGAGAATATTATTAACTTGTTGACAGACATCAAGATACTCCATTAATGAAAAGCTACATTATTTTTTTTTTCTTTTGCACCTAGGTACATCAGAGTAAAATTGCTAAAAAAAAAAAATAAATAAAATAAAATTAATAATAATAATAATAATGGAGAAAAATCTTAAAAGCTGTTTAGTAAAAAGCTGTTTAGTAAAAAATAGCTCATTGGTCTAAGACAATGAGCTATTCATAGGGAAATTTTTTACAAAGTGACCTTCTAACTTATACCATACAAAAACTAGGTTGATTGTAGATGGAATTATAAAAGCAAAGCAATAAAGTTTCTGGAAGGTATAAAAAAGTATCTTCAATACCTTGTGGTAGGGCGTAACTTTAAATAGGGCACAAAAGCACTAACTGTAATGAAATGAAATATACATTTAACTACATCAAAAAAGAAAAGAAAAGAAAACATCGACATCATTATTCCTGATATGATGCACTGAGAAGAACACATCACTTTTGTGGTATTCAGGCCAAAATGCATAGCCTCAATCTACTCTAAGCCTAAACTGAGAGACATTTGACACAATAACTGACCAATAATCAAAAATGTCAAGGTCATGAAAGACAAGGAAAGTATGAGGAAATGTCACAGATTGAATAAGACTAAGAGGACGTGGCAACCAAATGCAATGCGGGATCCTGACTGGATCCTGAAACAGAAAAAAAAGAGATTAAGGAAAAACTGGTGAAATTTAAATAGGGTCTGTGATTTAGTTAATGTTAATTTTTTAATTTTGATTATGGTACTATGGTTATGTAAGTTGTTAATATTATTGGCTGCTGGGTGTAGGGTATATGTGAACTCTGTACTATTTTTGCAATTTTATAGTAAGTCTAAAATTATTTCAAAAGTTAAGCAGGGTTGGGCCTGGTTAGTACTTGGATGGGAGACCACTTAGGAAGACCAGGGGCTTATAGGCGTTAAAAAAAAATTAATTAATTAATTAAATTATTTCAAAATAAAAAAGTAAAAAAGAGGACATTGGTTATCAAGAATATCATTGAAAGGTGAAAGTCCTCAAGTGATAGAAGACATTTATAATACTTTTAAGTGAGAATAGTCTCAGATCCCGAATGTATTAAGTACTTTTATAAAGTCAACACAAATGTTCACCAGCATAGTCTTTTGTGAATTAGTATGTAGGATTCAGATTTCAACTGTGTCATCTTTATTTGGAGGAAAGAAACCTCATACCAACATTGCCACATTGACACAAAAAACATAAGCATGTGGTAGAGTTATTTTGGTTTTTAAGAAAAGAAATTCATCTTGTTTTACCCTTCAAAGTCAAGTCAAGCCTAGATAATCTAAGATACAGGAATAAAGGGTCATGGAGAAAATACAATTTAGATAAAATGCATAAACAGTGTTCAAAGAGATAAAGATGAAGGAAGTCTAATGGCAACAGTTTCAGAGGAACCTCAAACTCTGGAGTCAAAAACCCACAGGAAGACAATTAAAATGTACTTCTTGAAGTTTTCCGAAAGTGCCATCTTTTTTTCTGATAAACTTTGGCCTTCTGTTAAGTTAGCTATCCCAGCTAAATCTTTCTACCCATTGCAGATATATTTTCAGTGGATATAGTCTATCGTGAAATTTGTTAAAATACAAAAAAAAAAAAAAAATTGACAATGCAGTTTAATATTAAGTACATTCAATTTCTTATAGGCTTCCAAACTTATTAAACTATATGTACCACATGTAGTTTGTTGATAGAATGAGTGTTACTTTTATTTCCATACAAGAAAGTTAGGAATGCTTTTCACTATGTCGTTATAACTATAATGACTGTAGAACAGAGCACTGATGCTCTTTAACACCTGACACATCACTCACTGCTGAAAGTTGTACAGTATATCAAAAACGGTAGACTGATTTGTTCATCATTACCCAAGCTGTTACAGAAAGAGCTTAGTATAGCTTGACGTGTGGGTGGATAAGAGTGGTTGAAAAAAATGAGAAAAAGAGAACTGAGAATGGAAAAGGCAAGACAAAGTGAAAAGCAACACAAGTACACAAAACTTATGCAAAAGAACCATTTGCATGAGGTGGGTGACAGATTTAGTTATATTTTCTAACCCATTGAGTAAGAAAATGGAATTTAATGATCACATGCATATAAGAAAAACTTACCTGATTCCCCCAAACACAAAATGATCCTCGAAACTGATTAAAGAGTAATTTCTCCCATGAGTTCTCATAAAGGAGACATTATATCATGTAATATCCTTTTAGTAAATTAAGTAGTGAGTTACATAACTTTGTTTTTATAATGTCAAAACAAAACTTTATAGGAAGCCAATATGCTATAGACTAGCTATACCAATCTCTGCAGCTATTTCTCTAGAGAAATCATAAACTTTATATTTCTCAGGCAATCGTTAATAAATGTAGTTTTTCTCAGCTGACATTTTTATATCTAGTTTGTAGCAGTAAACTTAATAAGAGATCAAAGTTCAGCTATTCTGTTGAAATAAAATGTAGAATCATTTGTGTTCACATTCAGACAAACTAGAAATAGAATTAATATACTTCCATGAAAGCTGAAGACTATGACAAAAGTAAATACTGAAAGAGAGGCCCAGCCTATTTCCTCTGCATGGAGAAAGGCTGAGGAGAAATTCTTGGGCTGAGTCAACACATTCCTTAAGAAGTGTTTTGCGGTTTGCTGAAACACGCAAAGGGGGAAATAAAGCCACAAGGTTCTACTTAATAGAGAGCATGGCCATAGTTACTATAGCATGAAATATATATAACTATATGATATTAAATATGTGTATATACACACAAGTGTTCTACTTAGGAAATCTCAGTGATATATTCATATTGCTTTTAATTTAGACTAATATAACTTCTTAGTGTTTACTCCAAGATAAATTGTTTGCAACATAAATACTTAGGTACTTGATTTAATTTACTACAGAGCATTAAATATAAACCAGTTAATAGTTTAGCATGGATGGGGAGAGATTTTACCAATTCTTTAAATAATTATATAGGAAGATCAATTATTTAAAAATTCAGATCGTCCCCAGTGTTTGAGCATGTCATCCACAGACAATAGAATGCTTCAACTTACCAAAGAACGAATTAGTAACTATAGATTGGGTAATTATCTCATGGAAATAGCTTCCACTTAATCAAAGGACCATGTCTACTGGATTTACGAGAGCAAAAGAACTTGGAATCTATTTCAAGGTCAAACTTCATGATATCTCACATCTCTTTAGGAATCTATTTCAAGGTCAAACTTCATGATATCTCACATCTTTATCTCTATGTGTGAGATATCATGAAGATATCATACATAGTCAATAAAAACCATAATATTTTACTATTTTCTGAGCTTCATCTACAAAAGACTAATTTAAAAAGTGGGTCATGGTAGACTAACTGTAGCTGCCATTTTCTTAGGTAAACATTGATATGAAAAGTTCAGGCTTCCAATGTATATAAAAAGAAAGATATACAGATATTTTAGATGGAATGCGTACCAATCTAAAAATCTGGGGGTTAAAAAATTTAAAAATAAAACTAATAAAAATAAATAAAAATAAAAATCTAGGGGTCAATAGTTGCCTTTAAAAATAGGATAAACTATATTTTGCATCCAGCCCGTAAGACTGTACCAATAGAGTTGATAAAGGTCTTTCAATAGTTCTAGGTAAATCCAGTAATAAATCTTGAGCAGATGCTTCATTTACTTGAGATTTTTAAAATGAGCTGTAGAATATGCTGGACTATTATTGAGACCTTCTCAGAGAACAATCTTAGATCCATATGAGGATAGTTGAACTGCTTTTGCAGAGATGAGAAGATAAACCCTTTGTGTTTCTATCTTGCTGTAAACATCCACCTAAATTCTTTCCTTATTTAATATCTTCAGACATAGGTTTACTTCGCTGAGTTCAAGAAAATAAATTTAAATATGATTAAAATATAATAAAATAAAAGGGCTTTTTCTGATTTTAATTTCATATATGGACATGCTAATTTGGCCAACTTTTTCTCCCTTTTTGTCCTACTTTTAGGACAAAACATCTGAAGTCTCACAGATATGTTTCCACATCAGTGAATGGCTAGATTTATGTAACCTGAAGGATGAGTATATTATAATTTTTCAGTTTCTAAGTTCTTCCCTCACATAAATAAGGTAGTTTTGGTGGCATCACTCACTCTTGAAAGATGATAAAATAAAAGAAAGGAACAAAATTCTCCAACAATTAGACCTATCAAAATGTCAACAGGTCTGTAACTCAAGTTAATCAAACTGAAGTAGGGGTCTGTCGAAGATAAATTTGACCCAAAGGAAGAAAATTGTGAAACATATAGGGAAAGTTATAAAGGAAGTAGGAAAAAAAATAAAAGATAAAGGAAAACACATACCCTTTTTAGTTAGTTTGAGGAGAGAATGATTAAACTAAATAACATTGGCATTTATATCTTCATAATTATAACACAATTTCCCTCTTCCCCAGGAATAAGTACTAAATTGTGAACTCCCAATGGATTTATAAACTAAAGACTATTATAATCAAGTTGCAAACCAAAACCAAAATGAAACACCACCTCACACCTCTTAGAATAACAAGTGTTGGAGAGGATGCAAAAGGGAACACTCATACCCTACCAGTAGGAATGTAAACTGGTACAGCCACTATGGAAAACAGTATGGAGATTCCTCAAATAATTAATAATAGATCTACCATATAACCCAGCAATCCCTCTTCTGGGTATCTACCTGAAAAACTTGAAAACACATATTCATAAATAGCTATCTATCTATCTATCTATCTATCTATCTATCTATCTATCTATCTATCTATCTATCTACCATCTATCTATATGTGTGTGTGTGTGTATACATACATATATATCCTTATGTTCATTGCATCACTATTCACAATAGCCAAAACATAGAAACAACCTAAGTGTCCTTCAACGGATGATTGGATAAAGAAGATATGGTACATATAAACAATGAAATACTACTCAGCCATAAAAAGATTAAATACTGCCATTTGGGACAACATGGATGGATCTTGAGAGTATTATGCTAAGTAAAATAAGTCAAATGGAAAAGTGCAAGAATAATATGATTTCACCCCTATGTAAGATATAAAACGAAAAGCAACAAACAAACAAAACGAGCAAGCAAACATGAAAAACAAACGTATAGACACAGACAACAGAATGGTGGTTACAAGAGGGATGGAGAAAGGATGAAGAGGGTAAAGGGGGTGAAATATGGGGAGGGAAGGAGACTAGAAATATGGGGAGGGAAGGAGATTGGGTGGTGAGCATACAATAGATTATGCAGATGTCATATTACAAAGCTGTACACCTGAAATTTAAATAATGTTATTAATCAATGTTATCTCAATACATTAAATTTAAAAAATACAAAAAAGAAATAATTTCCAGATCATAAGAATTGCTTGCCCTTGGTCTTATTTTCTGGGACCTTATGAACATTCCTTTCATGAAAGCCCTTAATAAACCTGATTCACCTGTGTTTGAAGTTGTAGCATGATGTCACCTGAAGGCAAGGTACAGTGAGGGTCACCTGAAAGAGA
>NW_011888953.1:2464121-2470442 GCF_000151845.1 Pteropus vampyrus | reverse complement strand
ATTTTAAGATGATTTTTGTTTATCCTTCTTCATTATTATGGATGAGAAAACTGAGACTCAGAGAGGTAGCACGACAACGCCAAGGTTACTTAGTTAACTTAAGGGCCAAATATTGAAATTATGACATTTGATGGCAAGTTCAGTTTTCTTTTCAATTCATCAGTAGTTTTCAATCATGGCCACATGTTAGTGGTTGGTATGCTTTAAAAAATATCAGGCTTTTCTCTTGTCTGCTTCTCCACTATCCTTAAAGGTGTCTCAGCATTTGTATTTCTGAAAATGCTCTCAGGTATTTATGAGTAGAGTAAAAATTGAGAATTCCAGTACAGCTTCATGCTTGTAAATCTACTAAAGATTAACAGAAGTAGTATTTATACCAAGATACTAATATTTTTAAAAGGGTTATATATTGATTTAATGTTAAGGATAAATTAGGGATTTCTCTTTTTATTCCAGTTTTATTGAGATATAATTGACAGACATTGTATAAACTTAATGTGTAGACATACATATATACTGCAAAATAATTACCATAATAAGTTTAGTTAATATACATCACTTTGTAAAGTTACATAAATTTTTTTTCTTGTGATGATAACATTTAGGATCTACTCTCTTAGTAATTTTCAAATATACCATACAGCATTGTTAACTATGTACAGTAACATCATATCTTACACCCCCAGTACTTATTTATCTTATAACTGGAAGTTTGTACCCCTTGACCAATTGGCTGAAGGTGGATTAGAAATTTCAGGTCAGGTAGAAGGTTGAGTTAGAAAAATGTTTTGCCTTTCTGCTTTTTCCATAGATACACACGGTACCATCACTTGCTCATTCAGAAGCTTTGTTAAAAATAGAGGGGAAAAGAAAACTTTTCCTCAAGATATTTTTCTACCATTGCTTTCTACTATTGCCATTATAAATACACAAATCTATAATGACTATAGTGTGATTGAGGTGAGCACTACACAAACCTGCACAATAGTGATACGGATGGATATAGTCTATGGGTTACTTGTGTTCAGAATGGTTTGGAAAGCACTGAAAGATACAATAGTTTTCAAACGCTTCTTTTTTTAAATAAAGAGAAACTAGACAATAAAGAGAGCTCATAGCAACAGGGCAGTATTCACTGACCACCACCTTTCTTTTATTTTTAATGTAACCATACTTACCAGTTTTACCATCACCCCTTTTTAAACAATCATTTTTATCAATATCTCCTTTGAGTTCAACTCCAAAATTCACAGATAAGTCCACATTAAACCCGAGGCATTTCTTTACGTCTTTTAGTTCAATATCTGTTGAATGTATATAGTTGAAAATTATTAAATCACGTCATCAATATCATAAATAAATTTTAATTTTGCTATCTTTAAGGAGCATCCTTACTTGGATTCCTAGACATTATTATTGAATTCAAATGCAAGGTCATATCTGTCCTGCTTTGTCCTCATATTAGAGTCTAGTGACCTCCTTTTGACTTTGCTTGCCAGCTTAATGGCAAAGGACATACAAATTTACCCCTTGTTTAAAAAGGACATAGGTCAGACTAGGGTGGTTACAGTAAAGTCCTAAACCTCTAATACCATAGAAGAGAGACAATAACGTTTAACATGTATTAAATGCTTACCGCATGCCATTCTAAGCATTTTGTATGCATTATGCATTAACTAATTTAATCCTTGCATCAAGTTCTGTTATTATTCTCATTTTACAGATAAGGATACCGAATTATAGAGCAGTTAAGTAACCTGCTGATGGTATTCAGTAATTAGTGAAATTAGTATGTAAACCTAGAGCTGCCTGGCTATTAAGCACTTCTCTGTATTGACTTCATAGTTTGCTCATGGGATTTATCCAACATCTCATGATCCTCTCTGGAAGTCTCAGTTTGTCATTAAGGTAGCTGGTGCTTTGCTTTGAGCAGATGGTTTATATATGAGACAACTCTGTTTGGTCCTGTGAATCAGTCTTGGAAGCTGACTCATTGTGGTATGTGAATGCTCTAGTTATTAGGAAGAAAGATCCTAATATTTACTAAAGCATATAATTTATTGTCTAGTACATGACTTAAAAGGGAATGATTCCTTTATTTTAAGAGTAAACTGCCAGGCCTCACCTCATTGATCATGTTAGTTTTTGCTCTTATTTATCATTTCAGGTATCTCTCTCTCTCCCTCCCCCCACCCACCCCACACAAATATATGGTGGTTTGTCCTGGAAGCCAACATGATTTATGAAAAAGGAAAGGGAGAAGTTAATCCCAGGGTTCTATGGTCAGTTTTAGAAGTAGAGATCTGGGAGCATTTAGGCATTTATTCAACAAATATATTTTATGCACCCACAATTAGTGAGAACTTGAGAAATATCAGGTGAAATTTCCCATGGGAAAGGAAGGGGGATCAAAATGAAAGACAATGCTTAAAATCCAGAACACTAGATTTCCAACCTTAACCTAAGAAGCATGAGGACTCTGATTCTGAAGATGAAGATGAAAATACCTAAGTGACCTCAAAGACCTTAGAGTCTCTGCTTCAACCCTGTGGACGTTTCCATGTCCAGACAGAGTCTGGACATCCCAAATTGAGGTGGAAGACATGGCTTTGTCCTCAGATATTGCCACTAGAGAAGTGAGAAAGATGACTTCCTCTTTAAAAACACCAGGACTGACCTAATGATCTTTGTCTATTAAGGCCAGAAGGTCAATAGATTTAAGTTGGTAGCTCTGAGTTGCCCAAGATTAAAGATTTCAGCCCATGGAGATTTTTCACCAAAGAACTCTTAGCCCGATGGGTTCCTTGTGTTTTGGTCACCCAAGCTGATCCTTTCTCTTCTGGTTTTCAAGTTACTCAAGACACAGTCCTTTTGTGCCCCTTCCCTGTGTGATAGCTATATCAATAGAGCTTACCAGACAGGGCTCAGAGACCTCGTTATGCTACTTGCAGGATATAGCCCTGTGAGGCAGTATAAGCCAAGCAATTTCATATTCTGCTCCCCTGGGCAAGGCCTCTACCTGCTCAAGACCAGACCAAGGCATCAAAAGGAACTGGTTTTGGCCACATATATTTATTTCATTCATAGGGTGTTTACCAACTATGGGGACAGTGTCAGCTCTGAGATCATAGATGCATCTCATTCTTTACTTGACACTAACAGAAGCTATGGGGAAGGAGCCATGAAAGTGATTTGGTTTGGGATGACACTTCCTCTCCTAAGAATAATACCCCAAAACTTTGAGAGCAGAGAGAAGAGATATGCTGACATCCTTCACCTCTTTAAGAAATATTATAACTTGCCATAATTATAAAATCAGTACTCAAAACTTATTAACATAATCCCCTTGCATCTACTTTATTCTTAAAAGGTTTAGATAAATGCTTCAGGCCAGAATGGCAATTATGTACCACATAAACCTATACATATGGCAGACCTTGATGATCAACTATGGCCTTCTTTCCATCACTTTAATTGTGGTCAGAAACCTACTCAACGTGGACCCAATTAAAATACCACCATATGATTGGAATTGTCATCATACAAGGTTAAACTAATTTTCCACCCTTGCTTTAAGATGTTAGACTTGTATGGTGTTAACATTGCTTTCTCCCTAAGAGAACATTTAGAACAGTATTTTCCTGCTAATACTGAAGAATAATTTGGAAGATAATCATCATACATATAACTGAATCAGTCTACTGAATAAAAAATAAGTTATGTAAATTATGTCTCTTGTACCTTTTTTCACCATTTAAATAGGATTTCATCAAAAGTAGCATTACTGAAGAATTTTGTGCATTTCTCAGCAGTTCTGCTGAGTATGACCAAGTCATCTTGTTTGAGGTAAAAGTCAATTTGCTGTTTGATAAGGTTTTAGATTCTGAAGGGCAGGGAGAGGATCCTCAAAAAAGCAGGTTACAAAACTCTATTCTAAAGCCTTTAACTATTGAAAGAGGTTAGCAATAGGAATAGTGGTTGATTAAAACAATATTAGAAGTGAGAGTTCTATTTCTAGGTATACCTTTCTCTTTCATGTTAGCTTTATCCAAAATATATATTAGTTCATAGAATCCTCCTAGAGACCCAGAACTACTGTAGTGGGTTCCATAGTTTTCCAAAAATGCATAATATTCCCCCTTTTCATAGGTAGTTGGCAGAGCTTTTAAATCATCCAAGAAAGTTGGTGTCAGCATAACATCCCGACTTCTCATCACAAATCTTCCCAGATCAACTACTCCTTTCACACGCAGAAACATTTTGTCCTTTGTTGTAGAACAGAAGAAAATAAATGTGAGTTTTATGACCATTATTTCACAAAATCACAAAGTTTAGAATTTCCACAGGTAATACATTTTTTAGCAGTGCCCATAAGATACCACTTTAACCCACTAGAATGGCAACTTTACATACTATCCATATCAACTGTTGATGAAGATGTGCAGCAACTAGAACACTCTTATACATTGCTGGTGGGAGTGTAACCACTTTGAACTGTTTGGCAGTTTCTTATCAAAGAAAGCACACATCTACCCTATGACCAGCAATTCCATTTTTACAAATTTACCCAAGATCAATGGGAAAAAAATAGTCCACAAAAAGGCCTGCACAAGATTTTTATAGCAGCTTTGGTCAGGACTCCCTAAAATTGGAAATGATTCAAATGTCCATCAACAGGGGAATTGATAAATTGTAGTATATTCACACAAAAGAATACTAGTTAGCAATAAAAATAAACAAACTACTGATACATGCAACAGCATAAGTAAATTTCAAAAATATTATGCTGAGTGAAAAAAGTCAGACACAAAAGAATATATACTGTATGATCTATTTATATCACATTCTAGAACAGATGAAACTAAGTTATGATCAGAGAAATCTGGTCAGTGGTTGCCCCTCAGGTGGTAGGGAATTGATTGTAAAGGGCATGAGGGAATTTTTCTGAGGTTGTGGAACTGTTCTATATCATGTTGGAGAAGGCGGTTACACAGGCGGATACAACAGTCAAAACTCATGGAACTATGTGCTTAAAATCTTTGCATTTTTATTGTATGCAAATTATACCTCACTAAGTTGAGTTAAAAAATATTAACAATGGAAGAAAATATAGGCATTATATATGAGGCTCAATTTTTTTATTTTGCAAATGAGGGAACTGTGATCCCAAGGTATAAAATTATTTGCCCCAAATGACACAGATAGTCTGTGGCAACAAATGGTACTAAAAACCTAGGTCTCAAGTCTCCTTGTTTCTTCCACTACGTTCTCTTAATCTTTGATAACAGAGATGGTACAGACAATATTTTGAAACATGGATTTCAAGCCAAACTAATACAACAATTAAATATTTCCTGGGATGATGGCTTAAATTTTTAAGAGAAGAGTGAGACAGTGGTAATGAACTATGTGATTCATTGCCATAGACCATCTCAGCCAAAACTAAATTACAATTAGCACTCATGATTCATTGCCATAGACCATCTCAGCCAAAACTAAATTATAATTAGCACTCATGATTTTATAGATGATTCTCCTGAGACTCTTCTGCTGTAGTAGCAGTTGGCATATGTTAATTGCGTGGGAGTTAAAAACATTTTATTATTTATTAAAGATACATCTTCGTGAATATGAAAATCATACCATGATTTCTATGTTCTAGAAGCACAATTGTTCGCTGCATTACTTAACTTCAATTGATAGTGGGTGAATCAGTCTCTAACAAAAGTCCTAAAGGAACTTAGTGCAGATGTAATAAGTCATATGAGTTCCCCGACTTGCATAACTTGCATAACAATTCTCAATGGAATCTCAAAGATGCACGAAACATTTGGATTCCTTTTCATTGTTACTAAAATTAGGAGATATATCTTGTCAGAAAGATGTTCTGTTCTTTGGCTCATCTTATTTTAGAGGTAGACCTTAGGTCATTCCCATTCAAATGTACTGTTGTTTCTTGCATCTTAAAGGAATTAAAAAAAAAAATATATATATATATATGTATGTGTATGTATTGAGGTAAATACACACACTAATAGCAAAAAATACAAAGACAAAATACATAGTGAGGTTCAGAAAAATCGATACTTTTCTGTGTTGTCGGTGGGAATATAAACCATTACAAACCTTCTGTAATCTGGCAGTATGTAGTAAATGCCTTAAAATGTGCCTTTCTTAGCGTACAGGAATTTATTCTAAGGAATCAGATTTGTATACGTTGCATGTTTAAGCATTATTCATCACTGCAAAAACTTCGAATTAATCTGAACTTCAGTGGTAGAGAATTGGTTAAATAGCACGAAGCATTTATTTGATAGATCA
>NW_011888953.1:2449432-2464071 GCF_000151845.1 Pteropus vampyrus | reverse complement strand
TAAGGTATAATTTGCATACAATAAAAATGCAAAGATTTTAAGCACATAGTTCCATGAGTTTTGACTGTTGTATCCACCTGTGTGGTCACCAACGATCTTCAAAATGCTAAAGCCAGCACTTGTTTTTTAGTCCTCATCTTCTTTGACATACATATTAGCACACTTGACACAGTTCATCACTCTTTTCTCCTTGATAGTGTCTTTTCTTATCCTCCAAGGCAATTCTTCTCAAACTGTAAAATGTGAAAAAATCACCTAGAGAATCTTGTTAAATGCAATTTTGATTCAGTAGGTCTAGAGTAGAGTCTGAAGTTCTAGATTTCCAGTGATGTAGACGCTGCTGGTCCATGGACCACACTTTGAGTAGCAAGGTTTTAAGGCCGTGGTCCCCAACCTTTTTGGCACCAGGGACAGATGCTACTATGAGAATCTAATGCCTGATGATCTGAGGTGGAGCTGAGGCGGTGATGCTCGCGCTGAGGTGGTCCCCAACCTTTTCGGCACCAGGGACAGATGCTACTATGAGAATCTAATGCCTGATGATCTGAGGTGGAGCTGAGGCAGTGATGCTCGCGCTGAGGAGTGGCTGCAGATACAGATGAAGCTTTGCTCGTTTGCCCTCCACTCACCACCTGCTGTGTGGCCTGGTACTGGTCTGTGGCCCAGGGGTTGGGGACTCCTGTTCTAGAATATTACACTGGCCACATCTTGCTTTTCTTTGTTGGTTCCTCCTCTTTTTATTGAAATTCCTTGGGTTTAGTCTTTCATCTTCATTTTTTTCTGTCCACGTTAACATTGTTGGTGGTCTCACCAAACCCTATGACTTTAAGCACCATCTATATATCAACAACTCCCAAATTAATAGCTCAAGCCCAGAACTCTTTCCCAAATTCCAGAATCATAACACTACTTTCTACTTGACATCTCCAATTGGATGACTAATAGACATCTCAACCTTAATCTAACTAAAACTTAACCACTGGTGTTCTTTCCAAATTTGCTCTACCTGAAATTTTCCCCATCTCTGTTGATAGCGATGCCATCCTTCCAGTTGCTCAGACCTAAAACCTTGGATCGTGTTTGATTCTACAACTATCTTGTCTGAACTACCATCATCTCTCACCTGGATTCCTGCAATGACTTTTAATGAAATGTCTTGCTTTTGCTCTTAACTCCCATAAGCTTTTCTCAATAGAGTGCTAAGAGTAATCATTTAAAATGTATTAGAGGATGTGAATCTTCTATTAAAAACATTCCAGTGACCTCTCATGTTACTCAGAGGAAAAGGAAACTCTTAGAATAAGCTGTGAGGCCCTTCATGCTCTGGTTCAAGGTAACCTCTTTAACTTTTCCTGGTTCACTTTGGCCCAATGGGCAGGTATGTTCCCATCTTAGAAATTTGTCTCTAAAAGTTCCTTCTGCCAGATATATCATCCTATATATAACTATTTGGCTATCTTCTCTCCTTCAAATATTTGCTCTGACCTTATCTTCTCATTGAAGCCTACCCTGAACTTCCTTTTTAATACTGCTATCTGCCCAGCACTCTCAACTTTCCTCATGTTATTCTATTTTTCATTTTACTCCATAACACTGATCTAAATACTACATAGCTTCTTTTTTTTTCTTTTTTTCGCTATTCTGTTTATTGTTTTTGTCTATCTCCCCATGCTGATTATCCACCTCGATGTGGACAGGAATCTTTGTTAGTTTGGTTCACAAATGGATTGTAAGCTCCGGGAGCAGTGCCTGACCATGTAGCAGTCCACAAATTAAGTGTTTGTTGAATGACTTAAAGAATTTTCCAATGGCATACTTTAGGTAGATATTCATATGACTAGATAGGCAATGTATGGACTCATAAAAATTATAAAATTAGGCATAACATATCTACTAAGAGTGAATTATTATTATTTTTAAAGTGGGAGAAGGGTATTTAAATAGATGACTCTGCTACCAGAAAAGAAAGAATGAGCATTTTACTAGCATCATACTGATTACAGAAAGTATATTCTATATTTGTTCCAAAGGTGCTGAAACAAACTTTTAAATCTGGCTTAAGTATTAAAAAACAAACATATTTTCAAAGTCTCAAATTAAAGGTATGATTATAAAGTAAGCAGGCCAATTTCATATGCAATGTGTACAATTTCATAGCATATTACCTTAGAGACACACTTTATAGTAAATAAATGGCCATCATCCTAAGGCACTGCAATGAATTACCAAAATTACTCAGTATGCTTTTTCATTGTAATTCTGAAGATAGTATAAATTTAAGCATATTACTACAGTCTCAGTCCAAAAGTACACTCTGAATTCTTAATAAACTTGTTCTCTATTCACTACAACCAAATATCTCACCCACTTACTGCTGCTAAATCCTATATAAGACTTTTCTCCAGTTACCATTCTTCTTTCTCACCTTCTAGCTACATATTGGAGAATTTGCTGACTATTAATTTTTTTCTCTCTTATGAGCTTGATCTGCTCTAAACACTTAAACTTAAAAGAAGGGGTTTGATTACTTTACAAAACATCCCATTATATTCTCCACATGAAGTGTTTAGTCTTACCTTCTTAGAAGAATGTGACAAGAACAGTTGGTAAATTTCATTTTTGGAATATGTAAATCGAAATGAGCCCTCAGCATTTACTTGGGAAGTATTATTCTCTGGAACTTCTGCTTCTTCAAGGCATCCTTTCTGTCTACTTTTACAGAGCCCAAGTGCTTCAGTAGGTGTGAATTTTAGAGATACACCTGCATTAAAATTTGATGTCGTCTCTTTCATGACACTTTTGAATGCTTCAACTTGTTCTTCATAATGTTCAGTTCTGAAATTTTTATCAACTTTGGTCTAAAAGAGAATAACAAAGTGTTGTTAAAAACAGCATACAAAAACCACCCAAAATAAACACAGAACCGCCCCACCCCCCACCCTACGCGCACGCGCGTGCGCGCACACACACACACACACACACACACACACACACACACACACAATTATTTGGAAGGAGAGCAAAGGAGTTAAGAATGAAGGCACTGAGATGAGACTACTGGAGTTCAAATACAGACTTCATAAGTTGGAGGACATTGTACAATAACCTTTCTACACCTAGTCTGATTCCTAGTCTATAAAATAGGGATACTTTCTACAAAAGTGGTTGGGAGGGTTCAATGCGATAATAAATATGACGGACTTAGAATATAGCAAGCTTTCAAAAGTTAATATGTTAATAATTAAGAAGCAAGTTGCATAACAGATGCACAATATACTTCCACTTGTGTAACAGAAAAAAGAGAACATAGAAAATGATAAAGCTAATCCTTACTGAGGGTTTATGGGCCAGGTACTGTTTTGTTTATTTCATATATGTTAATTAATTTAAGTAGAAAGGCCAAGACTTAACCTTTACGATCTACTGCCTGTAAAAACAAACGAACGAACAAACAAATGCTTTCTATGTGCATAGAAAATTACTGGAAATATAGAAAAACCACAGACAGTGTTTGCCTTTGAGAAGGAGAACTATAAAATGGGAATGTGGAGTGGGAACATTTTTCCTTGTATAATCTATTATGCTGTTTGGACTTTTTAATTTTTCCCCCCACATTTATTTTTGCATTTAAAAAAACTGAACTAAGCAACCTAGTTAAAAATTAAAAATTTCAATTAAAATATTCCTTTCCAAGTTGGCTATTGTCAGATATCAAAGGGAGGATTGTTAATTTTAATGGTTAAGCTCTTTCTAGAGGTACTCTTGAAAGAGACTGTAATTCTCTTTCATCTGGGAAGGAACATCCATCCTTTCAGTTAGTGCCAGAGACTAGATTCAGCAACATGCATTGGGTGACTGTTCTGCATAGGGAATGGTATGGTCGAAATCTTATGTCCCCCATAAATCCAGATGTTGAAATCTTATGTCCCCCATAAATCCAGATGTTGAAATCCTAACATTGATGTGATAGTGGTAGGGGGTGGGGTCTCAGGGAGGAGACTTCATGAATGGGATTAGTGCTCTTATAAAAGCCACCCCACAGAGCTCCCTAGCCCTGTCCAACACGTGAGAACACAATGAGAAGTCTGCATCCTAGAAGACGTGACCATGCTAGCACTCTTATCTCAGACTTCCAGCCTCCAGAACTCTGAGAAATACATTTCTGTTGTTTTTAAGTTTGCTTGTCTCTGGTGTTTTGTTATAGCAGCTCTAACAGGCTGAGAAAGACAACCTAATGTTACCATCTAATGGGAAAGACAGAAATGTGAATAATTTTCTTTAAGGCAAGTCATGCTGGGGAGAGCGCTCAATATAAAGGGGGAAGAGTAACCTAAACATGTCACTTCCATGCTTAAAAATCTTTCGAAGTCTTCCCACTGCCTATGAGATAAAGTCTAAACTAGACTTATTTCAAGTTAACCTCTCCTGACTGTACTCAAGCCCTCTGGCCACCTTTGTATTTCCACAGCCTATGCTTCTTCCCACCATAGGGCCCTTTTATACTTTCTGGAATGTTCTCTAGCACCCAATCATCCTCCCGTAATACAAACATTATGCACACTCATACACATACATTTCTCTCGCTCTCCCCCCGACACATACATACATACCATACCCTTTGCCCTGGTTAATTCATACTTCCGTTTCAAGTCTTAGCTTAACCATTAGGGAGGCCTTGCCTGATCCCACAGACTAACAATCCATTTTCTATAAGCTCTCATGGCTCTTCTTTTAAAATAAAGCAAAATGAAAAACTATTCCCTTTTATAATTGCTTATTTAATAGGCCTGCAGACGATAAACGCCAAGAAGTCAGGGACCATGTCTGTCTTATCCACATCCCACTATAGTGTCACCTGGCACACAGTAGTAGATGCAAATAAAAATTTATTCGATTTAATATGCAGATCCAATATAGCTAATGATACTAATTAATATTTACTGAGTGCAAACAAGTTTGGCTATTTGCTTTCCGTGACCATGACAGATTAGCATAAGGAGAGTACCAAGAGTAGTAGCACCAAGGAGTCAATTTGGGGACTTTAGTAAGCCTTATGTCAACTCCATTGGCACTCTTCCTCAGATGGCACTAAATAAATACTCAGGTTCACAATCCCTATCTGCTTTTTTATAAGCTTGATGCCAAAACTCATTTGGAGGCATTAATCTGACAGATAGTTATTGATAGTCTTCATTTCTCCCACTTTGTGTAAACATGGGTTAATTCTGCTGCAGCAGTATTCATGTGTTTGGTTATAGAATGCTGCTCCTCACTCCCCCGGAGGTGTAAGTAATAGCACCACATCACCTTTGTAAAATCCAAAACATTCTGAGTGAGGAAGCACATTTGTTTCCAGGGTTGTAGATAAGGGAAAACCATGTGCTTACTCCAAATGTGGTTTTGAGATCAGTCTTGGACAAGCACCCCAACCCCTCACCAGTTACTACCCCTTTACAGAAGCTAAGAGTCTGGTCACAGCGATGAAGACAGGACAACTGTACGATGTAGTCCTGAGAACTAAAAACAAAATAAAACAATACAACAGCAACATTTCTTCCATCAGCAATGATAAAGGTCATCTTATCTTTGGTCTATTCTTTTTTAAGAAGTAGAACACATATAATACTTTTTGGAAAGAGCAATGTCTTCCCTTCAAAAAATGTGCTTAAAGAAGGTGAACCTGGCATGATGAGGAAAGATCAATAATTAAAAATGTTCCTTGAGATTTATGAGAAAGTGATTCTATTCTGAACTTGAAGATACAAAAAATATGACAATGTGGTCACATGAGAGAAAGATGCCAGTCAAATAGTACAGACGTTAACATCTTTAGCATTAATGGGAGAGCATGATCACTTCAGGCTGCAACGAGTAGGGACTGATTACAACATTGTTAGAAATAAAAGAAATATTAACTCCACTTATTTAAAAGTATGTATGTTTTTCAAACTGCTGGGAGTGACAACAATAATGAAGGACTTTGTCAACAATGAGACTAATCTAAAGAAACAATATTTTAGCTCCTGGTTTAGAATAAGCAAAATTATTTCCCTTAATTATATTTTGCTTAGACCAAAGAAGGTATCTCTAAAGATGATAAATATTAATCCTTCAAATAGGGGGTGAGTCCAGTTTGTGGATGGTTCTAGAGAATTCATGTGACTTTCAGGAAGGTGGTAAGTTTGGGGTAGCATTGTATAGAGGAAAAATCACTTTGAGAAATAGTTTCACAAAAACTAGAGGGGTCTGAGGTGAGTGAAAATAGCCTCTCACATTAGCAGGCTTTACAAGGGGGAATATTGAAGTAAAACAAATGTGAAGATTGTTTTTCATTGGTAGGCTAGCAAAAACTGAGTTTAAACAGCATGAAAGCAGTGTTCGCAATTCTTAAATCAGCACTAAATTAATTTTTAGTTTTATCAGAACCTGAGATGATTCTTTTTATGGAGTCTATGTATTTGCCAAAACTCTATCACTAGGTGTGTGTTACTGTGGGTTGATTATAGACTACAGTATATTTTCTAAGGAGATCCAAGTTACAATTCCTCATCTATAAGTCGATCTTATATTCACATTACATTCTTATTATACTGATTTTTTCACATTATTTAGTATTAAACTTGTTAAAACAACTTTCAACTAAAAGTGGAACAATGTGTTTTCTTCGGAGGTGACTTACTTCAAAGGCCAGAGTAGCCACGTTCCAGGGTCTTCGGTAGTAGGTCAAGGTGTTTCCATCTCGAACGCGGTCACAGAGTCCATGGTAGTACTCATTGTCAAAAGGTGAGGTTAGGGGAACCATCCCTAAGATGTTGATCCTGAGAATGAACAGAGGACAACCACGTAAGGACATGCCAGGAGCTAGTGCAAAGCCACCCTCTAGCTGGGAAAAGAGAGAGTTTCCGCTCATGTTCTCATCACCCAATATGTGTGTGATGTAATCAGGAACAGAAGCCTATTCACCTCCCTCCTCTCTGTGTCTCTGGCAGAAAGCATATCTGAGAAAGGCCTTATAAATTTTTTAGGCAATTAGGACACTGTTGAGAGAACAATGAAAGAAATGCAATAAGTAAGAAGCAAAGGGCCATCTGTCTCCTAGAGTCTTAACTCCATTGCTTTAACTCTTAGCCAACCTAGTGCTGTAATATGACCTATTTAAATTATTTGAGAACAGAGCACCTGGGAAGGGGGGGTAGTGGTGGAATGCATATAACATATGCATGTAATTTTTAATCTATGAATCAACATCGGAGCTCTTTTTCTTTTATTCTCTCTAAACTTAAGCCTTGTCTTCCAGTTGTCTCATTTCCTGTCAAGAACTTTATTCCCTCCATGCTTATATTATTCCCATGTTTCCAAGAGGAACTCAAAAGTTTTAGCATCCCAGTAAAGCATTCTCAGAAATTCTACTTTTTTCTCTTAGGAAAATATTTTTATTTGGCAAGCTTTAATTCAGAAATAAGAATCTTGTTTAGCTTAAAAAAAAAAAAAAAGTTGAGTTTGATTTGTAGACCTAAAAACAATATTTGGACAAAAAGCAGTTTGTTCTTTGTGAAGTTCACCTTTGTTAATAAGGAGAACAGTCATTGCTGTCTAGACTGTACAAGGAATAAATGGCCCCAGGCCAGGGAAGCCAAAATGGAGGTTTGATCCTCACATCTATAACTCAGCCTGACACAAAAACATAAACTCTTCCATTGCTCTAGACCACATTCCTGACTCTCACGAGCTGGATTACAAATTCAGATGTTGATTTCGAGAGCAATTTGTCAACCCATTATTAATGCAGAAAAAAATCATTAAAAGGGTATCCTATTGCCAGTGGGTTAGTTAAAAATAACATCTTCCTATAAACAGCACATTTTTAATAAGCTTTGAACCTACAAAGAAAATGAACGTTATAGCTCAACTTCAGTGGGAGGCAAGTTAAGAAACTCATTTGGAAATATCTTGCTCAAGGCTGACTACAGAATAAATCACTTCTCACATCTTGCCCTGCCACAAATACCTTTCATGATAAATGCTGTGGCCTTGTAATTCTAATCAATGGCCAAAAATTAGACTTAGTAACCAGAATAAAAATGAGAAAGAAAAAAAAGAAACATTTTATACCTGGTTTACTTTCTTAAATATCTTATCATTCATGGTAGATTAAAATTTTTGCTTTAATTCTTCACCCACCCCTGCATCTGTAATGTGAGGAATCAATATATTTTTTTTGTATTACTAAGGTTTTTATACAAAGAAGTAGGATATTGGAAATAGATGATCTGTGTTTGTTTCGTATACAAGAATCTAAGTACATTTTCTTTATTCCATAGTGAACTTGTTTTCCATATATCTACATTAACAGAGTACCTCTTGACTTTCAGTGAACACTGATATTAATCTTTGTTTATAACGATGATTAACTCTTACGTGATTACTATATCTATGTGTAGCATAGCGTTTGTCATCAATAGTGGGTAATATTAAAACGGTTAATGCACAGTCTTTGATCTCACAAAAATCATATTTAAGTTAGAGAGTTAGACACACAACCACCAATTTAAAAACAATAGTCCAAGGAAGAATATGTGTGCCAAATGAATGGTTTGGTTAAGTGCTGAGCAGGTTCCCAACAAGAAGAGACCCTCCCCCGCAACCCCCCAAGGCAGGCTCATAAAAAAAGATTTTTTTTAAGCAGTAGAATTTGATTTACATTTTGAAAGATGAGACTCAAGGAGGGCAGAAGGTAAGGAATGGGGTGGGAGGAATAGTGTGTGCAAAAGCCTGAAGATGGAAAGGTGTTTGGTGTGTTTTTAGATAGTAGTCTTTAGAATTTCTGCTTGTCTACTTACTCTATAAAAAATTTTGAGAAACTAAGCCTCCCAGCAGTTTTAGTTTGACATTTCAAATTTTTCGTCTTACGTTTAAGTAGTTACGAAGGATATAATTTTCTAGTATGAAGTAAATATTTACACTTTAAAATATAATTATTTTGCCTATTTAAAAAATAAATCCAGTGGTGTATAAATGCAGTAGTGATTGTGGGTATCAAATGTTTATTATTCTTTAATAGCTGGACATTTTATAGCACTCTTTTTGATTCTTTTTTTATTGGACTATTTTTTAGAGCAATTTTAGGTTCACAGCAAAATGAGCAGAAGATACAGAGATTTCTCATATGCCCCTACCTCCTTTTCATTCTTAAATCCATATTTCTATTCCATTTTCACCATGGAATTTTAACTTAATATAATTTCATTTTATGCTTGAAAGTTTTAATTGATTACTTTTCATACTTTTCTGTACCAAAAAGGTATTCATTGAAAAATTTTAAATATTAAATATTCTTTGACCACAAGGTCAAAGTATTTAAAAAATTCTTCTAGGTTGAGTTATAATTATTAGTAACATATTTAAATATATTATACATTTAAAAATAGTTAATAAATATAAGTGAAATTTTATTGAAGGGTATCTCTCACTGAAATGAATGGGGCTTCTTCTTTAAAATTAATTGATTAGTTTCTGCATTCATGGATGACTATTTCTATTGCTTTGCTAGGAAAAGGTAAGGTTCAGTATCAATTTTATTTTTACTTTCCATTTTTATAGAAGTAAATGCTGAGAAACTTCACTCACATAAATAAGTAGATAAGAAGGAATTTTGTCATAGCAATGTCACTCAGTTCTTTGACCTTCTGAGTTTTATGCCAAAAAAGATCACATACTAGTCTTTCATCAAAACTCATTTTTATAGTTCTTTATCTGACAATTGATTAGGACATCTTTAATGTTGTTGATAAAAAGAATTTGAGACTGCTAGCCCTACGAAGTGTTAAGAATCCAATTGGGTATGAACATTTGGAGTTATTTCTTGGTTTTAACATCCCACCATAAAATGTGAGATGGATGAGGGGTGTACTCTTCTTTTGGAAAGTGGGAGTTAGATGATCATAAAAGGGGAGGTGAGAAAAGAAAATGGGCTTGACAACTTATATGTCACTGAGTTGTCAAGCTTATCAATTTTATGAAAAATATGTATATATAGAATTGAGGATTTACTATAAATTAGACAGGTTAATTCAGCAACTAATAGTTGAGGAAGATTTTATTGCAAAACATACCTATCTCCCCCTTGTAGAGTCTTTTTGTACCCGATGGTTTGCATACCACAGTTTGAAGATTATTATTTTATGGATCAGCAAGTTGACCAATTGGCTGGACCCATCTGGAAAGTTACAATGAAGTTGATCCACAGTCTAAAGCACAACTAAGGAAGAAATATTTCAAAACTTTTGATTTGGTTCCACTACTACAGAGACAGCCAGTCTAGTCTAGAATGAGCCAATTTTTTTTCTGCCAAGAAACATGAAAACTTCTCAGGGATCAAATGTCATTGCCTGGGAAATAAAAAAAATAAATAAAATAATAATAATAATAATAAAAACCATGTGTTCTTTGGCAGCATTTGGAGATGCCTGTTTTCACACCTGCATCTAGAACCTCAGGCAGTTCCAATTTACCAGGTAAAATGAAGAGAAAGGTCTTTCTACAGAAGTGGTGTTATGCTTAGATCACACACACAAAATAATTCCTTGAATATTGTACATCATTTGCAACTGGTTCAGATTTATGTTTTTTCAATGAGCACAAGATTGGTTGGGAGGATTCTCTAAACACTTCTGGAGAATCTCAGATATCTACAAGACAAGAGGCTGAAACATTGTGATACAAGTAAATTCTCCTGGCTTAAGAATTTAAATGAGAATCCTTCAAATAAAAAAATTAAAAAAAAGGATAAATTAATTACTATGAGTACTTTTGACTTTCATGTGTTAAAGAATCTGACTAGATATGACTACTGGTAAGACTTGCTGAGGTTTTCCAGATTGGATGGCATAGAAGCAGTTTATAGGCATGTTGCTATGGTTAGGATGTTTACGTCTATTATCTCTATTTCAATATAGTCCCATAGCCCCTGATATAGTAATAAAGATGCATAGTAAATAACTATGTAATATTAACGGTATTAAAGAATATCATAAATATAATAAAGCATGTTATTTTGAAACATCTTCTTAAATATTAATTGATTTATATTACTCATGTATAGTCTTAATTCAAATATTTGGGTAATAAAAACTACTTGAGTTTTAGTTTCTAAAGTTAGTTTTGCTTTGAAGTCAAGGTGTTGACTTAAGGGTTTTATAGTGATGTGGTGGTGATGGGCATGTGGCAGCAGGAAAAGGTAAGTGGCATGGTAAAAAAAAGTATAGATTTATGTAAGTCAGAGAAACGTGGGTTTTAGTTCTGCTAGAAACTAAGGAGCCAAAGGGCCTTATTTCACTCAGTTCTCATGTGTAAAATATAGTACCTCCCTTATCAATCTTACAGGATTATTATGAAAATCTATAGAGAAGAAATGTGCAAAAAGATTTTGAAAAGTTTAAAGTTTTATGCAAATGAAAGCTGTCAAAGAATAGGTTTTATGAAGGCTAAATTAGTTATAGGCTTTCACTCATAGTAATGTGGACTATAACAAAAAATGTCGGTGGACTGAGTTTATCAAGGCCTACCTCATTTTCCACCTCTGAAGCCAACCTTTCCCCATAGCTAGGGCCCCACCAGCTTCCTTGCTGAAGGCTTAGACCTGTGACCTTCCCTATCACCAGCTGGTAAGCATGAGGTATTTAAGAAGCGTTAGCTGACTCTCTGGGATGCCTCAGTATGAAACACTCTGGCAAACGCTATATAACAAGTTTTCTTTTCTCCAAACAAAGGAAACCGATAGATTATGAATTGTTTTTCAGCTAAATGGGCTGAAATTTCTGTATCTTTTCACTGTAAAACAAGATGTAAATTTGCATTAAGCGAGAATACATAATATATGTAATTTTGTTTAGATTAGGGGAAAAATTGTTTCTTGGATCCCAAATAAAGCAAAATAAAGTAATAATAGGCTGTGACTACAGACTCATAGCCTTTTCCTGAGAAAAGCAGAAAGAGTCAGAGCTCATTGGAGCATGCTGTGATCTGGTTATACAGTTTTGGACAACTCCCATGTCATTTTCACCAATTATTAAGAGAGCCTGCTGAGTTTGGGGGCCAAGACCATCCATTTGACTCAATATTTCTACCTTTAGGCTTAAGGCTAAAGGCACTCTGGGCAATGTCTGAAAGCTGCTTAGACAAGATTTTATAAAGTGAATAAAAGGTGTATAAAATGCTTTCTTTATATGGTGCCTGGCTCTCGGTATCGTGAAATTTTTTTCTTATACGATTGAAGAAGTGAAAGTTTGGCCTGGCTCAGAGAAAGAAGACACCTCCATTTTTACAGAAGTCCTCCTTTAAGAGCTATCCAGCTCCTTAATGTAAGGTTCCTCAGCCTCAGTACTATTGACAGTTTGGATCTGGCTGTCCTGCGCATTGTAGGGCCTCCACCCACTGGATGTCAGCATGCTCCCTCATTCCACCCATCTTTATACCCGACAGTCGCGACCATCAAAATGGTCCTCAGACGTTGCCTGGTGTCCCTTTGGGAGGGAAATCATCTCTGGTTGAGAACCATGACCTCAGTTTCCCCATCAGCTTTAGTCTTACCACCACCCCCATCTTTTTTCCTGTCCCTAACCTTGTTCCCAGGACTGGAGTCCCAAACCTGAATTTCTTTCTAGGGTTCCAGTTTCAGTCTCACCTGATGTCAATGGACACTATTTTAGAAAGCATTTATCTTTATTAGTTAATTAATTCACCTATTTATTCACCCATCAGTATTTGTTAAGCACCTACTATGATTCAGGCACTGGGATGGTGAAGATGAAGAGACATGTTGCAGTCTGGTGGTGAAATAGGACCATATGCAATCTTTGTCAATCTCCTACTGGATGGGGGAACAACTATGTCTCTGTTGGGGACAATTTACCAACAAATCCACCCAAACATCCTTACTGTTCAGAACAACTAATGGAGACTATGCTATGGACATCTGTGGAATGTCCTCTGACTACAGGGAACAGAACAGAACAGCACCTCCGGCCTGTGTCATTTTCACAACTCTTGGAGCACAGATCTACAAATGGTCTCTATTCTGTCCTAAACTGTCTGACTTTTCATCCCAGCCTTCTTGGCCAGAGCCCCTATGTTTTGTATGGAAAATGAGTGAAACTTCAGCTCTGAAATGAGAACCATAGTCTCAACACCATCACCAGCTGGCATCAGAATTGCTTCCTTTGTCCCATTCCTTTTGGAACAACTTCAGAATGCTGGAACCTCCTGAGAACTTATAACCAGGTATAGATCCAGGAGAAGTTTCAATGGAAGATAGTCTTCCTGGTAATTCAAACATTTGAATGGAATTGCCAGACCAATTTCAAATGCTAACATGTCATTTCAACCTTGCTATTGTCTTCCAGAGGTTCATAAATGAGTTATTTCATCTTCTACTGAACTCAGAAGTAATCAACTAATATCTTGATAGTCTAGACCATTCTACAGACACCCACTGAGGTCGGGCAGTTTGTCCAAATTATCCTGAGATATTTCTTCAGCACTTACTCCCTTTCAAGCTCAAACATAATTCAAACAGAATACAGCCCCACAGCTACTCTTCCTACCAATGTGAAACTTCTACCACTCCAGCATGGCGGGACAGATAGAGATCATTTTCACTCATTCTCCTCTAGAACAGTCAAGTGGAATACTGACCCGTAGCCTGCTGTCCGTGCTAGCTCGGACTCTTCCACCACTCTGTCGCGGCAAGGGGGGCGGGGATCACTTTCACAATCATCTTCGTCTGTAAAGTCTCCGCAGTCATTGTCGCCATTACACAGAAGTCGCCTCTTTATGCACCTGCCTGCAATCAAAATCAGGAAAGACACTGTATGTCTCATGCCAAGTTTTCTCTCTCTTTCCGAAGTTATGAAATGCAATTTAATGCTGGAGGAGAGAGAACACACATACATTTTACTTTTTTGTACAGAATATATAGATGGTCTACTTGCAGGCCCCTTTCACACTTGGAAACATGAGTGTCTAGAAGCATATGTCTTTCTTTTTCACCCACAAGTGCACACAGAAACCCACAATGATCAGTGAGAGTGAGAGAATTACCTGTACCACATTTAAAGTCTTTTCCACAGTCATCCTCCTCATCTTCACAGATCTCTGTGGGTTCACACTGCTGTCTTTCTCCCACAGTGTCGAGGCACTTTTTCCCATTATATTGTCCAAAGACCACAATACTCCTTGAGCGAAACTGCACAAAACCAGCTGAAAATGTTAGAATGTCTAATGCCAAAAAGGGATTATGAGCTAAAATTGCACCCACACCACTGCAGCCCTCCAAGCCCACGTGAGTCCATGGTTTTAAGATGGAGGCCATAAAAGCAATCACGAATGTTACTTAAAGTAACACCTCACATTCTAAGGTTGGCCGTCTCTTCTACAGAAGATGGACACTCATTTAGTATATCATGCCACATTTAGGTTTCCCAGCAAGGTCAGACATATCCATTTACATATTTAGCTTTCCTTCTCAGTTTGCAACTCACTTGCGGGCTCCCTGACTATTAGTCATTTCCCTGCGGATGTTGTCAATAATTTCCATCTGGAGATGTAAGCAGAGAAAAGCATTGAATGCTTACCATTTGTTT
>NW_011888953.1:2438954-2449382 GCF_000151845.1 Pteropus vampyrus | reverse complement strand
CCATATGCAATCTTTGTCAATCTCCTACTGGATGGGGGAACAACTATGTCTCTGTTGGGGACAATTTACCAACAAATCCACCCAAACATCCTTACTGTTCAGAACAACTAATGGAGACTATGCTATGGACATCTGTGGAATGTCCTCTGACTACAGGGAACAGAACAGAACAGCACCTCCGGCCTGTGTCATTTTCACAACTCTTGGAGCACAGATCTACAAATGGTCTCTATTCTGTCCTAAACTGTCTGACTTTTCATCCCAGCCTTCTTGGCCAGAGCCCCTATGTTTTGTATGGAAAATGAGTGAAACTTCAGCTCTGAAATGAGAACCATAGTCTCAACACCATCACCAGCTGGCATCAGAATTGCTTCCTTTGTCCCATTCCTTTTGGAACAACTTCAGAATGCTGGAACCTCCTGAGAACTTATAACCAGGTATAGATCCAGGAGAAGTTTCAATGGAAGATAGTCTTCCTGGTAATTCAAACATTTGAATGGAATTGCCAGACCAATTTCAAATGCTAACATGTCATTTCAACCTTGCTATTGTCTTCCAGAGGTTCATAAATGAGTTATTTCATCTTCTACTGAACTCAGAAGTAATCAACTAATATCTTGATAGTCTAGACCATTCTACAGACACCCACTGAGGTCGGGCAGTTTGTCCAAATTATCCTGAGATATTTCTTCAGCACTTACTCCCTTTCAAGCTCAAACATAATTCAAACAGAATACAGCCCCACAGCTACTCTTCCTACCAATGTGAAACTTCTACCACTCCAGCATGGCGGGACAGATAGAGATCATTTTCACTCATTCTCCTCTAGAACAGTCAAGTGGAATACTGACCCGTAGCCTGCTGTCCGTGCTAGCTCGGACTCTTCCACCACTCTGTCGCGGCAAGGGGGGCGGGGATCACTTTCACAATCATCTTCGTCTGTAAAGTCTCCGCAGTCATTGTCGCCATTACACAGAAGTCGCCTCTTTATGCACCTGCCTGCAATCAAAATCAGGAAAGACACTGTATGTCTCATGCCAAGTTTTCTCTCTCTTTCCGAAGTTATGAAATGCAATTTAATGCTGGAGGAGAGAGAACACACATACATTTTACTTTTTTGTACAGAATATATAGATGGTCTACTTGCAGGCCCCTTTCACACTTGGAAACATGAGTGTCTAGAAGCATATGTCTTTCTTTTTCACCCACAAGTGCACACAGAAACCCACAATGATCAGTGAGAGTGAGAGAATTACCTGTACCACATTTAAAGTCTTTTCCACAGTCATCCTCCTCATCTTCACAGATCTCTGTGGGTTCACACTGCTGTCTTTCTCCCACAGTGTCGAGGCACTTTTTCCCATTATATTGTCCAAAGACCACAATACTCCTTGAGCGAAACTGCACAAAACCAGCTGAAAATGTTAGAATGTCTAATGCCAAAAAGGGATTATGAGCTAAAATTGCACCCACACCACTGCAGCCCTCCAAGCCCACGTGAGTCCATGGTTTTAAGATGGAGGCCATAAAAGCAATCACGAATGTTACTTAAAGTAACACCTCACATTCTAAGGTTGGCCGTCTCTTCTACAGAAGATGGACACTCATTTAGTATATCATGCCACATTTAGGTTTCCCAGCAAGGTCAGACATATCCATTTACATATTTAGCTTTCCTTCTCAGTTTGCAACTCACTTGCGGGCTCCCTGACTATTAGTCATTTCCCTGCGGATGTTGTCAATAATTTCCATCTGGAGATGTAAGCAGAGAAAAGCATTGAATGCTTACCATTTGTTTCAGGCAAGGGTCACATTTCGACCATTCACTCCAGGGGCTCATTCTGCAGTCTATGGGCAATGGCGTGCCACTCTTTTGTTCTGCCCCTGAGACATAACTAAGATAATAGAACATGTCAATTTATAATGACCATTATGTGCGTCAGTTTCTAAGAAGTCTTCACAAACCCATTTAACTTATTTACTACTTGTCCTCTTTCCAGATCATACTACTTACCTTTTGACTATATCTCTCATTAACATTTGATCACATACTATTTTGTATTTTTAACACATCTTTTTGTTTAATTCTTGTACTGAATTATAATTTAACTTTCAGCCTAATAACAACAATAATGACGGTGATGAGGAAATGTAGCCAGGTGTCCTGCTAAGTGTTGTACATTGATTCGCCTTATATTTACAATTAGTTTGTGAACTCACTGAAGCTACCTTGTTTCAGTTTGTACCACTCCCAACAGTGTGGCAAAGCCTGGAGTTGCCTAGTTCTCTTGCAAATTTAAGCCAGCCAGCCCAGCCACTCCTAAAGGAAGCACATTATAAATCAGGCTTTCCCACCCCTGCATTCTGAATGTTTTAAACTGGAAGACTTACCACTTCACATTCCACTTCAGAACTTATTCCTCATCTTTCTGGGTTTTAACATCATATATCTTGGCACTATAGCCTTCCCTTTCTCCCCCACACCCAATACTCAGCAGCGCTTTCTTGGCTTTGAACTTTTCTTTCTCTCTTGGTTCACCATTTGGATCTCTTCTGGTTGCAACACCAACTTGGATTATTATCTCATTCGATGGCAGGAAGGAAAAAAAAAACCCAAACAAGCCACCAAACAAGAATCCTATGAACTTCCTGCTCCCACTTTCCTGACCTGGAACCTCTCTTTTTTACAGTGCATCCTCTTACTCTAGAAGAGTGACTAGGTAAAACCCAACCGTCCATAGGCTATAGATTCGAGCTCTTCTTTGAGACCTTGATCAATTGAATATCTCCTCCATTTAAAATGCTCCCTCATTATCAACTCCTTTTCATTTGTAATATAATGCGTTCAAGTCTTTGACATTAAACATAAACAAGCAGAGATGGATAAGCAAATAAAACACTCTATTTGAGTTCTACATTTCCTTTCGGCTATTCCCACCTCCCTTCGCAATGACACTTAAAGGAATACTACAAACATTTATATTTCTCTCCCCTCCAAAATAAAAATAGTCTCATCTCCTTTTTTAACCCTTCATGCTCCTTTAACTACTACCCAAATTCTCTGATCTTTTGAACCAACTCTCTTGAAATAGTAGTTTGCACCATGGTCCCTTGTTCATTACCTCCCAATCACTGCTCAATCCTACTGCCTCAAGGACACTGCTCTTGCCAAAGTCAGCAATGACTTCCAGGTGGCTCACTTGGTTCCTTTCAGTCCTTATCTTATTGACTTCTTCCCAGAGGTCAATGCAGTTGACAACTCTTGCTGTTTAAAACACTCTCTTCCCTTAGACTGAATGACACTAGATTTCTCTTGTTTCTTCTTTCTCCTCTGCCCTTTTCTCCTCTCCTGTGCAGGTTCCTCCTCCTTTGATAGTCTCTGAAATGCTGTTTTTGCCTCTAGGTCCTGTCCTCGAATCCCCCCCCCCCCCCCCCCGCCACCCGCCCCGCCTCTGCGCTTTTCCTAGGGCTTTGGTTTCTGAGTGTATGCTAAGGACATCCAGAGATAAGTCTGCAGTCTAGACTTCTTTTCTGAACTTTAAACTCTTGGGTGTAACTCCCAATTGGACATCTGCATTTGAATGTCTTTGTGGCTCATTGAACTCAATGTATTCCAAAACAAATTCATTATTTTTCCTCTTCTCTCAAAGCTGCTCCTTCCCCTGCATTTATTATCTTGGTAAACAGCACTTTCATTTATGCAGTCACCCTAACCAGTGATTTGGGTGTTATTTGTTTTATCCTGCATCACTCATGCTCATCTTCCATTTCTAATCAGCTACTAAAACCTGTTGTTTACAGTCTTATAAATGATTCTCAAATCCATCCATCCTTCATCTCTTTTAGACATTTCTCTGGTCTACACTAACATTACATCTCTTCTTGATGACAATAGTTTCTTTCTAATCCACTTTCCATAAATCATCCATATATATATATATATATATATATATATATATATATATAATTTTTTTATTTTTTAATGCAACGTTGACCATACCATTCCCCTACTAAAGATCTTTCAGCAGCTTCCCCTCACTCTTAAATTTCAAATTCTAACAGTGTAATAGGCAGAGTAATGACCCCCAAACATGTCCATGTCCTAATCCCCAGAATTTATGATGATTATTATTTTTTTGGTATGAAAAGGGATTTGCAGATGTGAGTAAGAGATTATCCTGTATTATCTGGGTCAGCTCATCCTAAACCTGTGAGCTCGTAAAAGCAGAAGAGTAG
This sequence comes from Pteropus vampyrus, assembly GCF_000151845.1. Lineage (NCBI taxonomy): Eukaryota > Metazoa > Chordata > Mammalia > Chiroptera > Pteropodidae > Pteropus > Pteropus vampyrus. Next base: position 2,445,146 of record NW_011888953.1, on the reverse strand, counting down.
TTCAGAGAGAAGTGAAGACAGGAGAGTCAGGAGAAATTCAAAGCATGAGAGATTTCACTGGCTATTGCTGCTGCTGAAGATAAATGGAGGCTACAAGCCAAAAAATGCACGCAGCCTCTAGAAGCTGGAAGAAGAAAGAAAATTAATCCTCCCCTACAACCTCCAGAAAGAAAGGTAGCCCTGCTGGTGCCTTAACTTTAGCCCAGTGAGACCCACTTCAGACTTCTGACCTACAGAACGGTAAGATAATAAATTTGTGCTATTTTAAGCCACCAATTTGTGGTAATTTGTTACAGCTGCAATAGGAAACAAAGACATATGGTCTAGAAAGCTGTACAAAGCCTATCTCCTTCCTAATTCAACTTCGCTTATCTCCACTTAAGTTCCAACCACAATGAACTTCAAATTTCCAAGATAAGCTACTTGTTCTCATGCCTTCAGGCCTTTAAACCTGTTATTTCCTACTCACCACTTGAATATGTTTTTTCTCCTTGAGAAACTTCTCTAACCTCCCATGTAATTCAGTGTTCTGTGTACATATTCTTATAGCATCTTGTTATTTCCCTATATCATAAGCTCCTTTGCAATGATATATTTCATTTGATTAATTTACTTATTCACTCATGTATCCATTCATTTATTGATTATTAAATATGTATTAATTGTCTACTATTTGCTAGTCATGGGAGACATTATGGCATGCAAAACAGCAGAATAAAATAAAACAAAACCAGGATCCACAGACTAATGGAGCTCATGTTCTAGATAAAAATATCAGTGAGCTAAGGAAATTTTAAATATTGTTCAGCTTGCATATATCAAATGCCTAGAACATAGCAGGTGCTGAATAAATGTTTTCTAAACAAATAAATGAATAATTAAGTGAAAGAAGGAGAAGAAAGTTTTTGATCATCTTGTCTTAGTCCTAGGCCTGTATTTCTCTAGGTTAAGATCTCCTGGTTAACCACCCACATTATATTTATATGAGACTTGCTTGTCATTATGGTTGGCTTCAAGATTGGAGACATCATTTTTATAAGCCTGACTCTTGCCTACATCATCCAGAAAATCAGGAGGACTGAAAAGCATCAAACTTTTAAAAATACAGGTTAAAAAATTTATTATATAGGCTATCAAACCTTTGAAGAAACTACTTTCCTGGAAGTCTGAGTATTCATGTATATCTGAAACCACATGGCTGAGAAATTCTCCGCTAGGACTTTTCCATAAAACTATGGCCACATCTGGAACTGACAGACCTCAGCAAGGGGCAATGGCAGATTCACTTCTATGATCTATAGCACTGGTTTTCAACACTGATTGCATGTCATAATCCTCAGATGTTAAAAATAAGGATTGCAAAATTGTGATCCTTATTCTAAATCAATTAAATTAGGCTTTCTGAGGATAGGCTCTAGGCATCAATGTTTTTAAAAGGTATCCCAGGTGATTCTCATGTTCAGACAATGTTAAGAAATGCCGGTTGGCAATATATCCAGTGGCTATTCATAAAATCTGAAATGGTGTTATTCAAATGTGTGTGTGGGGGGGGGGAGGGGGCGGTGCTCATTATGTCAATAGTACCCAAAGATGAAGCCACAATTGACCTGAAAATGTCACTGAGCTGGTCTATCATCGGTTTCAGGAATTACTCTAGGCTTTACCTATTAATGTCTCTATAAATTTTTTCAATATCTTATAGTTTCTCCATTATTATTCTTGTTGTCTTCAACTAAATTATCTTCTCCTATCAATCTTTTTTGTGTTCATCACTTACTTAGATGATCATGTCATCATTTTTTTAGGATCTCCTCTAAAATGATTACTTCCTTGGTTCTAGAAACCACACCCTACAGACCAGTGGTATGACACCTTTGTCTTTCTCCAATAAACAACTATTTCATAGGATACAGTACAGACTGGAGGATCATTTATGGGACGTAAAACCCACTGCAAATACTCGAGAGTGAGCTACATTCTTGTATCGGGCAAACCTAGAACCTGGCCAGTAATAGGAGCCAATGAGAATGGCTGTTCATCTGTCTCACACATAAGTAACTAGGACTCTGTGTCAATGATAATGGCATTGCTGATAGACAGTTCTCTATCATCCTTTGCATTAATAGTAGCCCTGATTAACTATATGCACACTAATTCTCTTCCTTCTTAGTTTCTAACTTAAGGACTCCTTTTCTTTTTACAGATTGACTCACACTTTGGACTTAGTACAGAGCACCAAATCTTTGCCTTTGATTTTTTTTTGCCCTCCTAGACCATGATTTAGAGTTATTCCCTGAATGATCCAACCTAACTCCATAAAAAGATCCTCACAGATCCCACCCTTGCCCTGGGAGCAGGACTTACAGCCCTGTAGATATTACGCTCAGTGTACTTATTCGTTTGCTAGGACTGCTATAACAAGGTATCACAGACTGTGTGGTTTGAACAACAGAAATTTATTTTCTCACAGTTCTGAAGTCTAAAAGTCCAAGATCAAGGTATCTGAAGGGTCAGCTTCTTCTGAGGGCCCTTTTCTTGACTTGTAGGTGACTGTCTTCTCCCTGTGTCATAGCATGGTCTTTTGCTGTACTTGTCTGTTCAGATTTACTCTTCTTATGAGAACACCGGTCATGTTGGATTTGAGCCCACCCTAATAACCCCATTTTAACTTAATAACCATTTTAAAGACCCTATCTCCAAATATGGTCACACTCTGAGGTACTAGGAATTAGGACTTCAACACATAAATTTTGGGTCGACATAATTCAGCCCATAACACTCAATAAATATTTTTCCGATTAAGCAAGTCTTTATATTTGTCTACTAATTTTATTAGATAATTTTCAAAGCTCATTTTCTAATTAAACCTTTATACCACTGAGAGATACATTTTGTAGGTATTATTAGTGTTCTTTTGCAGATAAGAAACTAAAAACAGAAAAATATATTACTATCCAAAATTGAACAGTTAGTGGCAAGACAATTTATAGAGTTTATGTCTCTGAACTCCTAATCCACAGCAATTTTGCCTTGTCCCCTATGGTGCCTCCCCCTGCCTCCAACTCACTCAAATCCTCTTAGAAATAATCTAAAAGGTCATAGCTTACTCAACAATTTCTGGGTATAAAAGTCTCACAATTTTTAGACATTTTGAGATAACGAGGATATTTGAGTGAAAAAGAAAAAATATATATAGATAGATATTATATATATATATATATATATAATGTCACAGCCCTAGGTAAAGCACACCAATTGGACAACCTCATTCTTGCCTGGATATATTTTGAATTTATGTTGAAAACAATGTCAAATTAGGCAAAAATAAACTGAAAATTGTGTGAACACCTGGTCGTTTTACCTTCGCTGCATACTTAGAGGCAAAATAAAGGCAGGACTAGAGAGAATTATTAGGAAGGAATAAGAGACTGTGCAAAAACCTTGCACTACATAAATATTAAGAATGGTGATGAGCGATCTTGGTTAGCTCCTTCTGAATCCAACACTCTCTCCACAGCCCCTTTGCCCTTTTGACTCAAGAGGCAGATAATCTTTTATAATTCAAGGACTGGGCACATATGACACTCACCACCTGAGCTATTAGACTGAGTGGAGAAGTATTTGTAAAGCACTTTTTGGATTCTTACATGAAATGTGTTTATCAAGGTTTATCAAGTTAAACCTACTCGTAGTGTTTCAAACTCAGCTTGAAAGTCACTTCCTAGATCAAAATGATGTACATCAATACAGCAGGGAGTCTAACTTCTGGGCCAGAAATGCATTAAATGAAGGACCATCGATGTACACCTTGTCCCATCTCCCTGCTGTATAGTTCCCAGTTTTACAAAAAAAAAAAAAAACCTCAGGAGCAGCTCATATCCCAGGACACTTTGTGATAGACTCAGGCAGGAAAACACCTGCTGTAAGAAGAAATCTCTTTGTCAATAAATAAGACAGTGTAGCTCCTTTGAGTGGAGAAATATTACCTAATTAGCACTGCATTTTTGACCCATGGATCAACCAGTTTATTTAGTTCATGCAATTCATTGAAATGGAAACATAATATGACAGCAGTGTCCAACACTCTAATTTTTCTCAGGACCTTTCCTGATTCCCCAAGTCTGTTAAGAGCCAACATTCAACAACCTTTATGGAGGGTCTACTCTGTATCATGAATTGTTCTAGTGCCTGGGGCCACAAGACAACACCCTTACCACCATGAAGTCTACATTCCAGTGGGTTGAAATACAATAAATGAGTATACCAGGAAATATAACATGCAGTCTCAGTTAAGACATTTGAATTGTGAAGGAAAATAAATCAGAGTAAGAGCTTAGAGAATGTCCTAGGGCTGGGGAAGGGGAGTGAGAGAACCCTGTCAAAGGAGGTGCGGTGCTTTAGAAATGTGTTCACAAATTCTTTGACATTATTCCCATCAAACATGGGGTCTATGTGCCTACTTCTTGAAGCTGACGGGATCTTTGTTAATGTCTTGATGAACAGAATGCCATTAAAGTAAGTGCACACGACGTCTAAGGCTAGGTTAGAAAGGCCATCCAAGTTCTGCTGGTTTATCTAAAGACACTTGTTCTGGGAGCCTTTTAGCACTATGTATGAGGCTGACTTCCCTGAGTCCTTTAAATATATGAAAGATGTGCAACCTGACTCAATAAGAGAAAGGCAAATTAAAACTGTTCATAGATGTCTACAGCCATGACACCCTGAAGAAGCCTGATCCAATCTGATCTTAGAAGCTAAGCAGGGTCAGGCCTGGTTAGTACTTGGATGGGAGACTACCTAGGAAGACCAGGTGCTATAGGCATAAAAATAAAAAAAAATAAAAAAAAATAAGAGATTGTAAACTGACAAGGTCCTTGCAATCTGTGTGGTCAACCAAGGGTTTCCTTGCCTAAAAGTAAATAAAATAAAATAAAACTGTTCAAAGTTATCATTTTTTTCACCTTTCAGATTGACAGATGTCAAAAAATTGGCCTAGAGCTCCTGCTGGCAAGGCTGTGGTGAAACAAGCATTTAAAAACAAATTTTAAATTTTTTTAAAATTCCTATTCCCTAAACCCTCTCCCCTTTGGCAACCATCAGCTGTTCTCTATGTCTATGTGTTTTGTTTATTCCTTTATTTTGCTTTTTTTAGACTCTACATATAGCATATGGTATTTGTCTTTCTCTGTCTGACTTATTTCACTTACCATAATACTCTCTAGGTCCATCCATGCAAATGGTAACATTTCATTCTTTTTGTTGCTGAATAATATTCCAGCATATATATATACCACATCTTCTTTATCTATTTATCTATTGATGGAGATCTAGGTTGCGTCCATATCATGGCTATTGCTAGTAATGAACATAGGGATGTATATACATTTCTGAATTAGTGGCTTTTGTTGTTGCTGTTATTTTTTTAGATAATACTCAGTAGTGGAATTGCTGGATCATATGGCAACTCTATTTTCAAGTTTTGGAGGAATCTCCATACTGTTTTCCATAGCGGCTTCACTAATTTATAATCCCAACAGTGTACAAGGGTTCCCTTTTCCCCACATCCTCGCCAGCAGTTGTTATTTGTTGATTTATTGATGATAACTATTCTGACAGATGTGCGGTAACATCTCATTGTGGTTTTAATTTGAATTTCCATGAAGATTAATGATATTGATCATCTTTTCATGTGTCATTTGGCTATCTCTAAATACTATCAGGACAAATTTCTGTTCAGGTCCTCTGCTCATTTTTTAATTGGATTGTTTGTTTTTTTGGTATTAAGTTGTATGAGTTCTTTATATATTTTTGGATATTAACACTTTATTAGTGTATCAGTTGCAAATATCTTTTCTCATTCAGTAGGTTGTCTTTCTGTTTTATCGATGGTTTCTTTCACTGTGCCAAACTTTTTAGTTTGCTGTAGTCTCACTTGTTTATCTTTTTTATTGTTGTTGTTTCCTTTGCTTGAGATATATTTAAAAAGATATTGCTAAGAGTGATGTCAACAAGTTTACTGCCAATGTTTTTTCTAAGAGTGTTATGTATTTAAGTATTTAATCTAACATTTAAGTATTTAATCTAGATTTAGTTGATTTTTGCATATGGTGTTAAGAAAGTGGACCAATTTCTTTCTTTGTTTTTTCTTTCTTTGTTTTTTCTCTTTCTTTCTTTTTTCTTTTCCTTCCTTCC
>NW_011888953.1:2431566-2438538 GCF_000151845.1 Pteropus vampyrus | reverse complement strand
TCTTTCTTTCTTTCTTTCTTTCTTTCTTTCTTTCTTTCTTCTTGCACCTACTTTTCCAGTTTTCTCAACACCATTTATTGAAGAGACTGCCTTTACCCCATTGTATACCCTTGCCTCTTTCATCGAAGAATAATTGACCATATAAGCAAAGATTTATTTCTGGGCTCACTATCCTATTCTATTAACCTATATAACTGTTTTTATGCCACTACCATACTGTTTTTATTATTGTAGCTTTGTAGTATAGTGTCATATCAGGGAGCATGATACCTCCCACTTTGTTCTTTCTCAGGATTTCTTTGGCTATTCAGGGTCTTTTGTGGCTCCGTGTAAATTATAGGATTAGTTCTTCTAATTCTGAAAGAATACTATTGGTATTTAAATAAGGATTGCATTGTATCTGTATATTACTTAGATAATAAGGACATTTTAACAAATAATCCTTCTAATCCATGAGTAAAGTATATCCTTCCATTTATTTGTAATATCATACATTGCTAGTGAAAGTAAAAAAGAATACAAACCCATGGGCCCATGGGGCAATTTCAGCACTATCGCAAAGGTGATTACCTTTTGACCCAGTTATATCACTTCTGGGAATTAGTCTTCGGGTACAATAAACCACTTGCAAAATGATATATTCATTGCGACATTGTTTATAGCATAGAATATTGGAAGCAACCCAAATATTTGTTAATAAAAGATGGGTTATCTAAGCTGTATATCAACACAATGGAAATTAATTAGTTATGAGGTAAGTGAGGAAGTTTCTTCTATATTGATACAGAAAGTTTTCAAGAATATATTGTAAAGAGAAAAAAGCAAAGTACAAGATAGTATACATAATATGATACCTTTATAAAAGAAAGGGAGAAAGTAAGTTTAGATATGGCTCTATGCTCTAATCTATTTAAAGACATACTGGAAGGACACACAGAAAATTAATAAAGGTGGTTACCTATAGGGAAGGGGAGGTGGGAAGCCAGGAGTGTTCTAAATACTTTATATAAAATAATGTAAATCTCATGAAAAGTTATGAGTGGGAAATCAAGACATCTTAATGTATACCTTGTTGTATTTTATGAACTTTGATCCATGTAAATATTTTGACCCATGTAAATATTTCATTTACATTATTAAAAAGAAAACAATAATGATAGCTATACTCATAGCACACTTAACACTTGCCTGTCACTATCCTAAGCTCATTGCATTAATTGCCTAAGGGATTTCTCTCAGCAGGTCAGATTTTTATTCCTATTTTACAGTGAATAGAGTTAGAGAAGTTGAGATATTTGCCTAAGGTCACATAGCTAGTGAATTGTGGACCCAGGAATCAAACTCACGTTACCCGGCGCCAGGATCTATATTATGAGCTATTATTCCAAAAACAGTGGTTTTTAACATTTCTATTCTACCTGAAGAAATGTGAGAAGATGTTCCCCCATGAATTCTCCTGGGAACACTCATGTTTGCAAACAAATGATCATTGACAATCTATAACAGTTCACCAGTAGTAATAGCTCACTGTAGCGTTGGCTTAAGATGAAAAAAAAAAATGTTTGCAGCCATGTGATTTTCCTTGAAGGCTAGCTGTAACTCCATCCCTTCTCCTAAACCAGAAAGCACATCGACGTGAAAGTAATAGCAGTTATTATTTTAAAGAATATTTCACATTTATCGAGCTCTTAACATGGCTCAGGCACAGATTTTTTAAGTAAATCACATGTATAATATTTAACCTTCACAAAAACCTTATTAAGTAATTGTCAAGGGCTGAATTGTATCCGCCCAAAAAGATGTAACCTCCATACCTCAGAATGTGACCTTATTTGGAAAGAGGGTATTTACAGAGAAAATCAAGTTAAAATGAAGTCATTAGGGTGGCTCTAATAGAATATGAGTGGTATCATTATAAAAAGAGGAAATTTAGAGCCAGACAGACATGCACAGAGGGAAGATGACATGAAAATGGCCATGTGATGACAGAGACAGAGATTGGAATGATGTAGCTGCAAGTCAAGGAATGCCAGGGCTTGCTGGCCGCCACCAGATATTAAGGAAGATCCTTTCCAGAGTCTAAGAGGGAGCATGACCTTGTCCACACCTTGATTTTGGACTTCTAGCCTCCAGAACAGTGAGGCAATAAATTTCTGTTATTTGAAGCCACACAGTTGGTGATACTAGGAAATGAACATAATCATCATCTTACAGATGAAGAAACAAAAGTACAGAGAAGGTGAGTGGCTTGCCCAAATTCACATGGTCAGTTAGTAAATAATGGCACCTTGACCTGAACTTGTGATGTCTAGTGCTCTATTCCGATCAAATTCGTTCTTTAAAAATTATTTGGAACTTTAGTTCTTTGGCTGGAACTATGTGTCTCACTTCATGACTGTTTTGAACACTCTATTTTGATCCCAACCCTGTATCAAAGGACAGAGCAGGGAGTCTTCAGAGCGGGGCAACCCTAACAAACTCACGAGGGCATGGTAGTGGGACCACACAACGCCAAGCCCAACTCAGCAGTGTAATTGCTCTGAGCTGGGGGCCAGCCAAAGGGACTCTTATCCTCCCTGAAACAGCTGAGAGTGGCCAGGACCCAGGGGGTACAAACTTCAAAGCAGCTAAAGCCTTCCCCATAGCCTCTCATTTTTGATCAGCAGGAGTCACAATCCAGGAATGCAGGCTGTTTAAGTGATTTTTTTTTTTTTTTTTTAAGTTAAGAAAGGGTCAGGGTAAGTACAAGAGGACTAAAGCAACTCTCAGGAACTGGCTCCCAAAATCCCCTTGTACCCACTCGATGCCCAGTAAATGAAAATGTTATTCGAATGGAACAATATTTCTTAGATAATGTAGGAAGAGGATGAGATGGAATGGAGGAAAGCCTGGTGGAGCACTTGACCCAAGTTGGTGCTGTTCTGTCTAGTGTCTCTGTGTGGCCACTCCTGGAAGACGCAGCCCTGTGAGCAAACCACATGCTGAAGGAGCCCAGGCAGAAAGTCAACCTCCACTGCAGCAGATGCAGGCAAAGGTGTGCTTCAGATGGACATCAGAGTCCAAAACAGAATTTGGTTAAACCAAGAGTCAAATGATCCAAGGGGAATTGAATGTAGGTCACAGTTATGTCTGAGCAGAGGGACAGTATTTGGGCAGATATTTTCCCTCAACTATCCTGTCAAAGCACAAAATATTTCAATACTGTCACAGGATTGGATCATGCTGTATCAGGTCATACAGGTCTGTCTGTTCTCCAGCAATTCTGGGTAAAGTATAGATGTTTGGTATTGTCTGGTTGATTATTTCCTGGACCAGCTTTGCACCGTCTTCTTGTTTCCAATTAGGGTCAGAGCAAAAGGAAAGTAAGTGTTTTTGCTGAAAGCACGGCTACGAGGTGTGCACTATGGTGATTATTCTTGAATGGAACAAATACCACCCTAAACCTAAGAACAAAATGTGTGCCTCTGGGTATGACTTGGGATGTTAAGGAAGAGAAGCAAAAATGATTAACCTTTGCCTGATGTCAGGGGGCAAAGGGGTGATGTATTCAATAGTTAAGTGTTAGACATTGAAGCAGAGTGAGGAAAAGATTAATATCCTTAATTTTAAACTTCTCAGACATTAGATACTGATAAACCCAGTTTATCATACTCTAGTGAAAAACAGATTTGTTTCATAATTCTAGGTATTTAAAGACTATCTCAGCCTTAACATTTGAATTCCTTGTTTAAAAGAAATCCCTGGGTTCGAAGACTTCTATGAGAAACTACAAATTTATTTAGAATTTTTAAAATTCACTTTTAAAAAGTCATTGCTTTAAATTCAATACCTTTGAAGAAAGCATGTTGAATAATCCTTTAACCATTGAATGTAAGTGAATGACAGTGGCATTTTGATGTATTTTCAGAACAGATATTTTGTTTTTGATAAGTCAAAGTAATCCAAGAATGAGTAATATCCCAGAGCCCTCCAAGTCACTCATCAAGAGCCACTCCACAAGTGTTTCAATGCCACTGGACCTAAAAGTGGAATATATTTTAATATTTTTTTTAACAGAATAAAATCATTCATTCTTATTAAATTTTATTCTCGAAAGAAAAGGAAAAAGGAAAAAAAGAAATCCCTGGAAACAGCAAAACAGTAGCAGGTTTTCTCAGAAAACTGTCAAAGACACACCTTGTGCTTTTTTTTTATCCTTTTTCAAAGTTTAAATTCTGGGGGTGCATATCTCAATGTAGGTTAAAACTTTTTACCTGCTTTGCTGCTAAGAAGTAGACCTTGAAATATCAAAGCCCACAGTGAAATTGCAGAGACAAACAGAAGAGCGACTCACCTGGGAGTGGGCCCAGCTGCCAGGATGCTTATTTCTAACATGCATATTGCAAAGGCGAAACTCCAGTGGGCAGACATCTGCTCTAGCTAGGCAGCTCCAAGTGGAATGGTCAGACGGGTCTGGTGAGGCGTTTATTAGCAAAGGGCCAAGGACTGGAACAATTATTGTTTGTTGTCTATCAGGATTTTTGTTGAATTGCCTTCCTGGGTGCGGAGTCCAATCAGAGGACATTTTGTAATTCTTTACCTACTCTTTTCTAGTATTGACAAGGATATTCGTGCATTGAGCCTGTGAATGCTTCGTTGGCTAAGATTAGCAGCGGTGCTGGGTTAAAACAAAACAAAACAAACTAAAATCCCTAATGGTTCTCATCTTGGGAGGCTCTGAGAGAGTGAATGAAGGAGTGTGTAATTTGGGGGGCGGAGGTTGGAGGGGAGGTCTGTGGATGATTTCCATAGAAGCATAAACTCAAAATTAGTAAAAGAACCGCACTGACTGGAAAGGGAGGCACAGACAGAGGTGTTCCAATGTGAAAAGCTGTGTGGGTTATTTGTAAGTGGGAATGGCAAAGTGCCAATGCATTTACAACCTGGCTTTTTAAAATAGGCAGAGTGGATTATTTTGTAGAATTCAGGTAAACTCCCTAAGATATTTACATTATCCTCTAAGAAGATATAGTCTTATGTTAGAAACACACCTGTCAGCATGATAGATTCTGAGATGGAACAATTTGCTCCAACTCATCGTAAAGAATTCTCCCCAGCTTTCTCCACCCTGACATTTGCATGTTTTCCAGGACTTGTGGAAAGGGTAAAACGTTTTGGAAGTAACTGAGAATGTGGATATCACAGCTTCTTTTAAAACACTGGTTGCACAATAGAATGACTTGGAGACCCGTGAAAAAACTTTGATACCTGTCTACCTCCACCTGATCCTAATAATTAACCTGAGATGGGACCTTACACCAGTATTTTTTAAAGCTTGCTGAATCACTCAAATGTGAGGCCAGGGTTGAGATTCAGACTAACCGCTTTGAGAAGGAAGACATGAGATGTGATATATCATTGATGTATATTTTTAATGTGCTAACATAGGACTTAAAAGATCTTCATAAGTATTCATTAATTATAAATATGCAATTTTCAAACATTAGCACATGCAAATACCAATAAAACAGGGGTAGGTTGGGGAAAACAGATATAGAGCTAGTTTGTCCAGTGCTGTCTTACTTTTTCCATTAATGGTCCTACCTATAGCACGAGTTATCTGCTCTGACCATCCTTAGTTGCCCTTGCTCATTTATATGCAGAGAGATTGATGTGTCTAATGGGATTAATTTCACGGGTTCCTGAACTTGCTGTGTAGACAATTTATATGATTGACATGTAGGCCATGCAGAATTGCCAAGTCAAAGATGATTCAAATGTGTAATTACATCAATGAATAAATTGTAATGCTTGTAACTACATCAATGGATAAATCTATCCCTGTTTTATTGATATTTGCATGTGCTTTTATTTAGGAAAATCTAGTACTCTAGTCTTAGACCTTGATTTTCCAAGATTCTGTTGTATTAGTTGTTTTTTTCTCTCCTGTCCTCAATTTCTCCATTTTGATTGACTACTTCCTTCTCAGCCTGTGAACAAACACAAAAATCTTTTATCTTTAAAGAATTCTAGCTAATTCTTTGATTCCCTTTTATTGCTAATACCTTTGTTAGCCAAATTTTTGCAGTCTGTATCTACTTTGCTACTTTACTGCCTAGTTATAGTCAACCTATTGAATGAAATCTATCTTTTGACTTTATTACTCCATTAAAGATCTCCTTATTGCTAAATTTGATGGACAATTCTTAGTTCTTATCTTTGTCCCATAGAGGTACTTGATCCTATTGGCCATTCTTACACTTAAAACTCTCTAATCCTTTGACTTTTGTGATACAGCATCTACTTTTTACTAGCTTCTCTCCCTTGCCCACCAAACAAATGTTGCTATTTATCAGAGATCTGTCTTCTGGCTTCTTCAGTTCTCAATCTATAATTGTTTTTATTACCCAGTCTTAAGATTAAGCCTACCATTCAGACCCAGACATCTCAAAAAGTGCTCTGTTGTAGATCCTTTACTAGAATCTTCTGGGTTTTTGTCTTGAAAGCATAGCTATCTAAAAGTGATAATTTTCAAAAAATGAAAAGCTTATGATGTAACTTTTTGGCATAACAATCTTCGAGTAATTCTAAGAAATCTCTAGGTGAACTTTGATTTGTCAATGGTAAGTCGAACTTGCCATATTTAAAATCAAATGCATAATTGTTGGCCTGCCCCCGTCAAGGAAGCTCTTTCTATATTCTTTATTTTTGTTAATGTGTTACCACCTGCCCTGTCTTTCTGGTTAGTATATCTGGAAGTCATCTTTGTTTTTTATTGTATTAATATTTTGACAGTATACAAAGTGTTAAAGCAGGTTCATAATGGTTACTTCGTAGTTATTCCATAGTTACTGGATGATCAGTTGATTTCACTTGGTTGAGGCATATTCACATTCTGAAACTTGGGACTTTGACAAAAAGAAACTAGTATTTGAGGACTAAACTATGTACAGATTTATCAGTTAACAACATGTAAACCAAACTAATAGGGGA
>NW_011888953.1:2365974-2431516 GCF_000151845.1 Pteropus vampyrus | reverse complement strand
TAGTTGCCCTTTCTCATTTATATGCAGAGAGATTGATGTGTCTAATGGGATTAATTTCACGGGTTCCTGAACTTGCTGTGTAGACAATTTATATGATTGACATGTAGGCCATGCAGAATTGCCAAGTCAAAGATGATTCAAATGTGTAATTACATCAATGAATAAATTGTAATGCTTGTAACTACATCAATGGATAAATCTATCCCTGTTTTATTGATATTTGCATGTGTTTTTATTTAGGAAAATCTAGTACTCTAGTCTTAGACCTTGATTTTCCAAGATTCTGTTGTATTAGTTGTTTTTTTCTCTCCTGTCCTCAATTTCTCCATTTTGATTGACTACTTCCTTCTCAGCCTGTGAACAAACACAAAAATCTTTTATCTTTAAAGAATTCTAGCTAATTCTTTGATTCCCTTTTATTGCTAATACCTTTGTTAGCCAAATTTTTGCAGTCTGTATCTACTTTGCTACTTTACTGCCTAGTTATAGTCAACCTATTGAATGAAATCTATCTTTTGACTTTATTACTCCATTAAAGATCTCCTTATTGCTAAATTTGATGGACAATTCTTAGTTCTTATCTTTGTCCCATAGAGGTACTTGATCCTATTGGCCATTCTTACACTTAAAACTCTCTAATCCTTTGACTTTTGTGATACAGCATCTACTTTTTACTAGCTTCTCTCCCTTGCCCACCAAACAAATGTTGCTATTTATCAGAGATCTGTCTTCTGGCTTCTTCAGTTCTCAATCTATAATTGTTTTTATTACCCAGTCTTAAGATTAAGCCTACCATTCAGACCCAGACATCTCAAAAAGTGCTCTGTTGTAGATCCTTTACTAGAATCTTCTGGGTTTTTGTCTTGAAAGCATAGCTATCTAAAAGTGATAATTTTCAAAAAATGAAAAGCTTATGATGTAACTTTTTGGCATAACAATCTTCGAGTAATTCTAAGAAATCTCTAGGTGAACTTTGATTTGTCAATGGTAAGTCGAACTTGCCATATTTAAAATCAAATGCATAATTGTTGGCCTGCCCCCGTCAAGGAAGCTCTTTCTATATTCTTTATTTTTGTTAATGTGTTACCACCTGCCCTGTCTTTCTGGTTAGTATATCTGGAAGTCATCTTTGTTTTTTATTGTATTAATATTTTGACAGTATACAAAGTGTTAAAGCAGGTTCATAATGGTTACTTCGTAGTTATTCCATAGTTACTGGATGATCAGTTGATTTCACTTGGTTGAGGCATATTCACATTCTGAAACTTGGGACTTTGACAAAAAGAAACTAGTATTTGAGGACTAAACTATGTACAGATTTATCAGTTAACAACATGTAAACCAAACTAATAGGGGATGATAGAGTGCTTAGAGAACAGCTTTCAGACTTTCTCAGTACGGGGAAGCCAAATCAGAAAAAGTGGTTGTGTTATGTGATTGGGCAAAGAGGGAGGGACTAAATTTGGCTTCTTAGGTTTCTTTGGCAATCAAGTGCCTCAAAGGTTATCAAGAAGTTCCCCTCTGACTTGAGAAGGGAGGAGTAGCTGGCAGCCTTGCTGGAAGGTTTGCTACATCAAGGTCAGCGTGGGCCTACAACTGAGGGCAAGGATGAAAAGGCATTTACAGTTGGACCTTAGGAGTCCAGTGTTAGTTCTTGAGGGCCAAGGTATGGGCCTACATAGCAGGGAGAACCACCAAGCCCTATAGGCCTCCCAAATGCATGAAGAGGAATGGAACCTACATTCTTTACTCAAAAGCTTTAGCTCCAGATATCAACAAGTTAGTGACATCAGTAGATGAGGTATATGCTGTAGAGACTGGAAGAATCAGAGGACAGCATAAGGACCTGTCTGAGAATCTAAGCACCTTCTTAAAACCCCACTTCATGTCCACATCTCCATAATGTTAAACATTATCATGGAGAAGAACAGGAAGAAGGAAGGAAATTTAAAATACTGGGCATATAACCGAAAGAGAGTTACTTATAGAGGGAGTATAATAACTGGATTGAAGTTACAGGACCTGACTAAATGTTGGCACCCACACTCAACAGATTAGAGGCTTATGAAAAAGATCAGATTGGTGGAAAGGAAGAAGGAAGAAAGAAGAAAGGAAGGAAGGATGGAAGGAAGGAAGGAAGGAAGGAAAGAAGGAAGGAAGGAAGGAAGGAAGGAAGGAAGGAAGGAAGGAAGGAAGGAAGGAAGGAAGGAAGGAAGGGGTTATTTTTGCTGTTTGTACCCGAGTGTAGAGTAACCATATTTTTTAATTTTTTAAGAAGTAAATTTGTCTTCTCCGGACATGTTCTACTAATCCTTCTGTAGAGATAAGGCTGGTTCATAATTATAGATGAGTTACAGAAACTTAATCCTATCTCTGGTTTAACATCATCTCCTTCATTTTTTTTCTTTTTTCTGATTTGTGCTTTTCCCTGTCTTGGGGTTTTGTGTATATTGTGGAGGGGCTGCCAGGTGTCTCTCTGCTCTGTGTTCAACTGTTTACTTTTCAATCTCTATAGTTCAAAGGTTTGCGTTTGTCAAAGTAAAAGGCAGAGAAAGTCATCACCATGAATAAGTCTTTTACACCCTGAAGAACTGAGGAGGAGAGAATTTTAAAACCCTGTGTAAAATAAACTGTGTGTCATCATTACATAGTTTTGATCCAGTTCATTAAGAGCATCATACCATCAGATGTTAGATTTTGATGAAAATATACAATAGTATTCCTGGTATAAAATGGGCTTCTATGGACAACTTTCCTAATTGACCATGGAACATACATCTAACCTGACTGTAAGCAGATTTGGTATGATTTGCTATTTGCAATGTAGAAGGAACTGGGAGAATGTTACTCACAACCCATCTTTCATTATGAGCAGTCTGAGGCTTGCACTAAAAACACTTAGACAGGTAAAGCCTGAAATAGCATGGACTAAATGTGAGGTTACATTGACATGTTGCATTTAAAACAACTAGAAAATTCAAATTTTCAAAGTGATGCTTAATCAATCCTGAAAATGAGCTCTGAAAAGGCCAAAGGGGGACTAACTTGCCTAATTAAAAATAAATGAAAACATACTTTTCATTCATTTTGTGACAAGCATATTGATTACATGAAGTATAAAAAATGCGCTATGAAGAGAAGAAAATCTTGGTGAATACAAGATATGTCACCATAAAGAGAATGGTGCCAGTTTTTGGAGGCAATGGAGTGGATAAGTGGTTAATTTGATGTTAAGTGCAAGGATATTGGAGCCTGGGCTGGGATTTTGCTTTTGCCACTTACTAGCTGTATGACTTGGGGCAGTTCCTTAAGGTTTTTGTGCCTCAGTGTCCTCTCCTATAAACTGGTGATGGTAGTCACAGTCCACCTCAAAGAGCAGATATGAAAATTAAATCATTTAACACATTCAGAATAGTGTCTATAGGTGGTAAATGTTGGGTAGATGTTTGCTGTTATTATTCAATGACTTCTGTGAACCATCCCTGAATCCACTATTGTTTTCCAAATCTGGCAGTGTTGTGCTTGTCAAGAATTAAAATGGAGAATTACAAAGCACTTTAGGAAGCAAGAGCTCAGGAGTTTTATAGTCCTCCCCTCAATACCCTTCCAACTGAAATGGCACATCCCTTTGAGTTCAAATTAGGTTATGTCAGCATTAAAGCCTATCATGCAGTGGGCTTTTAGTTCCCTGCCTCCATCCAATTGTTATTGTCTCTGATAATCTTCATGGGACTAACACACACACACAGAAACTAGTCCTCTGCATTCTTTAGCTTCTACTTTCTAGTCGAGGTACCTCACCATGGGCTTTGCTGACTGTGCTCTCCCTGCCTGTGCTTCTTTTATGCCCTGAGGGTACTATGAAGTCAAGGACTGCTGTGACTTGCACTTAGAGATGGGCCAACATTGGGTTGAGAGGCATGAGAGTCACACTGGCTAAGTTGTCACACATTTCCAAGGCCCTCTTGCTAGGGCTGGCTTCTTGGGTATAAGACCTGTACTGTGCACAGGGCTCAGCACTCAGAAAGGCGCCATCCTTAGCTTAATGCTCTATTATCGTTATCTTGAAATTCTCAATTTTATGTTCAAACTTTTGTTTTGAAAGCAAAGTCTGATGGGAAAATGAAGCATGGACCTGAGCAGAGGAAATATGCATTGTGTCCCTCTTTCCACGCCACCCCATTTGCACATAGTGTTTATGTTGCCCCATGCACATGAAATTCAGGTGGACCTATGACGTGTGTGTTCAGTAAGTCAAAGCAAAAGTGAGTATAAGTCAAGTGTGTCATTATGTCTATGACTGAGTGACAGCCCTAGAAATCACACTGTCCATTTTAACCACAATTTACTTACAACAAAAAAAGAAATACAAATGACCAAGAAACACTGTCATAGCTTTCTTACTAGTGTTACTTCCCTGCATGAGCCATCTGCTTACGTTGAAAATAACGACGCAGAAAGAAAGAAAAAAAGATAGGGCAACCCATAGTTTCTTTTCTCCCCCATTTTCTTTTTCACTCATTGGTAAACTAGAGTACACTGGTAGAATGTACATGTGTCAGGAAGTGAATTAAAAATAGTCAAGGTAGTTTTGTGGAGGGTTTCTACTGTTCTGGTAGGAATGAAGTACGTATGCACGTATGAGTTATGATACACAAATTGTGTAATTTCAGTGATTCCAATTATGAGTTAAAGATTAGTGGTAAAATTCATACTAACACTTTCATTTTTCTTTCCTTAGAACATTAAATAGCAGATAAAACATGTCATGATATGAGAGAGATTGCAGAAGAAAGGAAATAAGTTCATATTCTTAATGTCTTTAATGATACTCTTCCTGATTTTTGAAAAATGGATTTTTATTTTGCCCTAGGCCCCACAAATTATCTAGCCAGCCATGCTTCTTCCTTTAGGTTGACCTACCTTTACTACAGAAGTTGGTAAAGCTGAAAGCTTGGTTTCCCAGCCTCCTTTGCACCTAGCAGTGGCCATGTGACCAAATTCCTGCCACTGAAACATAGCTGAAGTCTACTGGGAAACTGCGAAAAACCGAAATGCTCGGTACAAAGAAAAGATACCGAATGTGCTACTTTTTCACTTTCTACCCTTCTTGAACATTAATATCACGTTTTTAACATAGAGAGGAAGCGAGAGAATTAAAATGACAAATCAAACTACATTCAGAGACTGCGCTATGCCGATCAGCCCTGCAGCCAGGCCACAGAGGACACCTGTAGAACAAAGGAAGATTTCTGCAGGGATTGCTGATGACTGTTTCCCACATCTGTGAAGGGGAAACAGGAAAAACAGAGTCTGTAAGTGGCTGCTCTACACAAAATCGTTCATTCTCTACGGCTAAAACCACAGGGAACCTATGGAATAAAGGCTGGGGAATGCCAGCAGGTCTTTACACTACATATTCTTACCTTTTCACGCTACATACTGTCCCCTTTCCATTTCCTCACTGTAGATTCCTCCACTCAGGGGAAATTTGCCCTATCCTCCATCACTTGGAGCTGTGCAGACATATTGTGACTATTTGGCAATAAAGAGGAGAGCAGAAAGCTGGACGGCTACAAAAGTTGGAGTGAAAAGTTAAGAAACAGTCTGTGTCCTTGAAGGCCTTGAGCTGGTGAGCCCAAACCAGCAGCCATTAATATTGGGATTTTTTATGTGAGAAAGATATCCCCACTACTAATTTTAGCCACTGTGAGCCTTTCTATTACTGTAGTCCATTTGTTACTAATAGGCACATGGGCTATGAACTGCCAGCCTGTGCCTGGGTTCTTTCATTGAAAGAAAACAACTCCTCCTGCCTCAAGCCCCATCGTTTCTACCATCAGGGTTCTAAACCAGTCTCTCAGTGAGGGAGGCAAGGAGGCAAATGCCATGTCGACCCTACCATTCTCCTCCTC
Organism: Pteropus vampyrus; assembly: GCF_000151845.1. Classification (NCBI taxonomy): domain Eukaryota; kingdom Metazoa; phylum Chordata; class Mammalia; order Chiroptera; family Pteropodidae; genus Pteropus; species Pteropus vampyrus. Next base: position 2,425,601 of record NW_011888953.1, on the reverse strand, counting down.
CTCCCTCTTCACTAGCTTCTGTGTTCCAACACTCCTCTCCATTCTCAAACAAAGAGTTCTGTGATGATCAATCAATATAAGTAGGTACTGGGCAGAGGCAGCCCCAGACACACACCAGAAACCTCTGCATTTCAGCCTCAGCCCAGTCAAGTCACCACATAACTTTTAGAATGGCAATAATTTCCCTTTCTTACAATTACGGTAAAATAATAGTGATTGAGGTCGGCCAAATGAAAAGAGAATTGACAGAAAACTTCATGACTAACATCGTGAGGAAAACTTGTCATGAAAAGTTTCAGAGTCAGGTTTTTTTTATTCCTTCCTTTATAACCACCTCATCTTTGGTCACCGCAGAAGTCCAGCTTCTTTGCCACTGAGTAGCCCATACTGTCATCTCCCTGGAGACTGGCACTCATATGATTTCAGCACATGGTAGAGGTTTGATAATTAAGTATACAATTCCAGAGAAGCAAGGGAAAATGAGAGGCTCGATCCCCCATTGGGTGAATGACATGTGACTGGCCCTTGTCCTTTAGCATTGCTAAAATTAGGACATGTTAACAAGGCTGCTGCTGGTGTGCAGCCTTGTGTGTCAAAGTTTGGTATATCGACTTAGAACATGAGTCTTAGTTATTTTTAATAGAAGGGAGTGAGTTAAAACATTTCCCAGAGGAATTAGGCATTTTTATTATTTGGCAATCTCCTCCAACGATAACAGTTTAAATATTTGCTAAGGACTGCTGGGGAGCTCCTATCTTTCACCAGAAAGCTTTGTATTGAACTTGTTCCGGGAATACGGGTCAGAGTCCTCACTCATTAGCTTATTCCAGAGTCAGTCCATCTCCTGGTTTGGCTATACCCTTTGTGCTTGCCCCTCCCTGCTTTTAGCACAAGAAAGACACAGAATTGTGTTCTGTTTGGCTCTCTCTAGACACCACAGTTAACATTTTGATAGAGTTTGTAATCACTGACTAAAAAGATCTCCCTACTACAATGCACAGTTTTATAATAAAATACCATAGAAACTACTCACTTAAGAATTGGAGCAGATTACAGCTTTTTTTTTTTTTTTACACTTTACAAACACAAGATTATCTTGAGAAAATCAAAACCTTCTTTCTTTGTATTGCCTTTATGTGAGAAATTAGCGGGCATGCTGGCTGTTAAAGTTCAACTTTTAGCTTAGATCTATTTGATGCCTAAATAAAACCCTTTTCCAGGTAGAAGAGGGTTACCATAAAAGCTGAACTTCCAGCATGCAGGTGTGAGTAGCACCTGCTACTAAAGAGATGATAAAGAAGTCTGTTTCACCTTGCTGGGACACTTCAGTAAACGCTACCTTCTGCTTGGTCAACAGTAGCTCCTACGACATTGAAATGAATGTCCCTTGTACACATGAGCAATGGTTAACTTCTGGCAAGATCTTACAGATTGAGTCACATGGAAATGGCACACAGACTCAGTGGGTTAGACAAACTGCAGAGCATCTGAATAAGCCAGATAATTTGTGCAACATGTTCTTATCAGCAGCCTTCTCTATCTGTGGCTTTCTGGAAGCTGCTTTTGTGTGGAGTCTGATTCTCTATAGTCTACTCATTGTTATCAGAAAGGAACCAAATATTTCAGTTAAAGGGAAAGGTAAGGCAGTAATACTGAACATCCCATAACAGAAAACATCAATCAGTGACAATCCTTGCACAAGTTTGTCTTATTCATAGAGAAGTCAAGTTTAACACCAAAACTTATATACTCAAACAAGGCCTGCCTTTGGGCTATTTCCTTACAGATCTAAGTCTTCTTCAAAAGAATAAGGGGCTTGAACTTTTATACCAGGGAATAGTGTTCCTGAGTATCCTGGTGCTAAAGTCTGATCATTGGCCTTCCTACCTCATGCAGAAGCTCTCCTGAATGGCCTGCACCGATCTGGGTCAGTCCATAGTTGTGTCTTAGTGAGGTCAAACAAGAACAAGAGGAGGTGCAGGGTAAAAAGTGTGAGCCAAGAGTTCACTATTGAATGATTTTTATACTCAATATCAGTTGAGGTTATTCTGGTACTTCCATTAAACTCCCAGGAAGGAAGTACCAGTAGGTCTGAGAACGGAGAATAAGGCGTTGAAAGATGTCAGGCAGTATTTTACTCATGGTCATACTTCATGGATTTCCACTTTCTCTTCATCTTTGTGACAATCCCAGAATGTATTATAACTAACGTTTACTCACCTTAGACAGGTGTATTTTATACCTTGACCATAACACATCAACACAAAGCAGGGGTCCAATATTAGAACAAACGGATGGTAACATGAGATTCTGCCATTCCAGTTTATTGAAATGAGTAAATTTATAGCTTTATTTGCATACAGAAAAGTGCACAAGAAAACAAAGTATGTATAAAAAAATTATGTGGCTGATCATCACTTTCAAAAATTTTTCTACTTTCAAAAATTCAACTACCTAGAAATAATTACCTCCAGTTTATCACATTTAGGTATTTGGACATATAAAATACTAATTCAAGTCTGTGTTTATAATGACTGAGTAGGAAGCCAGATGGGAAATTATGCCAAACGTGATCAGCTATTACCATTAAACATAAAACCACAGGACTTTAGCTTGGACTATTTGCAGCTAATCAACAGAGGTTCATTGAGGCCACCATCTTATTTAGATCCTGAGCAGTCACCCTCTCCTTCTACCTAAAGGTTACATTGTATGTGGTTGATTAACACCCACAAGAACCTGAGCTTTAGGGGTCAAGAGACAACATAAAAAACCCAAAATAAACAAACAAAACTCATTTTGGCAGGAACAAATCCTTCAGAACTGTGCTAACAATAGGACTGAAAATGAACTGGTAAAGTTTCCAAGATTATGAGGAGAAAAACAATGCAGACATTAGATTTTTAATAAGAGCAAATAATTGTTCTACAGCTTTTTTTTTTTTTTCTATCCATCTTCCAACTAACTATGAGATTGCAGCTTCAACAGAGTTTTCCAGTTACTTGATAAAGGTCTAGCATGACCCCCAATAAGCACCTAATATGTTTGGCACAATCACATTTAACTTTGTGACCTGTTGCTCTTCAGAATACAGTCCTTCATTGCTGAGCTAAGTTCAGTTTTTCTTCAGCATTAACTGCTCTTCTGGAAATTTAGCTAGAGAGGATGGCCTCTTATTCCACAGAAAGGATAAAGGTTGTGCCCATTTGCAATTCCAGTTCCTGGGATTAATGATTACTGAGAAGGCAGGAAAGGTTTAGATCTGTGAATCATTAGATATTTTGCCCCACAAAACTTCATTTCTTGTAAAAGGGAGGTGATATTATATGAACCCGGGAGCAAAAGTGATCAAAAAGAGAATCATAGGGGAAAGGAGAGGAGAGATAAATAATGCTTTTTTGTCATCTGCAAAACTAGCAGAAGATTGGAAAGAGGACAATCCTGCCCTTGAGAGAAAAACGATCTTCAAAAAGAGAAGTTATATCTTTAAAAAAGTTCTTAGGTGTGTCAGATTCCACGATGCCTAAGGAGAAGTTGGATTTGCTTCAATTTTACTTTAAAAATTCTCTACAAGTGATGGTCTGAAGTAAGATTTAAGAAGGTGCCTTGTTCCACTACAATTTTTAGGTTTTGTGCTCTAAAATAGAACCCCCAAACAACCTTGAACAGTAAGGATTTTGAAATTTATTCAAAACAGTATGATCTGAGGGGTTGTGGTAGCTGCGTCTCCCAACCAGAGGGTACATGGTAAAAGAAGATTCTAGGGACACAACAGGCATTGGCTCAAGTAGGGCAACTATTTCATTTATGCTAGAATGTTTAGGTTCTTAATTTATTTAAAGCTATAGATTCAGTTTAGCTTTAACCTAAACAGAAAGTAAAAAGCATTTTACAAGTGGAAGAGGCAGCAAGAAATAAGGCAACAGATAATATGTCAAAGCTGGAACAAGGGCAGAGGTCGAGACTTGTCTGGCTATTAGTTTTGTCTTTGATTGTTAAGGCCAACCTTTTTGTTTCTCTGGAGCGTCAGCATGCTAAGTTCCTAGGGAAGTGTGGAGAAGGAAGAAAAAAATCCCGTGGTTAGAATTTTAAGTTCAAATATCAATGTATTAAATGACAAGTCATTTAAAATGTCAGTGATAGTATCTCTTAGGACTAATGCAAGAGGATTAAATGAGATAATAAATGCAGAACCTGTAATAAAGTGATTAACACAAATGATCAATAATATTAGCTATTTTCTCCCATGATAGCTCTCATCCCAATCTGTAAGTTTAGCAGGTTGACCAAAATTATCTTTCCTTCATGACCTAAAGAATAAAGGACCTCCAAAGAGAACTCTAGTCAATTCAACTTAGTGCAAACAATTCTCTCAGACTCCTAATATAATTCATTCCTTTCTATTTCTTCAATGCCTCCCCTGGAGAGGAGGGCGAGAATGAGTCTATGCTAAGACTTCTAGCCCTGCAATATACTACACTGCTTTGTTAGCATTAGAAGTCACCTGGATGCTTATTAAAATCAAGCTTTTCTCCTCAACACCAGAGGGGGATATTTTAGGGCGGGAGGCGGCTGGAATTTGCCTTTTCGATAATCTCACCCAGTTCTCTGAAGCAGATTTTATGGAAAAGCACTTTAGGATACCCTGCAATTGCAGAAATGGATTGAGGCAGAGAAATAGATTGCAATTAAACTCAATCTTATTGTTGATGTCAGATTTAAGATATTTATCTCTTTAAAGCAAATTCTAGATGAATCAAGACATAGTTCACTTGGATAGGGTGAGACTAAAACCATGGGTTTGGGTTCTTTTCAGTCTTTCTGTGATTCTCCCCTCCAGCTATGCCCTACATCCTCTAAAACGCAGATAAGCCTCCTTTCTTCCACTAACTTCAATCTTTAAAGATCAAAGTTACTTCCACTCATTGCTGAGAAAGAAGGGGTCTCTGTCAAAGGGGGTCACACTAATAACTTACCTAGGATAAAATCCACTGTGAGAAGAATCAACCTGCAGACTCATCGTCTACACTTACACTGTCTCTGAAGGAGGTATCTATCTGCAGCGGTCACCATTTTTGGATTTAATGTCATCAGACTATTTCAGACTAATTTTGAAGGCCCTCCCAAAGAAATAAATACTGATTTGGGAGGCAGAAGCATTGTGGTCATCATCTGTTTAGTTGACCTGTTCGGTGGCTTCAGAAGGTTTTTAGATAGCAAACCAAGTAATTACTCGGATGCTTTGCAATCACTTAAATATGAAAGAAAAACTATTATGCTGTGTTATGCTGTGTTGTACTTCCATACAGAACTGAAATATCAAAAAACACAGGATGTGATAGAAATGCATATCCCTATTGGCATATTACTGTTTTTGATATATATAAGAATTCTACTCTTAAGTGCCCAGACTAGACATTATCAAATTAGCTAAGTATAGATTTCCATGTGTATTGCTTCTAAATTACAAAGATGTAACCTCTTCTCAATTCTAAAATTAAAATTTTACCCCCACCCCTGTCCTACCCTTTCTCACCATACCCAAGCTTAATAGGATCTTCTACTTACAGAAGTTAGGCAAAAGGACTTCCAAAAGGATCCCTGTATACATCAGGAGATGCAGGCTGAGAAGCCATCTGTGGAGATAAAACCAACCAGTCAATGAGTATAATTACGGTTATAGGAAAAAACCTATAATTAACACTTCTTAAATTCCTTTAAAAATCATTTTGGTCACAAACAGGTCTACAATAATTTGTGTATGCCTGCTTGTAACTGGTGATGTATATTTATTATTTACAACAAAACCAAGGTTCGGGTAAATTATGTTTGTCTTCCCAAAACGGGTAGTAGTATTTTTGTAAGTTGAAGTATCATGGGCAGGCAATCAGGAACTTAAATCTTTGGAAAAATTTTTAATATAGTATTTCGGCTTAATTTTCTCCCCAAATGCTTTCATGAGCCAGATTAAGTGGGATACAAAGAGCTTTTTCTATGTGATATTCATTTCTCCAGCTCAGGATAGTAACCCCTGCAAAAAATAATCTTTCCCCAGTTTGAGCTGATGTTCACAATGTGATGGTTCTCAATGATAAATCTTATTCAAACGTCATTTACCGTCAAAGAGTTATTATACATACAAGCAAGATTAATTCGGGAGGTGGTAGCTTTATGTGGCATATACTTTGGAGCAACAGCTTCTAGCAGTTGATACTTACAGAAACTTGTGATGAACTGAAAGAATTTTTAGAGAAAGGGTTCTCAAATGCATTGTCAGAAGATTTGGTAACTGGCAGGGCACCGTGTCTGGAAGCTGGCTTTGGTGGTTCTAAAAGGCGAAAAACCCGAGTAGTCAGCATATAAACTTTCCCCAAATACAGGCAGAAGTCTCCAGTCAGGTTTATTTTAGAAAGTAAGATCCATACTTTTGAAATTTATATCAACGGAACAAAAATCACCACCAAATACCTGGACTCCCAATTATTACAAGCAAATTCAAGACTTCTCAGAAAAGGAAGCCATGCATTTTTACCTGAAGTAGAAGAGATTCAGAATTTCCTCACTTTAGGCTGTGGAGTGTGTTTGAGGCTTTATTATATAGCCCTCAAGGCACCATGCCCCATTGAATTTTAATAGCTCATCAGCCCTTTTAAGAATCATCACAAGAGGGCAGCATTGGGCCAGCCCTTAGAAACAGCTAGCTAAGATAAATAGCTCCATAAAGTAAATAAATGATTGTTTCCATAACCACTGATTACCATCTATCCCAACTACCCAAAAAAGGCAAGAGTCAGGCTATTGGTGGGTGGCAGAGAGTTCTTCTGAGGGACTCTGGGCCCATAAGACAGTAGAAATACTTATTGGCATAGTAGATAGAGACGTGAATAGCTTACCATTGATCTTTTTCAACAGTTGATTAACATCAAAGTCATCATGGTCTGCATTCTCTTGAGGAATGCCAACTTTGCTGTTGAAATAACTGGATAAGACACTTGAAGTCCCAGAGAAAGTCTGGTCTCCCTTCCTCGCAGGCACCACAGGTGGCTGCCGTAGTTGTAAGTCCTTAAACATTTCTTTCACTTCTTTGACTTCTTTATCCCCAAGTGGGTCCAAGGCAACGAAAGCATCGGTGGAGATTTCCTTTGGAGGGCCAGTTCTGGGAGGTGGTTGAGGAGGAGTGACCAGGAGAGAGGAGAGCATAGAAGGGGGCTGGGCAGACACAGTGGGAGCTGGAAAAATATTGCTCTGAAAAGGATTACCCAAAGGGCTTGTTGATGACCAAGTATTGGGTGACACAGATGCTGATGGGCCCCAAACAACAGAAGCTGGAGGGGAAGTTGAGGCTGCAAAAGATGAAGGCTGGTTCCAACCTGGGACGGCTGGGTTTGTGGTAAAAACGACTGGCTGACCGAATCCTGAAGGCTGACCACCCAGCACAGCTCCTGGCACCACTGAAGTGGGCTGACTGAACACTAAAGATGTTGGGTTCCATGGTCCAGCCTGAGGAGGTGTGATTGGTACACCACCTGAAGGAAACGGGAGAAAGGAGACAAACCTGAAGAGGAGTCTTGAGTTTCAGAAAACACATCTCTCCTGGGGAGCATTTATAAAGCTAAAGCATCTACATGGCGAACGTCTTCATCAATCCTTGAGATTGACATGGAAATAAAGTTTCTGAGAGATTAAGTCACCTAAAGATTAACTAGCTAATACAGTATAGCTAGCATTCAAATGCAGATTACATTTTGAAGCCCTTTCTTTCTACTGCACCTTTTTCCTTCTTAGAAGAATAATATGGTCCATAAGCACCTCGTCATGAAAACATGAGCCCTTACCCTACCTACACTGATGTATTTCAAATAGAACAGAACCTGTCAATAGCACAAACTTATCTGTTGAGTGAATACATTTACACATACAAACCATGTTGATTATGAAGTAGTTAACTAAGATAACCCATGCGGTACTCTGCTTCATTGATTTGATCCTTTCATTTGGCAGCGGGCTCCTATCTGGGTCTTATGGAAACCAGCTATCACGAATGCGCCTTAGGCCTCAACATGCTTTCATCCTGAAGAAACCATTTCAAAGTTCTCTTGCTTTTAAATGCTGCCAAGGTTGACACGGCTATATAAAAGGATGATAAAATTTGGTTGATGCAAGATAGTTTTAGATTTTTATATATAAAAATGGAGGAAAGGCTGGCTATCTTGGGAGAGCTGTTTCAAATAAAAGTGCTTCCTGCCATGTGTCACTCACTAAACTTTGCCAGAAGTTAGAACAGAGTACTCAAAAGACGAAGAGAGGGAGAGAAGACACTATGAAGCCCAATAACCTTCCACAGTAACTAATGGCCTGTGTCCGAGTGTCTGATCTCCGGGGAAACGACTACGTCTCCTGCCCCCTTGCCATGTTGATTAGGAATTAGTGAAACCCCTAAAATCCAAATCTCCCCAATGTTTGACCCCCGTCTTCTTGAGAAGCTCATTCCCTACATCTTGTTCTAATATGTGGGCACTTTCCCTCCTGCCTCTCCCCAAGTGTATTAATGGCCCAGTTAAACTGTCGCTACTAACAGAAAACCTAAATTCAGCTTCATACCTATTCAGGAACAACTTCTGCTCTCAAAACCTACTTGCTTTGAGCTTTGGAGCATAGCATTCTTTCATTCTGAAAGTTTTCTAACCAAACTAAGGCCTTCAAACTTGGATTAGGAATGTTTTTGTTTTCAGAGTGAGAAATATTTTGAAAATGGTATTCAGGGGCTGAAGTAGCAAGATAGTCTACCTCGAATTTTCTTAGTATTGGAGATTGGTGTTACTCGATTCAACTCTATCATGATGAATGCTAGCCATCTGGCCATGAACACATATGCTGTGCTCATGGAGAGTGGTAGGTTTCAGAAAAGGTCATCTTACTAAATTAACATGCTTATTTTGGAGGTGAAGAAACTGGGTATAAGAATATTAATTACTAAAATTGGGAAAGTTGCAATTTGTGACAGTAGAGACTAAAACTCAGACATACTGGCTCCGAACCCAGCACCCTAGGCTAGCCTCCTGTTCTGCTTCCTTGGCATCAAGGAACAGGACTATTTTTAAAAAAATGGAATGCTGTTCAAACATTTATTTTATATAGTTACAGAGATTAGACTTCATTTACACTAAAGCATATACATATTCTTTTCACAACTAATTGAAAGTTCTCTTAGATTCTATAATATGGACTCCTGAAAGTGAGTTTGAATGATGTTATTTCTAGCATGTTAAAAGAAATTTATTTAAATTTTATTAACCAAACCTAGAGTAACTCACTAATAATTTATGCCAATTAGATGTGCGAATTGGGTAGAATTTTTAATGTTTCATGTTGGACAATTTCCCTTCCCTTCAGAAAATGTGTGGCTTTAGTCATAGATGGTTTTAGTGGGAGTGGTGGTAAAAGAGAAATATATTATATTTGCCAAGAATTAAAGGCTTTCACTGTATATACTTATGCCAGCCTTCCTTCCCCTCAGCCAGATTCCATGCATTGTGTTTCCATGATATTTAAGGCCCCCCGTGGAGAAAGTAGAGGCAAGAAGTAAGAAAACTGTAGTTTAAAAAAAAAAAAAGTTAATTTTATTACCTTCTGATGCTAGATTAAAACACAGGGTGGTTAGTCAAAGCTGAAGGCTCAGCTTTCTACAATACCCTCTCCCCACCCCCAGTTCTCCAAAGGAGACAGTCCCCAGCTGGGTCCAGCGGAAGCCAGACCTACAACCTTCCAGGGTTTGGCTGAGGATCCCTGCTAGTGGACAGGGGCTATACTGTAGAGCTCAGTTTGAGTCCCATGTCCAAACTTGGAAGAATCATCAGTATTCTGCAGTTGTATACCCCAAGGCCTCAACAGAGGCACCTAGCCAAAAAGCTTCACTTCGTCTGAATAAATTAACAGTTATAGGGTCCAGCTGTATTTTCAGGCTGACTTGTTAAATATTGGCTGTAAATATTCTTCAGGGCATATTAGACTACAGAACTCTGTGATGTGATCTAGTCACAGGCACTGCCTGCAAGCTCTCTACCTTTCTGCAAGGAAAAGCACCAACCAGCTCCACTTGAAGGTACAGGAAAAGAGCTATGTGGAAAGAGAGAAGCACCCAAGAGACGTGAGTGCTTGATGGCATAAATGCAAACAGTGACCTGGAACACGCTGGCTTCTCACACCCAAGTGGATTTCGACCATTCAGCAGTTGGGTAACTTTTACCTCCATACTCCAGATATGATTAAAAGGATTTACTATGAAAGAACCACATTTATGTCCCTTTGCAGGAAAACAGCAGAGAAAAACAAAAACAAAAACAAGGTCCGGGTGATTACTCTGCAGGAGGCGGAGAAAGCCAAGATCTCTGATCAAATTTTACAAAATGAGGACGAGAGCTCCCTTCGACTCTCTCCCAAGACAGAGTCTATTTGGCGCTTGTAACAGTGCCAAGAGGCAGAAACACAAAGAGAATCCCCAGCAGGACAGCAAAGATATTGTGGGGGTTTCTGAAGACTGTATCACGGAGGCAGAAAAGAACTGAAGGATGTGGGTGAAGAGTAACAAGGTCAGCCCTCAGCCAGGTGGCCTTCTCCACTGTCCTGCCATAGAGTGGCTCTATGGCTCACATGACACCGTTAAGGGCACAGTTATGAATGACAGCACAGCATATCCTAGGTATCCGATGAAATCCCACCTCTTCTCTTATCTCTGCTCTTTTCAACTTCAGGTTTCTAGTTCCTATCTTCTAACTCAATTAAGACACTCGGTTAGCCAAAACATGAGCAAGGAGCTACTAAGGCTTGAGTATGTGGAGATGATCAGGATACATGTCTGTCCCACACCCACCATATGCCTAGGACCAGAGCTGGGCTCAGACCTAGAACTTCCATTCCATGACTTACACTTGCTTCAGACTTAACATATCCCTCTTGGGGTATATATCCCTCCCAAGAGGGTTATCCATTTAATAGGAGATAGGGCTTTGATCTAGCAATGGCACCTTACAAGAAAGACATACATGCTGCTACTTTTCCTATAGAGACGATAGATAAGTCTCTCTCATCTCAACCCTGTTTCTCCAAAGAAGCTGGTCTGAGCTTCAGAATCCCTATAATTGTCTTTAGTAGGCCATTATCCATTGTTTTAGGTAAGTGCAATAAATATATATATTTTTAATGCCTACAATACCTGGTATTCCTAGGTGGTCTCCCATCCAAGTACTAACCAGGCCCGACCCTGCTTAGCTTCCGAGATCAGACAAGATTGGGCACATTCAGGATGTCATGGCCATAGATGGTAAGTGCAATATTGAAAACGAACTTCTTCCGACACGCCAACTCACGGAGCCAAATTTCAATTACAAGTCAAGAGTACCAAATGGGGGTGAGGCGTACAGAAGTAAAAGTGGAAGAAAGGCTCCCTAGGATGCTCAAATCATATTCCCCTGAAACTTTTATGGATATGAAGTGCCTTCCTCTTATGCATTATGGTCTTATGAATGAAGGTTAACAGAGCCAAAGCTAACTCAGTCTCTAGGGACTTACCTAGACCTGCAAGGGATCCCACAGGGGCAGAGGCACTTGTTTTGAAGAGATCCAGAGGGTTTGTTGGTGGGGTTGCAGATTGTCCTGTAGGTGACGGCTGGCCTGGGGGTTCTGAGTCGGGAGGAGCAAAGATGTCCGACGTAAGTAGGTCATTTGCTGGAGACTGGCAGGGCAGAGAGGGAGATAAAAGCTACTCAGTAACAGAGAAATACAGCTTTATTCTGTCTCCTGCTCTGTTCCTCAAATTTGGGAATCACCAAAAAAAAAAAAAAACAACAACAACAAAAAAAACCTGTTTCTATTACTGATAAACTACTACAAAAAACCAACCAACCAACCAACCAACCAAACAAACAAAGGATCTCTGAAATGCAAGGAATATTGGGTCTTAGTGACTGATGTAATATAGGGCTCTCAAAAGTGAAATCTAATTTACTTATATACGCATTTGTATCTGTCTGGTCTCCTTATCAGATGGAAGCTTGAGACTGGAAAAGAAAGGACAACCATAAATAAGTAGCTTATTTTTTTTTTTTTTAATTCTAGTGGATTTGAATCAGTCTGCATAAAGATGATACAATAGTCTAATCATTAGGGCAGCCTACCTATTCCAATGAGATTTAAAAAAATGCTTGCAGAAACCACATTTTAAATTGCTTTTGAATGAAGTGATAATAGTAAATAAGTGTGTTTTTTTTTTTAAGACAATGCATTATCCAGTCAGCTTTGAATAGAGGAGACAACTCAAGAATTTTATACCACCACCTTGGATATTAATGCAATATGACAGGTATGTGTAGGGAGTGTGTTAGTGTGGGGAAAATACAAAAGGAATCACAAGAACCCTTGCCCTCCCATCCCCAGAATGTGACCTTCAAACTTACCAGAGGTACAGAAGCATAGCAGCATTAAAAATGAAAAAAAACTTGTGTTTAGTTAATAATAAATGACAGGACATGCAAACGGAAAGCAGGGAGCGACAAACATTGCTGAGTGAGAAGCTTTAAAAGGGTGGCAATCAGAAGAAGGTATTCCTGGAGAATAATGTACCTTATCCCACCTTCTATGTTACAGCCACACAGGAAACTACAATAGCAGCAGGAAAGAGAGCTTGCATCATACCACCCTTTGATACCGAACATGCATTCTGCCAACGGACATGTGGAGAAGACAATTCACCTTAGCAGTCCTTCTGCCTCTTCCTGGTTTGGTACTTTGTGGAGGTGGGATAATGGCTATGGAGTCATGTGGTGAGGACTGGACAGAGCTTTCCAAGTCCTGTTTTACGCCATTCGGTACGGATAGTCCTTTGGGAGGGCTTCCGACAAAAGGGTTCGGGGAAGATTTGATATGGAAGCCGTTCTGTTCTCTTTCAGATACCCCATTCTGAGTTCTCACTGCTGGCTGTGTTTGCGGACTTGAAAGGGGCCACGGGTCTGCCTGAGCTTCCTGTTTGCCAGTCCGATTAGAGATTTGGTCAAATTGCTGACCAAAGTAATCAACATCCCCATTCAGGGGCCCATTACTCAGTGGAGTGGACAAGCCACTCAAATTCTCTTTCTTCTGGTCTGGAGATTTGCGAGAATCAAATGAAGAGGGTGTCGATTGGTCTTGCTGTGCAAAAGGATCATCACGAAAAGGATCAGGATTAGGGGTGGGAAAGAAATTGAGATTGGCAGAAAAGGCATTTTCTGGCAAGAAAGATGCCTGAGGCTTTGGTCGAGGAAGAGAGGAGGAGGTGATGCCGTTTGTTAAGAATGAATTTTCTCTTAAAGAATTCTGATTGGTGTTGATTTCAGAGTTTAGATCCACTAACAGGATATCTTTGCTTTCCTAACACATTTGGAAAGAAAAAAAAAAAAAAAAAGAAAGTGTTAGTCCATGTTGTGACTTCAAATGAGAAAGCTACATAAAATGACTAGGATTATCAAAATCCCCATTAGATTTTTATCTTGACAAACTGGTTGACCATTATCTCCTCCTGTTACCTCCACGGGTGCATTTACTAATTGTAGAGTAGGACCTCCGGCCTATCCCCCACCCCATGACCTTTTAGTTAAGTCTCAACTTCACTGGCCCCTCATTAAGTAAAAACTTACTGTTGTTTACTTTATTCATGTCTCTGCTCACCCTTACCGACTGGTTGAGTTCATGATCATCATTGTTTCAATACACGCCCTTGAAAGTCTTAAAGGGAATTGGCTGTGAGTCACTTCAAGTGATTATCTAAGTATCCTGAGCTTGAAAGTAAGAAATGACCTCAGAAGCCCAACCCAGCTTCCTACCTGATGCACACTTCCTTCTATTGTACCCCCAGAGTCACATAACATCATATTTCTAAATTAGCAAATTTATTGGCTAATACATTCATATTTTATAGTTCTGGCTAGAACGAAGTTTAAGGTCAAATATATTTCCCTATAATTGGACTTTCCTTTAGGGGGACACAAAGATTTCCCCCTCACATCGCAGCCTGTCAGGTATGCCTTTTTAAATATTTAAGAATCTTTTTGAAGGTGCTAGCCAAGTTGGATCTCTCATCCTCATCATCCTATTCTCTCCTCTGGACACATTCTTTTGTCTATGTCTTTCTAAGAAAGTGATACTCAAAATAGTGATATAACCTAACATAACATATTACATCAACCTTTTGTATTTGTGCATTTTTAAATAATATAGCTTAGAGTTGCCTATGTTGTGATAGTGTTTCTCACCTATTTAGTGGATGAATTCAACTAATCTTTAATTTATTTTACGTATCATCTAATCTAATCTTTAATTTATGTACAAGGTGGAGATGTGGATTTGAGAGTTAATTTGAAAGACATATCAAATGCATAACTCTACAAATGGTATCCTCTATCATTTTCTGGTATGTTAATTATTTATATTCTCATCTGTTAGATAAGACATCCTTTTCAGCATAAAAGCAGCAAATTTGATCAATCTGACATGTCTTTATTCAGGTGAATGGCATAACTAATTAGGAGTCACCCTGGGATAGAGCTGTCTCACTGACAGATCTTCCTCCTGACTGACTTTGATCCGTTATTTAACTATGGTAGCCACAGAAGAATATAAATAATAAAAACTACCTAGCTGAAATGAAAATTGGAATTCTAGTATTACCCTGAACAGATTACTAAATATTTTGATCACTTAGACAAAAACAACCTTAAGGGAATATAAAATTCTCAAATGTAAAAAGGGAGCCAAAAAAAACAAATTTTTAGAAAGTTTAAGTCCCAAATCAGACCTAATTGCTATTCTATCTTTTGGTTTCCTTTACTGTTAGGTAGAAAACACAATTTTTAAAAACCAGCTTTTCTCTTAATAATCAGAAGAACTTGTCAGAAGAAAGAGCTTATAATTAAAAAAAAATTTTTTTGAAATCAAAGAAATGGATTGGAAGATCTATTCATGTAGGGATCTTAAACAATCAAAAGGTAGGACAAAATGTATTACAAAAGCTTGTGATTTCAATATTTATTTATTTATGACGAGCCACCTCTGGTTAGGACAGTTGGGTATTCACATCTGGCAGAGTTCTCCTTTTCAAATACTTCAGAAGAAGTTCTTAGGACACCAAACAGGAGCCACAATGTTAGACTTCTGAATAGTCATCCTATAAGTAAAATGTATAAGGGTCTCCTCAGGTTAGGTTTGATTAAGAGTCTAGTTCATAGACTACAACTGAAAGATTCAAGACTCCTCATCCACCCCCTGGGTCAGAGCTTCATGAATTCTTTGTTGGACCGTCAATACTGCATCTGCTCAGCCATCATTGGAGGACCTGAGAGACAAGCACTGGAAACACGAAAGTGAAATACAGTCCCTGCTCTTAAGGAGCTCCAGTAAGAGGGGCATGAAGACAACCAAAGGTGTTTGTACAGAGATAAGGTTTTAAATAGCCTAGCTCTTGTCCTGGTAGCTAATCGCACCTAACCATTCCAGCCTGCCAAATCCTGGACTTCTCTACCCAAAGCTTTTGATGGCTTCCATCTACTCCCTATATTAAAATAAACTTCATTAGCCAGACTTTCAAAATGACCCACAATAGGACCCAGTTTATTTTTAGCTTAACTATTCTCTATTTTCTGATACACCTCAAAGACCCTACTCAAGCTCAGATTCTTTACAAAGCCTTTTCCCATTGATCCTTCTATTTCAGCTATACCTGTGACCACCTAAGGCATCTTATGTATACATGACACTGTGCTTTGTGTCTTGATCTCATCTCTGCACCAGATTTAACTTCCTTGATGGGGAAACAGACGTTATGTTTTTATAATAACTGTGCTTTTGAATGGTCAAAATTTTAAAGTTAGAGCATATCTTTTCTTCTTTTCTACTCTCTCTCTCTTTTTTTTTTTGAGATCGGTATGGAAAAATGCTGTTCAAGTGGTTTTGAATAAAAATTACATTCCAAATAATGTTGCTTAGTTTGCATCATGAGCTTGATTTGAAATGCATAAAAGTATTCTGTATAAATGTCAGGAGAGAGGCAGATGTGGCAGGGAACAACAAACAAAGTCTAGGTAATTTAGATTTCTTCCTCTCGTCACCTCTTTCATTGCAATTGTTGTAACATTTGAACATTTTTAAACATGCTTGTTTTGTCAAGTAGAAAAAGATCTATTTTCTGACCTACAGATATGAGTTGATATGTAAGAATATGTTGGTAAAGTCTGACAGCACATAATCAGTGCTGTCAGCATTTTCTTACTTATCAAATACCATCTACTTTGATAGTATTTATTCCTTGAATTTATTGTTAATTTAACTAAAATTTGCAATTTATTTTTATAAACAAAAGTTCTTAGAATGCATGAAGTCTAATATCAATGAGACTCAGGATTACTCATGTTGTTGTTTTTTGTTTCCTGTTTTAGAACTTTCTAAAAGCCAACAGAAGCAGATTAAGCAGTCAGTATTTCCTTCTCATTCCCACTGGAACTCTACTTCATAGCTTGAGTGCTTTTATCTCTTTCAATATCCTTGTTTGTCAGTTATACTTAGAAAGAATATCATTCAGATATCAATTTTCTTTGGGAAGGGGGTATTAATGGAGGAGGGCGCGAAGTTGCTTAGGAATCAAAAGGACCTCAGAGCTAGGATGGACCCTTCAGAATTATCTAATCCAGTATTTCAAAAAGTTTATCCTTAGAACGGCACCAAATGAAGTGTAGTATGAAGGGTTGCATAGACAAGTGAGTTAGGACATTAAAAAAAGAACATTAAGCGGGCTTCTCTATTGTGGGCTTTTGGGGGCCTCTAAAATTCTGTTATGCATTGTGAATCTCACAGGGTTGGGGGCTGAGATGTGTGTGGGCAGTCCCTGCTCCTCCCCATCTTACTGGGCCTGGGCATTTGATGTAAAATTTCATAGGCCTGGCATTTTCTGCAATACTCTGGGGTCAGTAAGACTTACCTGGTCCTTGATCTGCTGCGGCTTTAATTACTATGATCACCTTGGTCATGTAGGATTGCTTGATAATTCCCTGATATAAGAGACTCCTAGACAGTCTCCTCATTATTCTAGACTGATGACCTTTCTGTAGAGTTATTGCCTTCTCGTCTTTTATGTTCAAGTTCAGAAACTCGTTTACTTGGAGGCATTATCTGAACTTCAAAACTAGATAAATATCCTATAATTAACATTCACTAAGAGGCTTTATGATTAGTTTTAATGTTGGTCTGTATGCTGGATAGTAAACTCTATGTTGCCATTGACACTGTGCAGCTCACTCACTGCTGTGCAGGGCAAATAGCGGGTACTCAAGCAATTGGTAAAAAAATAATAGAAGTTGTAAGAAGCCATTCAAAAGTGCATGGGTAATTTCACTTAAGGCCTGATTTGGAAGGTGTGAGACTTGGACTTAAGTGTTGAATCTGAACTTCTTTCTCGGGTAAATGAGGTTTTTTCTGAATCACCATTTCCTTATCTGTAAAGACAAATATTGCTCTATTCTCACAGAGTAGTTACAAATCAATAAATATTAAGAAGACTTTATACATTACAATATCTTGTAAAAAATGAGAACTTTTTTTTTTTTTTAACAAGGACAAGCTTTGGTTAAACATAACTGAGCCTCTTACTTAAGCCTTACTTCACACCAAGCTTATGCTAAATCACAATAGAAAGAATAGACAATGGGACGTGGTTCCATAGTGTAGCGGTTAGGATGTCCGCTTTATATGCAGAAGGTTCTGGGTTCGTGCCCCAGTGCAGCCATGGTCCATGGTCTACAGCCATGCCACCCTGAACGAGTCCGATCTTGTCTGATCTCGGAAGCTAAGCAGGGTTGGGCCTGGTTAGTACATGGATGGGAGACCACCTAGGAAGACCAGGTGCTGTAGGCATTAAAAAAAAAAAAAAAAAAAGAATAGAAAATGAATGGAAAGGCCAGGAGTCTTTACAATTAATTAATCTAACACAATTCCTTTAGTAGGCTTATGCCAAGAATTATAATTTGGCTCCTCTTTCTGATCCTAAATAATACCAAGAAAGACTACATTTCCTGACCTATTGCTCAGATTTAACCTCTAAGCAATATTAATATGCCTGAATTAGTGCTGACGGGTTCCCATGGTGATGCAAATTTGTTTTTAAGTGGAAATTTGTTCTAGTAGTCATTTACACTTTATGCAGAACAATCAGCCCTCACCTTCTAAGTTTCAGTGAGAAGCTCAAGATTTCTGGTTAAACTGCCAATCTGTGTTATAGATGTCATTTCCATTACATTGCAAATTTAAAAACAGACACTTACTGTTGGACTATTTAGGTCAGGAGGTGTAGACATGGCCCCAAACAAATCCATCCGGTCAACAGCCTTAAAAAAGTATTTGGATTAGATTCAGATGTGTCTACTAAAAAAGATTATTTTGTATATTGTCGTAATCGTTTCCTAAAAATAGTTGTCACAATTGGATTTTCATTGAACTAATACAGATTTGATATTAGGCTATTTAGGTCAGGAGGTGTAGACAGGTACCCAAACAAATCCATCTGGTCCACACTCTTTAAAAAGCTTTCAGATTAGATTCAGATGTGCTTACTAAAAAGATTACTTTGTATATTGACATAAATATTATACTAATGTTTAGGGAAATAGTTTTTACAATTGGATTTTCATACTGATTTGGTATTTATTTGCAACATCTATAGGAAGTAGAACCTGTGTTCAGGTAAGTAAAAATCATAAAAAACCATATACATACCAATTTCAGTTTGTTAGCTCGGTCATCAAGAGTCATTAGGGGCTCATTTCCATTCTGAAAAGATGGCAAATATTTAAGGGTTTAGTTGGTGAGTTTTCTGTACAGAATTAAATTTCCTAGTGTTTTGGTTGCTAAGCAGTTATGATTTGGGCACTGATCATTAAGCTGTGTGTCTCCTATGACCAGAGGGGTCATGAATTCAGAGTAATAAGCTGTGAGAGGAGCATGCTGGGCAGGTAACAAACAAGAGCTCATGCACCTCGCACACATAATTCACAAGAAGAGAAGATCCAATTTTACCTCTACTGCATTGTTCGCTTCTTCCATCTGAAAAGAAAGACATAAATTCAATGATCTTTAATTACAGTTAAAAGCAGTTAAATAAAGAACAAATATACCTATGGGTTCACAGGCATAAGCAAGAGAGACACTTGCACATTATTTCTGCCCTACATTCCCTTCCCCTTTACATATTAATACTGGATTTGCATAGAGTTACTGGACTTAAACTGGGTAGTCCTGTACAGTCCTTGGAACCGATGTGAAGCTTATAGGGAGAAAATATAGGAGTCAAGGACTGAAAATGGGAAGTGTCTAATGATAATGTCCACCCATTGCAGACCATATGTTTACATAATATGTAAACTTGTCCTGAATACTGTCTTAAGTTTCATAGAAATTGTATTAGATAGTACTTGCCTTTTTTTTTTCTTCTTCCTTTTTCTTTACGTTATAAATAACTTGAAAAAGGTCTTTAAGATCAATGACTAATGGCTCAGCCTGAAGCAAGAGAAAGCATCTTTTATCAGTATTTAATCTTATTATTTTCTTCCCTTTGTCCTCTCCACCCTCATCAATTCTGATTAGTACTATTTTCTTCCTTTCTCTTAAACTTATTTAGTACCTTCCCCTGGATTATGAGGAATCATCTCCCTCCCCATCACCACCCCTAGATACATAAAAAACAGCAGAGTTAATAAATACTTAGACTACAAGAAGCACCATGATAATTTTCTGAGTCCATAATTCATTATTGTTCTAAAATCAGCATTAAACTTATAAGAGAGCCCATTCTAACAATCTTTGTGCCACACGCTCCATGGGAATCAATTATATTTTTAAAAGATTCCTTAGACCAATAAAAATAGTCACCCTTTGAATCTCTGTTTAGTCTTCCTCCTACTTCCAATTATTTTTAGAAAGCTCTCTGGTTGAGTGACAGACACTCCTATGCTCCACTGAGCACAGGTTCCCCTACAGGTATACCTCAAGGCTTATAGATTACCTGTTGCCCAGTTTTTATGGCAAAAAACTGATGCTGGCCTTCTGCTCCACACACATAACCAAATGCTCGGTTGTCTGTCACATCGCGGGCAATGAAAGAAATCTTATTTACTGGATGTTCGTGCTCTATTACCTGAAAAAAAAAAAACAAAAAACATAAAAATGATTTACTGGGAAAACTAGAATCTATTTGTAGTCTAGCACAACTAAGCATCAGATACTTAGGCGTAGATGAAATGCTGAAATATTTGGAAGAAAAAAATTTTCACCTCTGGTTGAAGGCTAGAGCTACATTTATCCTTGCTAGGAAAGGATCTAAAAGGAACAAAGAGGAGAAAAAAATTATTTCTTGAAATACTAATATTCGATTCTCTTCATCCCAAAGATGTGATGCCACATCGCAAGGAAAGACTGAAGATTAGGAGATCAAGAATTTCCAAAGTGAAGATGGGACATATAATCCCTAAGCCATTCAAGTAGGCCTACTTTCCCAACTCAAAGACATACTCACATGAACAGCATCACCAAGCTAGAGGAGTATTCACAGGGATCCTCTGATAATGGCTCAGAGTGGCCAGAGAACAATTACCTAAATATTATTGGAACAATTACCCCCAGTACGTTCTGGAGGTTATTAAATGCTGTCATCAAGTATTCCTCAACCTCACATAGATAGCCATGTCATTATCCAGGAGTTACACGTGGCAGGTGATTAGTGGTGTCTTCCTCTCTATTCCCTGCCCCACTTTCTCTTGGTCCTTTCAAGTAAATAATAGGATTCAACTTTTCATGGATATGTGTAGGTGATCAGAATGTGTCTTGGCTTTTGTTTCCAAATGCCTAAGGCCACCAAAGTTTATATTGGGCATCTTAGAAGTGTTGGAGATGAGAGAATGCTTGTGAGGGAAACCTGCCACCATTCGTAGATGGGTTTGGGAAAATAAGACTTGAGAGATGAGGGAGAATAGAAACAGCAGTGCATGAGGACCAGCATGGTGAGTGAGCATGTACCAGGGTTTCAGGGCATGAAGTTTGGCTAGGGGACTTTGCATGTCAGATAATAGGTATCTCTAGGAAGGGATGAATAGTAACTGGAGATCTCCCTACAGTCCCTTGATACAATAGAGTATTTTACAGCAATGAAAATGAAAATGCAAAACATTTTAAGTAGATGGATTGTATGTTATGGAGAATAGAAGAAAAAAATCCCGGAAGACTCGAAGTATGATAGCCTTTTGATAAGGCTCAAAAACAAACAAGCAAGACTGTTCAATGTATATGATAGAAAAACAAGAGCAATCACAAAAAATGAGCAAAGGTACATCTGTGGAGTGAGGAGGAAGGGAAAAGAGAGAGGAAAAAAAAGGAAGATGTGTTACAGGCCAATAAGTTCACAAGTGATCAGTATATTAAAATGAGACCTATGCGTAGACCAATGATAGTATCACAAACCAGAGGTTAAGATTAATCTAGTTCTGTGTACCTGTGGTCCAAAAAACTATCCAAGTGATATTTTTATAGACCTGAGGTTCACATCTATTAGAGGAAAGAAATTTCAAACTAAAGTATATTGACTCCTTACCTCCTACGCTATGTTTTCTGCCTTTTACTTCTGGAGAAGTAAAACATGCTATTTTTTTTCCTGACAGAATTTTGAAAAGGAAAAAGGGGAGCTGAAATTTAAGTCATTAATCGTTTGTCAGACTCGGGTGATCAAAAAAGTGTCAATAAAAGAAAATTCTCACCCCAGTTTTCTCATCAATTATTTTTATCCCAGAAAGGGAAATGTTGACCCAGATCCTTTGTTTGTGTTGTCCCTGAGACCGACCAGCTGCCGCCATTCCCTGAGGGTGAGAAAACAAGAAAGACCTCGTTAAAAGTACCCTATGATGCTTCTGATACTAAAATTTTAAAAGACAGCTAGTTTTGTTCAGCTTGGTTTACCATCTGTGAAAGGATGAGGCACTTTTCAGAAGAGACGGCAGGATGGACTAGAAGACACTGAGTCAGAACATCACTCGTTAGCTCTGAGAACTTGGACAAGCCCTTCTACTTCTCTTGGCCTCCAAGTGGTTATTGGTAAAGCTAAGAAGACTGGACTAGAGAATTTTAAAAGCTGTTCCTTCTAGACTGTGTCTTATGTAACAAGCATTATGTTTTAATTAGTTTCACATAGCAACAGTACTAGAATTCAAAAATTCAAAAAGCAAAGGGCTAACCCTAAAGACCACCAGGTTCCACGTAGGATCCTGACTTTAACCTGAACGTTTCCAGGTTTAAAATTTGATCTTCCTAAGGTAAAGGCATTTAAATCCCTGCTATACTCGATTAAATTAGGTCTCTAGACCAGCATTCAAAATATGCAAACACACTCATGGCTTCACCTAAAATGAGGCACCACTGGATTAATTAAAAGTTTTTCTTTCAAATAATTGAAATATATGTAGATACAAAATTCTAATATAATACCAACTGTCGGACATTTGTTTAAGACAGAGACAAAGGATGTTTTCCCCTTTTACCTTTAGTTTCATCATGGAGTCTTGGCTCATTTTATCCCCTCTTGCATCTGGCACGTCATCAATGCCAATTAGTTTGGCCTTGTATTTTACACCATCTCCCTTAAATCTGGCCAAAAGATACTCATCTGTCTTTTCTGAGCCTGTGAAAAGAAAAAAAATATAGGATAAAGTTTACAAATGTATTTAAATATCAGCCCCACGTATAACCAAATTGCCCCAGAATCTCTAAGTCAGAGTAGTATAAATCTTGATTATTCTGCAGCTGATTAAATATGGAATCTTCTATCCTTATTCTTATTTCCTTTGAGTAAAATCATGCTCTGTAATACTGTGTATGATATTAGGGTGGAGAGAAAATAAACTTTTAAAGGTACAAAACTGACTGAATTATGGGAAAGTTATAGAAATATGTGAGGTGGGATTTGGGGATAGTCAACATAGTTTTTAAAAAAATGTTTTTTACAAGAATATAAGGAGGATAATACTTTTGTCTTTTAATGAAAAAAATAAGGCACCATACAATTTAACTAATATTTTGAACTGTCAGTAAGGCAGAAAGAAATTATGAGTAAGTTTCTTTGAAAATCATTAAGATAATTATCCCATCTTTATAACCTCTTTGGCTTCTCTGAAAAGGCCTGTGCAGTCTCGTTCCCATATCTAAGGTGTAGAAGTGAAAGGCAAGCGAGTCACAGGATATTCTTAAATTATTAATGATTAAGAACTTGCATTTTTCTTGTGATACTGCAGGTCAAGAAGAGGGTCTAATAAAATAAAGATCTTGATTTTTAAAAAACAGCTCCTTCAGTAAAGCAAAGTGGTAAATAGGTCACTGAAAGATAACCATATAATAATCGATAGTTGCATTTATCAACTGAACAAGATGCTATGAAAGCTTCCCAGCAGGACCTGCGTTGGTGCAATCACAGGATTCAGAGACATGTCTCATTATATAAGGAGTAAACCAACATCCTCCGCCAAAGTCCAACTTTCCTGTTTAGGAGAACTTGAGAGACTAGACTAAGGTTGAAGCAAGGCCAAGGCCAGCTCTTACTTTACTCTGAACTTCATATTTCTTCAAAGGTAACCACCACTAGCCCCCATCATTGGCCTCAAGAGGATTTCTCCATACCTTTCCTTTTTTCCTTCTTCGATGGTGCTTTTGGTGCAGCCTGTTGGTCAGGCTGACCATTAGCCGTACTTGTTTCCACTTCGTTAGACATGGCAAGAAGGCAGACAGCAAACGCCAGTGCCAGCAGACACTCAGTGATACCAGGCAATCCCTGATGGAGAAATCTCAAATGAACATAACCTACTACAGACACCTGTAGGCAGAGTTCAGAGGCGTAATTAGATCATAACACAGCAAACCCAGACTTTATGACATAATGGGTCTACAGCTAGCGATTCATGAGTGTAGTTCTTCAAACTCATTTTGTTCTTTCTCCTCTACTGGACTGAACTCTGAAAGCAGGAGAGTGGGTAGGGCTGTTTCCTTTGTAGTTTCCAAGATGGAAAGAGAATATTTACCAGATTTTTTTCTTTAGTCAATTGGTATCTGGTAACATTTGACAATTATTTAGCTAAGTAGTCTGTGTTGGATCTTTGGCATAAAAATCTAGTATTAAAGATGGGGATCAAAATGTATCACACATAGAACAATAAGGTTTCATAGCAAAATAAAAACAAATTGAATGCCGGGGCTGAGAAAATTGAAACTGACACATGAAACTGGGCATTCATTATACATTCTGGTTCTTCCAAAAATCCTTTAACTATAAAGGTAGTGCCAAGAATAAAGTTATGAATTTTATCTTATTCATATTAACAAATTTTTTTTTAAAATGTTAAGAATCTGCACATGATCTTCAGGGCCATCTAAGCACTATACTTTAAAAGATGTCTATTTTTGAGATTAACACAATGTGGGGAAAGAATGAATCTGTGAGGTGTCTATTGTGCAATTCATTGAGTGTAAACACTTTTATGCTATTATTTAGCCTTACTATCCTCAAAACAGTTGTGGTACATGCTCTATTAAGCTCTTCCATGTATCACAGTAGGTAAAACAGAAAAACGCAGAGTCACTGTAAGCACACAGAAGTGAACTAATGTTTTAAAAGGTTCTTTCACCTCTCAGGAGGCAAAGTTTCTACCCAGCTCTTGACAGAGCTAGAAAAAGTTTTACTTTCTACATGGACTGAAGACTAGAGGCAAAAAGAAAAGCCATTCATAGTTTTGGAATCCTTTTAAGACCACTCATGGGCTGGCATACTTCTCCCACCCCAAAAAGCCCTCTTATTTCTGTGTCTATAGCACCAATTTATTTGACCTTTTTAATTCAAGGACCAAGTCCACCACACGGGAGTGTGTGCTAATTGTTAAATACTTAAAGGATGAAAAGTAAGTCTCAAGTTTTTGCTCAGTGAGTTTAAACTGTACTTACTTACTTCATAAATGTCAACATGTTTTCCTGAAGGTCAGTATTTAACCTCTCCCTCCATAAGTCTTTAAATAGTCTTAATAGTCTTTAAATACACATATATAAATATATAAATATATGTATAATTAATGTTATCTGAATTATTTCATTTGGAGAGATATTAGTTAATTTTGCTCAAAGACACCTGACTAGTAAGTAGCCAGACAGGTTTCTTTACAGGTGAATGACTTACATAGCAGAGGACTCAAAGCTCTATTTACTCAAGAATTCTTTGGGAGCCAAGCACTCTTAGCCTTTTACCTGTATTAACTCTAAAAAATTTACAGTAACCTTATGAGTGTTATGATACAGTATTATGTCACTTTTCCAGAGGGAAAGCCAAGGGACAGAGGTTTTAAGCTACAGAGCTGCAAAGTGGTAGAACCTGGGTCTCCAAGCTATCTGGCCCCAAGCTCAAGTTCCTCAAATGTCATACTGATGGGATCTCATCTGAGAAACCTCATACTAGCTACAGAGGTGCAGTATAGTTGCCCCCAAAAGATATGTCCAGTTCTAACCCCTGAACCTTTGAATGTGGCCCTATTTGGGAAAAGGATATTTGCTGTTGTAATTAAGGATCTTGAGTTAGGATCATCCTGGACCTAGGGAGGTCCCTAAATCCCATAACAGATGTCCTTGTAAAAGAAAGGTGAGGGATATTTGAGACATAGAGACACATAGAGGAGGTGATATGAAGACAGGTGAGATTGGATTGATGTATCTAAAAATCAGGAATGCCAAGGATTGCCAATATCCACCAGGAGCTAGGAAAAAGGCACAGAATGGGTTCTCCCTTAGGGCCTCCAGAATGAAAAACCCTGCTGACATCTTGATTTTGGGCTTTGGCCTCCAGGACTGTGAGAGAATAAATATCTGTGGTTTTAAGCCACAGATATTTGTTATGGCAGCCCCAGGAAACAAATACCACACCTCTGTTTTTTGTGCCTTGTTTGGTCCCAGTGGTTCTCAAGATATGTTTCCTGGTGACATAATAAATCTCCTAGTCATATCCACACTCTTCCAATTTCTGGAAGTCAATAATCATTTTTTTTTTAATTTCAGAGAATTTATTCCAACTCAATAGGATATCATCCAACATCAGGAGGTGAGACTAAGTCTTAGACCGAGACTATGATTTGAAGAGATACACTGACATTCATCTTTCTGAATCCTCACTTTCTCCCCAGTGGGCCATTTCCTTTTTAAGTTGCTTAAATCTCATCTTAAAAATAAGGAAAACACTTCTTGTGACCTTGAGATCTTTTGTTCGTCATCTCATGACCTTTTCCTGATTAAACATCTAAAATAGATGGTCTCCTACCTTGTGCCTTTTCATATTCCCTCTTCCTCGAAGGACTGTTTATCTCAACTCTAGTTTCAGAAAATAATGGGTCTCTTGACCAAATTCAATTACTTTGCTTTCTTCATTTCTTTTAGAGCACTTTTTGTTTTTTGACTTTTTACCTTTTCGAATTTTCCAAATTCCCTTATTCCTCATATCCTGCCTATCTCAGCTCCTTCTTTGTCCCTGAAGACAGTAGATAAGACTTCTCCCTAAAGCTTTCCTCTCTTCTTCTCCAGTTCTGGTTGAAAAGTAACCTGAGTATAAGAGTTTATTGACCTTCTTTGAAGCCAAATATTGTACTTTTCTGCAGGATATTATTCAGAAATTATAAGAAGCAATTTCACTCATTTTAGAGGCAAATTTTATTCTAAAGTGAGAATATTTTAAAGGAATTTGAGACATGTCATGAAGCACTTTAAGGGGCTTGAAAGAGGGAGTGGCGGTGTGTGGTTTAGTAATAAAAATGATGTAAGACATAACGTCAGAACTCAAGACCAGATATCACATCCAGTGTTGGCAGGCTGGGTCAGGATGGAAGGAATCTGAAGTGAGTGGTGCTACTTTGGTTTTATAGCAAAAGCTTCTCTTTCCACAGCATTTGAATTGTTTTACAAGTATCTGGTACCCTTTGACTATATGCTTTCACTGTTTGGGTATGAGTAGTTACAAAGGGCAAAGAAGAAATAAAATAGGAAGAAAAAGGTTTTTGGTCTAAATTCCCTGAAGAAAAGGTACGTGTATGTTGGGTTGCAGTAACCAACGGTCGGTCTCCATTGTAGGCCATACAATTTAAAATGCATCTATGCTCCTTTAACTCCCTGCCTTTTAAGTGTGGAATGTAGATAGAAGAAGTGTGACTTCTTTCCAAAGATGACAGTATGGAGAAACCTACAAACA
Source organism: Pteropus vampyrus (assembly GCF_000151845.1). Classification (NCBI taxonomy): domain Eukaryota; kingdom Metazoa; phylum Chordata; class Mammalia; order Chiroptera; family Pteropodidae; genus Pteropus; species Pteropus vampyrus. The sequence goes on along the minus strand of NW_011888953.1, from coordinate 2,398,282 downwards.
CTACCTCAACCAGGTGATCAAGGTTAAAAGTCAAGGCCAATAAGTCGTGTTAATAGTAGGGTCCATTGACAGTTTGTGAAGAGAATGGTGCTTTACCTCTGTGGTCTTCCTTTCAAAACACATAACGTCTGCCTAACCATGAGAAAAACATCAGAAAAACCCAAATTGAAGGACAGTCTATAAAATCTCTGACCAGTACTACTCAAAACTGTCAAAGTCACTAAAAACAAGGAAAGTCTGAAAAACTGTCACAGCCCTGAGGAGCCTAAGGGTCATGAAAACTAAATGAGATGTGTTCTCTTGGAAGAGATGCTAGAACAACAAAGAGGACCTTAAATGAAAACTAAAGATCTGAATAAAGTATGGACTTTAGTTAATATGAATATATCAATATTGGTTCATTAGTTGTGACAAGTGTACCATACTAATGTAAGATGTTAATGGTGAGGGAAATTGAGTGTGTGGAATATATGAGAATTCTGTTCTATCTTCACAATTTTTCTGTAAATCTAAAAATACTCTAATATGAAAAGTTTATATAAAAAAAATAAAATGTATCTATGCTTTCTAAAATGATTGGAAAGTAAACTTTGCCCATAGGGCCTAAGACTCAAAGATAAACACCTTTATAAAGAAATGTTAAAGGCTTCTTAACGTTTAGTTACACATACACCAGAGTGATAAACATTCACCTTTCTCCCAAGGTTTAAAGAACAAATCCCCCATTTCAGACTTCCCAAATGCCCAAGTTACCATTGACAAGTGGTAATTAGACTTGCTTCTAGACTTAGGTCCCTCTGTAGAGAATAATCAAATTAAGTCCAACATTTAAAATCCAAATGTGTAATCCTTCCACCAATGTTACAGAATTGTCAATAGACTCGTGAAACCTTCACAGGTTGTATAATGAATTGGATTTTTGAAAAGGATTTGGGCTTGGAAAAGGGATCTGAGGGCTAAAAGATGCCCTCATTTTTCCTTTGGTTACTTTCTCAAACCGAGGCATTGCTATAAAGTTGTCTAGATTTTATTAGGCTATGCGGTTTGTTTTAAAGCTCTTGTAAGGTAAAAGATCTTTTATAAGGGGGAATAGTGGGTATAAGACAACTAGGAAGTATAGAGTCTTCTCATTCATTGGGTTTAGTCCCAGGGACTCTTCTAACAAAGGAGCACAAAATTAATCAGGAAACACACAAAACAAGTGTTATCATAAGGTAGGGATTACAAATTAGAGCTCAAAAACTATACAAAGGATTACATGAACAGCTCCCCAGCTAAAGCTCGCTGGTTCTAGTTCTTACTGATGGGCTATTTTCTTCATTAGAAGCTTGAAAGAGAAATAAGAAGATGCATCTGGAAACAGATGAAGATCTAAAATTATTGTATATTCTTGACTCCTTAAGGCCTAATGTAGAAAAGAAAGTTGTAAATGAAACTTTGCTAAGTCAATAAAATTTGCTTTCATTTGAGTGAAGATATCTAACCTGGATTTTAGACTTAATACAAACCTCCCTGAGAAAATGTGGGGACTTCCCCTTTCCATGGCACAAGAATCTTATGACTAGGAGAGATTTTGGAGCTTGCAACATCTTTTCTGAGAAGGCTCTGAGGAATGTATACCAGAAAATTGAGTGAGTCATCTTTGGATGACTATGTTCTTTACACTAAAAAAACAAACAAACGAACAAACAAAAAAACACCTGCTGTAGTTTGTTTATCCCTTAAAGTGATTCATATAAGACAACTCATATTTAAATCCCTGGAATGCTCAGCATAGGGACAAATTTGTGTAGGGACAAACTTGGCTGGTGCCTTCTTATTCTTGCTTATCTTTTTCATCAGTAGCAATGTATCGGTATCAGCAATGATGCTAATTAATAATTCCAGAGTTTAAAGCCATATCATGACACAAGTTTGCAACCTCCCTCCCAGTCTACCTTCTAACCCTGATTATACAGAGCAGAGAGGAAATTGCCTGGTCAGTCTCAAAATGCTGGTTAAAGGAATAACTTGAGTTAAGGACTTATTTAATGGTAGCTTATTTAATGGTAGCTTCCAAAAATGGCAGAGAATCTGTTTTTAATGGTAAGGGGAATGAGACAAACACCTAACCTACCAAGCACTTAAAACATTTATCTTGATAGTTCTATGATATAGAATGTGTCTATATTTTATAAATAATAAAATGGACTCGGTAACAAGATTAATCACTAATAAGTCACTGGGCTCAAAACTGAACATGATCTGTGTTCCCTTTTCTACTATATATGCTGTTACTTTTTTTTTATTCCACAGATTTTAACCTGTATTTTACAAGCTGCTTTCAAAGTCATAATCCTATTGACTTTAACATATCAGTTAACTTTTCAGAAAGAGCCACATAAAATAGACACAAGAAAGGGAGTTAAGGAGAGTCAAGAAGCAAGCAACACAAGCATCTTTAACTAGAGTGACCAGTACTGGTCATAGAATGTGTCCCCTTGTCCTTTGGAACTTTATGCCCATCTCAGCTGAAATACTGAATTAAGACATGTGAAATATTAACCTCTAAGGCAGATCTCAGGGTCCAAGAGGGCAGCAAACAGCCTTCGCCATGATCTTCAAAGCAGACTTTTGAGAATAAGAAAAGTTACCAGAAAGGGTGCAGTGAGGTTAGGCTATTTCTGATACTTGATGGAAAGCCTTTCTCCCTTAATCACTTGGATTTCTATGCTTATAGGAAGGCTTACTCTACTCTGCAAAGGCCAAGTTGAGCAGACAGTAAGATTTTTAGGGCCTGTTTAATTGGGGGAAATGGGACTGGTTAATGCACACTGAAAAGGAATCTAGAAGATTCTCTTGTAAATGCTGACACTGCTGTAAGGGGCCTCAATAACAAAACATGTCTGAGTCAAGGAGGCATACACAAGTTAGGCATTTAGAGAGAGCATGTATCTCATGACTTTTAATCCTCAGAAAGGACACCACAGGACTTAGAGTGCATATAAAGCCTTGAACCAAAAAACTTTTCCCTGTCTTTAGAACCAGAGTTAAGAGTTCCCCACACAGTTAATATTGGGTAGAGGTGAGATAGCACAGCAGCTAGGAGTTCAGGCTTGGGAAATCTTACACACTCTCACCATTTTTTAGGTCTGTGGCTGAGGCAACTTATCTAATATTTATTTCTTCATCTGTAAAATGGGAATGTAGTTTGCAGAGTTATGAGAACTTAGTAAGTACTTATATAGAGACCTCAGTGCATAGTATATAGAAAGTACTCAGCAAATGGTCATTGTGATTAAATCGAAGCTAGGCTTCATGGACACAATTTGTTGAGTAGCCTTATGCTGCATCCAACATTGCTTTTCCATAGCAAGTGTTTAAACAGTTTTAGAACAACTGACCAATAAATAAAGAGCTAATAAGTAGAAACATGGAGGGATATAGTGCTTTAATCAGTAAGGCCTAGGTAAAAAAAAAAAAGAGTGAGCGGGTTTGTCAATGTAGTCACCTTCTATTCAACTCTAGCTTCTGAGCCCACAGAAGGTAGGTTATGATGGAAGCAGGACTCTTGGAACAAAAGTTACCCAGAGAGATCTATTTTAATGGATCTTGAGTCAAATCTAAGCCTATATCAGTATCACTGGCAGTTTAGAAGCTCTAACTCATATCATTTGGGGAACTCTTACTGAGAGCTCTTAAAATGTTGATCTCCATGCCACACTCAAATCGAATAAATCAGAAACTCTGGAGGAAGAGACACGAGCATCAATATATTTTAAAGATTCTCAAATTCTAATGTGCTGACAAGTTTGAGGTCCAATGGTCTACTTCCACAATCCTTTGTCCCCTTAAAGAAATAACAAGTGAGTTAAACTACTGAGCTGGAAGAAATCTAGGAAATAATCGGGTCACACCCCTTCATTATAAAGGTTAGGAAACTGAGGGTAAGAAAGAGTGTATAACTTGTCTAACTGTTAAATAGCTGATTGGGGATAGAGTTGATACCAGGAAAAATCTAAATTCTAACATGAGACTCTACTGTTCTATTCCTAGAGATTATACGTGTGTGTTTTTTTAAACTATAGTTTAAAAAGGCTGTACAAAGCCCACGATATACAGACAGAACCAAAAATACCTTCCATTTAGTGGCTATATCAATAAGAATAAAAAGACAGTTTAGTAGAATAGTTTGAACATGGAATTTCACAGATGTTTTCTGAACCACAGAAAAAGAGATTTTTATGTGGTCTAATTATACACTGTTACTGGATTCTTTTTTGCCTAGGTAGCTGGAGTTCTACTTGGTCAAACTGGCTCATTAATGTTGATTTGGCTGCAGGGAAGAAAATATTTGGCTTGGTTTGAGACGCAACTCGCAGATCAAAGAATTCAAATTTATTTCAGTACATTCTCTACTATTCAGTGCTTAGCCTTGTAGGACTCTTTTTATTTTATTATTATTATTTTTTTGAGCATGATAGGAAGTTTGAGTTCTTGAGTTGGCAACTTTCAGTATTTTTGAGTCATTATGACCTTCATAATTTTATACTCACCCCCACCCATTCTGTTTTTAAAACAAGTTTCCATTAGGAATATCTCATACTAGGGCTAAAGGATAGTCATAATAATGAGAGTTTAGGAGAGTTTAAACTGTTAAAATGAGTTTAATGCAATCCAGTCCGTTCTCCAGACTGGGCAATGCAATCAATTCACTAGAAATGTTTAAAAATTGTTGACAAGTTGAACTGAAGTATTAGGTTGATGATCAACTTTATAATCATATTACTCAGGTGTTTCAGTACAATGACTATTAGTTTGAACATTTAACTCTACTAGGGCTGAAACATTAGAAAATGCAGATTCATAATGAGAGTTTGCTCTAGCCTCTTGTCAAAGTGAAGCACGTGTTAATATGCTTGTACGAACAAAAACATGCATAGGGGATTGAGTCTAGAAATTCTCCTTATACTTATTCAGACGCTATGAAAGAAAGTAGTGTTGGAATACCCTGAGGTCTTTTGACCATGTGGAATTTTTGTGAAAGTAGACACAGGAGGCTTGGGGTTGGATTAACTGACATTAGAGAGTATACCTATCTCATCTTATCATCCCACTCAATCATTCCACCCCAGTTCTTAAGTATGACCTCCTCCAGCTTAGACTGAACAGAACAGGAAACTGAAATCCAACTTTTTCTTTTAACTCACTTCTACAAATGGAAGGAAGTGAGACTGAAGCTTTGAGGATTCAAAAATCATGTTTCCATCATTGCTTTACATTGCTGGCACTGGATCATTTAAGCTGTGTGCCGATATAGTTCCCCTGACACCAGGGACCATCAGGCTATGGCACGTGTGTTCTGTACAGCTCAAAGGAGCTGAGAAGGACAATAAAGTGGGCATAACTTGACACGAAAAAGAAAATGGGGGTTTCTGGTCTAGTGTACGTTATGTTTCAAACCAGATTCACCAGAACTCTGCATTTGGGGGTTATTGGGCTCTGATCCTCCTAATGATGTGACTGTTGCTTCCTTATCTGCTATTGTCCCTTTTGTACTTGTCCTCAGGAGTCATATGGGGAAGAGAGATTGGCAAGGCAATGACTGCATCCTTGAACCCAAGGTCATCCTATTAAGTATATCTTCATTAGCTGCTCTTCTTTCTATTAGAGAGATATCAAGTTACCTGTAGAAGGAGCCATGAGTGATTTCCTTTAATTCTGAGAAAAGGATGAAGAGTCCACTGCTTTGGGAGAAAGAATAATGTGGCTTTTGGCGGGGAGGGGTGAGGGGGGAAGAGTAGGGCTTGGCAAAAGCTACCCTTCCCCATATACCTCAGCCTTTAGACTTGAAGGTAGCTGGTAACTCGGTGGGTAAGTCTGTATAGCAAGCCAGGGCATTTCTGGGAAATAGCCAATGGACTGAAGTGGCCCAACACAGGGTTGGGGTTTGAGGATAACTCCTTATGGCTGAGGAATGGGTAGAAGTTAAGAAGTCTAGACTGAAAATCTGGGTTCAAATGTCAGAGTTCCCTTCTAACCCATCCAAGAAGATACTTTAGCACATTGGGGCAGCCTCTGTACAGTGGCTGGTGGGTGGTATGCATGAGCACACTGAAAGAGCTGCGTGACGAGAAACCCTGTAGGGACATGACGGAACTCCGCTGAACATTTCTTTCCCCTTACCCTGAGACACTCCTGCAGGACCAGTGATGGCAGCACCTGTTTCAGTTACCAGAGGACTTGCTTCAGTAGATTAAACCTGTCCTGTTTCAGTGGCAGCACTGTAGCCTATACTGTGTTGCTGTCATAGGCTGGGGACACAATGCTGCAGTGACAAGGACTGAAGGGGGCCCTCATAAGGGTTAGTATTTCTAGTTATGAAGTGATAGTAACCAGGAAGTATACCAAAAGAGCATGTCAAAAGAAGATTTTAAAAAGCTATAGTGTTCACAGATAATTGGAATGAGTGGCTGGAATAAGCCAATTTTAAAATGTGAATTTAGAAGAGCTCTATTTTGTACAATTCGATGGTAAAATAGGGTACTACACTTCATTCTGCTTTCCTCCCATTTTAAATCCAAGGAAAGAGAGCATGCAAACGAATGAGCAATTTACATCGACAATTTTAGGGTTTTAAATTAAACAGAAAAAAAATACTACAACTGACATGTAGCCTCTAGAAATTTTCTATTGTAAGGTCTTTGGGGCAGTGATTTGAAAAGGAGCATTATGGTACTGCTACAAAAACACAGTAAACACAGGATTTTTACTTTGAATTTGGCATTGAAATGTACAATAGACATTACGCTTGATTCTTGCAGGAAAAGTTCACCAAAAAGCTAATAAGTCAGGGTGAGGAAAAAGAACTATCATTGGACCATTAGATTCTTAGGCCAAATGCTAACACAATCCATACCTTTTTCAACAATCCCCCTCATATCTACGTATACTAACCCAAATTGACCAGCAAATATTTCACTGTTTTCACATCTACCCTTCCTAATTAGATACTTCTACCAAAACTAAATCCTCTTCATAGTTCCAAGATGGTTTTTAAATAAACCCTATAAATGAGTCTTAGGAATTTGTTTCTTAGAACACAAATCAAGTTGTGCTTTCTCATTACCATAAGAAATAATCCTGAATTAAGTCCACATGGATGTGCAGTATATCTAACCCATGGACTTTAAGACACAACAGTTTATTCACTTGAATCCTTCTGTGATTTCCTGTGATGCTTATACACATAAATCTTAACTGTTAAACATGTTCCACTTTCTACTCAAGTGCTATTACAATAGTCATCTTGAAGGTCTCTGTGGACATTAGAAGAGTTTTATTTTGTGTTGGTTTGTTTTTTAAAGCACGGTATTTAGAAGCTTCTGCTGTGTAAACATTGAGTCATAAACAAAGAGCCATATATAATAGTAGAATTATTTTATGATATGACCATATCAGGACACTTCAAAGCAGGCAGGTAATCTTAAACTTTTCCTCTTCCAAAAACCAGTACGAAAAGTAGTACTTGATATTTGGTTTCTTCTTCAATAGCCTGATGGAATTATATTAAATCCCAATGTGGTTTCCCTTTCAGGCAGAGCCCTGCATTTATATAATTCTCCAAGTCATTGCTTGAGTGTTTCTGTACCTTTCTGTGACTCACGTTTCAGATACATGCTGTGTTTCAAAGAGTATAAAGGAAGAAGAATCCAGCTGCCTTGTAACATCGGCACAGAATAGTCAAACCAAGGTGTATATAGTAATTGTATAGAGACAGGTGGAACTTCTTTTTTGTTACATTTTTGTATGTAGAACAAAACCATAAAAAAAAATTCTTATAGTTATGTTGACTCTACACAGATCAGTTTAAGTTATTTGATTGTAATATGTCGTCTCTGGATTCTAGGTGGCCTTTGCAGTAGCATATACCTACTTTGTTTTAGTGTTCAATCTACACTTGGAGTTGGCATTAAACTCCATGAGAAAATTGCCATTGACTCATATTTCTACATCTGATATGATCTCTTCTCGTCGGGCAAGATATCCACAGCCAACAGGGCATTTAGATTTCATCTAAGAAGATGATACTTGGCTCTACTAACCCCCATGGGTTAAGAATATATATTTTTAAAATTACTACTGTTTATTACTATCTTTTGTGCTTGATATATCAATTACCACTTTAACAATGGTTCCTCATGATTTAGATGATTTCCCTTAAAGGAGATTTGGTTGCTCTCAAATAAGATAAAATAAAAAGGAGTCATTTAGAAATAAAAAGGGACTTTCTATTTATTTGTTGAATATCAGGCTTATAGAGAACCAGCAACCTGATAACCAGCCCTCTACCCTTCCAATACCAGTGTTTTAGTATGCCGAAGGTTAGGAAGTTTCCGGAATGTTATCTAAAAGGCCAGGGGAGCTATTCTAGAATAAATAAGAATATAAGCTCATTGCTTACTTCTTGGTTACTGGCCAAATCAAGTAGGTGAACAGATAAGAAATCCCTAGGTAATTTCAGGTTCTGGTATATAAGAGGGAAAGATGAATCTGCCAACTTGTTTTCCTGCTTTTTGAGGTGATATATTACCACTACTTGAGTCTTAAAAATTTAGGATATAGGATCTAAAAAGTGTCCCGAAATAGCTAGCCTACCTGTTTTAAAATTGCGTGTACCGGTACATGAATGCTCTGAGTTGCTGCAGAGTGAGTAGGGAATGGACAAAGTGAAAGAAATGCACACGTATTCTTGAGCTAAAGTTCACACTGTCATTATTCTCTCATCTTTTGGGTAATAGTATTGGACCAAATAAATGCGTGGGAATAAATAAATGCATTTTTAAACTGAGGGATGGAAAAATTCTAAACAGCAGCACATTAACTCTTGCTAAGTGAAACAAATTTGAGATTTTAATTGCTACACAATTGAATCAACTATCGAATAATAAAGTGTCCTAATATATTGGAATATCTGTGTACAGTTCATTCACTGCAGAGATCAATGGGCACAAGAAGTTCAATTGCAATAAAAAAAAGAACTACCACTTAATATCAAACTTCTGCTTATAAAGCCTAAGTAAGACAGATTTTGTTTCGTGAAATCTATATATAAACCAAGTTGACGTAATCAAAATTATACCTGTTGGAATCATGTAAGTCATCAGCATTAATCAATCCTCCCTTCCACAAACACGTCTAGACATCAACCTTAGGGATCGTGAAGCGCTATTGGCAAGTTTGGAAGCGTAATTCAAGGAACCTTTTATCTAGTAGAGCTTTCAGGAAAATGCCACTCCCATGGGATCCCCCAAATCATTGTGACTAATCTACAGAAGCTTTCAGGAAGTCAATTTCTATGCTCCCTTTTGGTAAGGTATTTAAGTGACTTCTACAAATAAGGTTAAAATGGATGGTAGCGTCTCAGAGAACTAAGTTATGAGTTCTTAGGAAGTGAAGATGCAGCTCACTGGTCTTCTTTCTTGGTTGTAATAATCAAAGAACATAAGTAAAGAGCTAAAGTTATCACCTTAATCTGTACAGATTTCAACAAGTTTATTCTGGGATTCAAAGAGCCACTTTAAAGATTTTCTAACATATATATCCCACTGGATTGCTTTCTCAAGTCATCATTCCAGGGCTAAGGGAGGGGAGAGAATCATATTTGTATCAGTTGAATAAAAACAGGATATCTATGAAAATTGTCCTGGTTACATCATTAGACATTTTAAAAGGCTAACGTCTTGGATATTTCATCCCCACATCCTTTTTTTTTGCCATTTATTTATTTATTTATCTATTTATTTATTTAGCGAGGCAACTCTTGGTTGACCTCACAGATTGCAAGGACCTTGTCAGCTTACAATCCCTTATTTTTTATTTTTATTTTTTACTCCTACAACATCATAATTTTTTTAAAGATAAGCTCCAGAGATGGCATTAACCACTGACTTTGAGGAGCCTAGAAAAATGCAATTTTCTTCCCTAAACTTTTGATCTAGATATTATTCTACAAGATGAAAGAAGGAATTAATGTTTTAACTTTATCCCATGCAATATGCTGTTTCTTATAAATGTTGTATTGCTAGCCTGATAAACAAGTCAATTTGGATATTTTAAAAGGCAATAAATGCATTAACTAAACAAATCATCAGCTCATATGGTGCCAGAGGAATTGCTGCTTCCCAAAAGGCTTAACTTATTTGAAATGATAAATTTATATGCTAGGACAATCTAGTTTTTCTGGTTTTCTAGACTATCAAGACTTGTTTATTGGATCTATGTCTGTGTCTTTTAACCTATGTTATTCAAAATCATGGCCAGCCGCAGACAGTTTTACAGTGACTCTAATGCTGGGTAACCCTCCACTCCTTCATGTTAAATGAGTTTGATTTAAGTTAATGGTAAAAGTGTTGTATTTTCTAATATTTGTGCTAAAAACCTATGAATTACATTCTGGTTTTTAAAATTATTTCTCAGAGCTTTGGCTAGAAATTATGTCAAGTATTTGTCCTTTGTGTTAAATTATTACTTACGAACCTGCTTAGCACTCAAAAGTTACAAGTCTTCCTTAATGGTTAAGGCTTGGCTTTAGGGCAAGAGGTTGGTCAAAAATCCACTTTACCAAGGGGAGACTTTCCAGAATAAGTAAATGGATGAGAGTTTTTCCTTCTCCCAGGCCTAGTGAATACACACCATCCCTTTAGGGTTCTATTACTTTTTTAAGATAACAAATTACGGAGGTGCCACTTAGGTCTATTGTATGCCCCTTTGCCGGGCTTCCCCTGAGACTTCCTGACCCATTATGAGGTATTCATATTTATACTGAACTACAAAAAAAGCTGGTCAGACTACACAGGAATGACAACATCAGTGACTGTAAAGCAAGTTTCTTTGGTTCAGAAAAAAAGTGTAATATTTAAGCAAGAGATGTTTTATTAGCTTTTAGAGCAATCCCCTCTATTCTCTGAACTATTAATGACCTGTTGTACAATTCTGTGCCTGCTAAGTAACTGACACGTAAACACTTAAGGAAAACATGGGATGAGTATAAGTGATTAGATAGAGACTCCATTTGCAACCTTTCTTTATGATACCTATTATGGTCATTAAATAAAAGCGATTTGAGTTGGTCCCTGAAGCTTTACACAGATTCACTCAGTAGTAGTGTTTGCTTTTCTAGTCTTCTCATTTTTAGCATCAGAGAATGCAACTCGATCATTTATTTCCTTAGCTGAACTCTACAGTTCTGTGCAAAAACAAGTCTTCTTTGAAAGCCACTATTAAGTTCCTAATCCAAACTTTATTAAAAAGACTAAATATTGCAGACAAGGAAGTTAAGACAAATCCTCAGAAAAGTAATGATCAAGACCTACACCCTACAGAAGCCTTCTAGTGCAGCAAAATTTGAAATCCAGAATATGTTTATAGTTGCAATGTTTTATTAGCTAGCAAAGTACTTTCCACAAACTACAGAAGCATGTAGATAATTAGTTGCACCAAGCAAACTAGTGAGAGAAGCAGCACTAACAACTTTTCTTAGTCTCTATCTAAAGTAAGCAAAGTTCTCCTTTTTTATTTAGGGCTAATTATCAGAAGTAGGATGTGAAAAAAGTGTCTTTCTCAGGGTCACTCTCTCCAGTGTTGAGGTTCCCTATCTTAAATTCTACTCTACATTTACATCTCCATCTAAGAAATTCCCTTGAGGGACAAACATACCATCCCTTCTAACACTTAAGAGTATGTCATCTATCTCACATTTGACTACACAAATGGTAAGTCATTGGCTACCATAGATTTTGCTCTAAAGTCATGCTATTAGAAAATTTTAAAAGACTTCAAATACTGATAGCTTTTTTTGTTGTTGTTTGGCGATTGATCTCTGCCCAAAGCCATTACAATTTAGAGACTGGAAACAAAGTTTGCTCTTGAATGCCAGTGATCTAGCAAGTTAATTCATGTAATAAATCTATATCCCTACCATATGCCAGGCTCTCATCTAGAGCTTGTGATATGTCAGTGGGAAAAATGGAGATCTATTTACTTACAGGGTTTACACCCTAGCAGCAAAAACACATACACGGAGTATAGTCTTTCAGAAAGTGATAAATGCTCTGGAAAAAAGAGAGCAAAGCAGATTGGGGAGACAGGGTTGGGAATGGCTTAAACAGGTTTTTTTAAAAACATAGAAAGACTACCACATTGTTAAAAGTTAAATTTATCGAATATTTATTATAGACCAGGTGTGCTGCTAAGACTCTCATTTAATCCTATGGGAAAAATATCATCCCTGTTTGACAGGAGTAGAAGCTCAAGCACAGTTAACCAGACCTCTGAAAGTCACACAGGTCTAATACGTAAGCGCTTAACGTCTCTGTTTTAGAGCAATACATACAAAGAGAAAATTAAGCTAGTTCTTCACATAGGCGGAATATACATTAGCCAGAAAATACATTCGGAAAAGAGGAATCGATAGCAATGCATGAGGGATGTTTATGTCAGCTTGGCTAGAATACAGAACCTGCGCTAGTTTATACCAGGGGAAAAGGTTGAAAGGTGGGTCAAACTGGATTAGAGTAATTTACAAAACTATATTTTGTCTAGACGGTACCCGGAAGACTTTGAGGTTTTGAGCAATGATATGGAGGTTGAGGTGGTGACAAATCCCAGTATAGTGCCATGGCATCAACAAGTCACATAGCTTTGTAGTATGATAGTTACATGGACTTGCCACTTGCCACACTGCTGGTTTCTTTCATTTAGATACTTGGCTAATCTTTTGGAAACAAAGCCTTTTAATTGAAAGGTTAAGGTTTAACAATCTCAAATGTCAGATTCAAGGTTATCTTATTTTGTCAAGCTCTGATGCTCGCTGACTCTCAAACTTCAAATAAACAAAGTGTCCTAAAGGTGGCTTAAAAAAAGTCAAAAGCCATTACATCTTACAATCTTCATTCTCAGATCTAAAAAAAGGATTTCAATTATGTCAGTTTTATAAAAACTCATATAAGTGAAATGATATTTTGAAATGTGAGCACTTAAAGGAACATCTTTTGTAAAAGGCAGTTATTGATTAAAATAGTCATGTCATTATAGCTCCTTGTTTGAAGCAGAATATATAGCAATTTCCCATTTTACATATGTTTTTCCATATAAGTATTGATAGACTAGAAAGATCAGAACCAAGGAAATGCTGGATAAGAAGGGTGGAAGCAGGATGAGAGACAGATTTCTGGCTTCTTATACATTTAGAATAGTGATATTTAGGGTGACATATGCCTTTCTGTATGTTTAAAATTAAATTCCTTAGGGATATGCTAATTCATCAGTAATATTTAATATGTAGGTAATCTATATTCTAACTTGGGCTAAAGATAGACTCATGAAGATATTCTAGGTTCAGTCACATGAAATTAAACTCAAAGGCTAAGAGAACCTCAAAGTGAACATATGAAAGAATGTTGCCACAGTCAGCTTTTGGTAGTATCTTCTTAGACATCATTAATTCATACTTACCTACTCAAGTTTGTTGAGAAAAACTGTTGATATATTAAAAAATGAACAGTTAAGTTTTGAATTAAATGATAACTAGGATTTGGAAAAACTCTCATGCTAGAATTTTGAAAGCTGGTCATAGTATGGTCTATGGTTGGTTTCTAGACTGGCATTCTTGGACCCTTTGGGATCTGTGCAGACAGTAATGAGTTGACAACCTAATTAAGCATTCTAAAGAGTCTAATGGACATCTCATCTTTACCCACAATACAGCTTCACATGCAAATTAAAAAAAAAAAAAAAACAGGTTTCTTTGATATGGACAGAAATTGTGTTGTCAAAATGATAACTTTAATTACCCAGTGTTGAGCCAAAGGTTTAATCTATTTTCTCAGTTTTTATTAGTTCTTTAGTAGGCAGTTTAGTGGACACTTTTAAAAGCAGAAACAGAAGAGAATAAGAAGTTGTCCTTGGATAAAATATCAGGTTGAAAACCATTTACCACTATTATTATTAGCCAGGTGACTACACCACTGGGACAGACAGATGTATGAACTATGATGAATACTCCATGGGTAGAAGTTAAACCAAGGACTTGAAAAGACCACATCATCTGGAGAATTTCAGTAACAGCTTGTCTGCTTTTTCAGGCCCTGAGCAGATATAAACTAGGGGAACATATGGATATTACTCATTATAAATAACCTTAAAGTTTAAAAAAAAAAAAAAAAGGACTCAGAACTGTTTTACTTAAACCAACAGATGATAAGATAAACTAGTTTCCCATTTTGCTCACTCTATAACAAATTACAATTAATATTGCAAATGAGAGTAGCTTGAGTCACTCATTTACTTGGCCATCTGGTTATTGTTTATTGAATACCTACTGTGTGCCAAGCACTGTATTATGCTGTGTATACAGTGACAAAATAGACATGGTCTTTGCTCTCAGGAGCTTACCATATAGGCAAGGGAAACAGAACAAGCAAGTAGTAGTTCAAACTAAGTGCTTTAGAGAAAATGTTTCTGATTAGAGTAGAAAGTTTCATTGCCATTAATGGTGTCTAATAAGAGGAAAATTACTTCAAGGAATTTTATATAAATTGCTTTCTTATTAATATCAACCATGGAAAGCTGCAAATTTTGCCTTAAGGGCTTAATTACCCTCTTCAACAGACAGTTTTAAAATTATGACATTTATTTAAAACATTCATTAGATGAGGGATATTTAGTTAGTATTTGGGAGTCTCCTATAACCATACTGCAAGAGTGTCCGTGTGATAGAGTGAGAGAAAAATCTCGTGATACCAATGATGTTTCCTGCAAAGTTACCTTAAAATCCAAAGTTTTGAATCAATGCTGTTTTCATAAACACCACAAAAAAACACTATGCTCATTTGGCATTCAGTTTTGACACTTCAGAAGTGCAAGCAATTCAAAGATGACATGAACTTCTATATTCTAGAACCAAATGTGTTCTTTGGCACCTTTCATTGCCGATTTTCTAAGAGTACAATAGTGTCACTTTCAAATCAGCCCAAACTACTAAATCACAGATTTAAATGAAGCAATTTATGGAAATGTAACCGGTACCCCAAGCCCCACCCTGCTATGGCTTTGGTTGTTGGAGGAGCATTACCTAGTTATAGAGCTTTAGCAGGGAAATAGCAGGTAGAACTTGGTTAATGTGAGCCTTCAGCAAGTAAATGGACTTTATTATCCTCCCAAATAGTAAGCCCTCAACAAGTGTTCTCTGCATGAGGTGTTAGGAGTCCAAATCTTAACACAGAACACAGTTGCATCCATTGTTTCTATCAGAGTTTTTGTATAGAAAGCTGAACATTTGTATCTCCATATATAATTTATTTTGCATATAGATATATCTACAAGACCCACAACAGTATGATCTGTTGCTTGACATGAAGCTAAGATTTTATCTTAGACTGTTCACATGTCTATTGAAACTGGCAAACTTTGACCTTTTATTTTCTATAATTGCCTTTATTTTCAAACCTGTTCTTCCTCCTCAGGAAAATTTTTTTCTTAGTTCTAGCATTCCTCTGTAATCTTGCCTCATCACCACCTTAAGTTCCTGCTTTTAAACTAGCTATATTACCTTGTATCACATGTCTTGTCCCTCATAATTAGCTAACTCATATCGCAGTGTTATTTTGATATTTTCTACACACATAGCATAAGTATCTTTGAATATATTAAGGATACCTGATGTAAAGAAACTCTTTGTGGGATAAATTCTTCTTTCATCTCCTTAAAACACTCCAATGAGAGAATCTAAGTTGTGAGAGACTCTAGTTGTAACTGACCTACTTTCATGGCTGAATTCTTATAGTAAGGCCTTATCAGATCTTATGCCTTTCCTCATTTTGTATTAACCAGGTATCAGTATTAAGTTCAGAGATTCACTATCAACCTGAGATTCAAATCCCTAAGTAAGCTGATCTCTTCCATTTACTGTGGACACACACACACACACACCCACACACACACACACACACACACACACACACACACACCCCATGCTTTCTCATGTTGCTCCTTAACCTGTAATCCTGTAATACTTATTGCCTTCACATACTTGAATTCCTACCTGTCATTCAAAGTCCACTCAAGGTGTATTGGCTTAGGGAAGTCTTCCCTGACCTCTTACCAGTCCTACCATTTCCTACACTTGCCATGACCTTTTGTTGTCCTTTGATTCATACGTAATTTTCCCCCCAATTCAATGAAGTTCTGAGGTCAGGGAATCATCTGTCTTACTTTTCTAGGCCCCATTAGTCTGGTGAAGAGCAGTGCACTTAAAACATTAGGGGTAATACATATTTTCCATTTGCTCCTTACTATTCAGTTAAGCAAATCTTTTCTCTACCTTCTCTGCTGATTTTTCATGAAATACAGGTTTTTTTTTCTCAACTGCTAAGCAATCTCCACTCACAGTCATCCTGCCAATGCAACCAGGTTAATTAACCCAAGTCGGCATTTTGTTTTCCTGATTTAACAAAGAGATCTACTACTTAGCAAATAAAGCTCTAAGTTCTCGACCTGACATCTACGGCTCATTGCAATTCATCTCTCCTTTTCAAGTAATATCACTTCTTACCTTTCTGACAACTGTACTTTCTCTTGACCAAACTGGCCAGTCAGTATTCTTTGGATATACACCTGAGTGATTTGTTTATGTGCTTCTGCTTAGAATGCATTTGTCTTCTATTCTGACTTCCACCATTACTTTGAAGGCTAAATCCATTATTACACTGGTGTCCTTTTTTCTCTCTGGACCCTACTCTGTACTACTTAATTATAATACAACCACCTGCTAGTTGAGTAGTTTTCATTTTCTCGAAATTTCTCATAAGCAGAAATTGTTGATGTCTATGTGTTCACTATCAGGTGTTAGATAAACATTTTCATCTGACTTTTAATTATAACAAACTTTTAGTTATTGAGAACGTTAGACTAGGGGATAAATCAGAAATCCCAAAGAACAAGTTATCAGCAGTTAAGCAAGAATCTATGCATCAAGATACCCTTCAGAAGACAGCTTGGACATTGAGTAAGATTACTGTTTTGACTCAAGTATATGTATGTTTCTGAAAAGCTTCAGCTACAGCTGAACCTTGATTCAGGCAAAAATCAATATTAAATCTCCTTGTTACCAACAAGCTATGAATGCAATGGTTACATATTTGGTTACATATTTGTTTTCTACTTCAAAATTGGAATTGCTTTTAAGATGTCTGACATTAGAAGCAAAGGTTAAAAAAAAAAAATCAAAACCAAAAACTAACTCCTCCCACCCCAAGCTGATATAATTAATGCACAGTTGAGACTTTGCTTTAAAGGACAGGTGTTTGAGCACCTACTATGTAACATTCTGACTTCTGATCTTCTAATTTGGAGGGTGATTATGCATTTCCTGTCTTAATTAACATTGTGCCCCAAAGCCAATATGGTGCAGCATTCTTCATATGACTATACTAGACCTCTGACAAAAGTTCAAACACATTTGGCTTATTTCTACTGCACTAAATGATAGCAAAAAGTACGTTAGCATCTGTATTACATATTACAGAACATTAGAATAGATCTTGGCCCCCTAACAGGACACTTAAAACATAAAAAGTGAGGTCTTTTGGGTGAAATGTTTAGAACGATGAGGGTAGCTGCATCCAATATGGATACATTTAGTGATGTTATTCTTTACTTTTCAGTTATTTGGGTTTGGATTAACTCTAGATCTCAGGAAGACTCAACTGTCCTGCCCAGATGAGATTTAAGTGGTATCTTAAGCCTGTGCTGATTTAGAAAGCATTGCAACATTCTCCTGTTTGTCCCTTGCATTGAATAGTTTCAAGGTCTATAGGAAAGACAGTCTTAATTTTCAGCCTGAATGTGTTCACCTCTAGATTTTAGCTTGCCTAAAGCTCACAAACAATGAAAATAAGACCATTCGTTAACATCGACTTAGCTATTACACAGAGAATTGTAGTTTTAGAACAGGTACATTTCTGAAGCAGCAGCACTGAGGAAGTATTTTTAATGGCTTCCTCTTGAATTTTCATTTTGAGGACACTCATTTTACTGAAGGATAAAATGAAACTCAGATGTTATATCTCTAGTCTTAAATGGCGAAGCTGAGTTGTAAACACAGCCATTTGAACTTCGAGCCCAAGCTTCTAATCTCTAACCTACGTTGCCTCCTCAAAGCCGGAATTCCAATTCTCTGCTTCTGGATGGTATCCTTGTATTTTTCCATCTAAAGTGTGATGTCTGCTAAGCACCAGTCTCCGATTAACATCAGTCATTCTTAGGACTGTTTTGCAAGGTGAGTGAGGCAAGTAAGGGGCCAGAAACGTTGAGTAGCAAGTCTAAGGAATGGCAGGTCTAGATTCTACATTCTTTGCATCACATGATATAGACTTTCTTCTAGATTTCTACTCACTGGTAGTTCTTCCATTGCCAACCTAGCAAATACTTCACATAATAAGTACTTGCTAAATATTCCGATAAACACCAAGAAACAAAACATAAAGATTCATGCTCGAATTCTGGCTCTATCACTTAATGATATGATCTTGGACAAGCTGATATCTACTGATCCTACTTGACTTAAGAAATGCAGATATCTTTTCTACCTTAAGTTATTTAAAGTGAAAGTCAAATGGGAGAATGGAGCATTACTTCATAAACCATAAAGCTCTATAAAACCTAAGTGCAGCAGATTAATTTACCATTATGGAGAGGGCTTCATCTGCATTCTGGGCATGGCATGAAAAACAAAATAAAAAGTTTTATAGGTTAGAGAAAACCATCTGGTTCAAGGGTAATGATCTAGTTTACTGGAATCTTTTTTTAAAAGAAGTAAAAAAAAAGACTGGGACAGTCTCCTAATAAATGGAGATTAATTATGCTCTTTAAAAACCCCAAAGGAGGAGAAAGAATTTGGAAGCAAGGTGGTAATATAAAACTAAGGAATATATCAGTTTTCCTAAGATCAAGAAAGCAATACTTGTAGAACAAATGTCAAGGCCTGAGATTTTTTTATCTTTCTGCATCTTAAATGCTTTGCTTTATTATTTCCGTGACTGTAGGAATTCAGTTTGTTATGCTTTCCACTGAACAACTGAATTATAAAACAATCAAATTATGAAAGTTACTCTTAGATCTGTGTTGTGCTTGCTGAAATGCAGCTGGATGGACCCTACTGCTAGAGTTTTGGTTCAGTGGTTCTGGGAAGGGAACCAAGAATTTGCATTTTTAACAAGTTCCCAAGTAATGCTGATGTAGCTAGTCTGGGGACACCACAGTCAGAACGACTGTCTTAAATGAGTCCTCTCTAGCTGTGAAACAGACACCACACTAAATGTCCAATCTTGAAAGACTGAATGAATTTGATTATTAAATGAGAACTTACTGCAGTTCATCTGTCACATAAAGATCTAAGTCTGTTCCTAAGTAGCATTTTGCATCACATTGCTAGGGAGAAATAGGATAGAGAAAACCTTTAACCACATATCCCTCACCCAAATTTCTTCCAGGTTGGACAGTGTTTCCAATCCAGATTTTTCAGGACTGTTACTTTCTATGCTACCTGCTCCCTCTACTCTGTGGTTACCTAAAAATTTAAGTGACAACCTTCACACATCCTGACTCCTGGTAACTTCCTTAGACCCGAACACTCACTCAACCTGTCCCCCTCACTCAGAGCTCTTACCAGTTTAAGGCAATTAAAGGTTTCTTGTCCTAAGTTACAAGTTATGGTAGCAGAGAAAAATTGTAAGCTGATTCTATTGAGGCAAGAGCTTTTATGTTCCTGACATTTCAGAAGCTTTAATGTTTTGCTATCTTGATGATGTAAGAATTAGTAAGAGTTAGACAATTATTAGAGTTCAAATAAGTTTAGAAGACGAGGAAAAGGATGAAGTTGGAAGAGAGGAGCTTCTACCTCAATTAAAAAAAAAAAAAGTTACTTCCATTTTCAGACCAGGAAGCAATTTGTTCAGATTTTGCTTACCCGAGAGCGGCAGGCTTCCTTCCAGGATAGGAGAAGGATTGGGGAAGGGGAATAACCATGGCAACCTGCCCAGCTAAGTGGGCAAGGATAGTATGAGGCCGCATGCACTCAGAAGACTTTATTTCTAGCCTAGTCACTACATTGAGTACGAATGGTTCCTCCCTTCCCACTTCCTTCTGCTGTAATGCTGACTTCAGGGGGAAGAACTGCCCCCTCTCTTTAGCAGTCTGAAAGGGGGTGGGGAAGGCTTCAATGAGACCAGAGGTCAACTTGACCAAACCAAGCTGCAGGCTTCCACACGGAGAACAGAGAGTAACTCCTGGTCTGTTCTAGCGTGAGCACAGCAGACATGCTGGCTTTGTTACTATTAAGTGCTCGAATGATTAACATTTTCCAGGTAGACATGTGGTGTCCAATTTTACAAAGAAATTCTCCATTCTGCCTTCAGTTCTCACGAAGGTACATAATTCAGTTGTTCAGGGGGCAAAGCCGAAACAAAACATAAATTTCTAACTCAGACAGAATAAGTATTTTAAGCATGTTAGATTAACAGTCTTCCCAACAAACCTGGGGGTAAGCTCAATTATTTTCTCCAGATAAGAAAGCTTAAGTACAGAGAGGTTACACAATTTGCCCAAGGTCTGGTAAGCAACAGTGGTGTAGCTGGGACTCGAACTGAGGCAATGGGAGTCTAGAACCCACACTCCCAACCACTATTGGATTGCGCTAGGTGGAAGGAAGAAACTGGCATGGGCTAGCTAGCCCTTGGTGTCATACTTAGCATTATTTGTTCCCTTCATCAGAAATTAGCATGTTTTTTGAAGAAGAGGAGACTTAATGGCCTGCTTTCCTTCTGATTTACACAACTAATAACGTTAGGATATGTTTCCATGTGTTAGGTTGCTGTTAAACACACCTATCTGATGCTACAGCTGGTTCATCTAAACGTGACTCTGGCCTACCTCTGTGCAATTCAATGGCACAGCTTCAACTTTAGAATTACCCAGCAACACTAGAATTTTTAAGTACCACATCCTGTTACTGAGGTGCTTCGTGTTCTCAGTATAGTTCTCATTCTGGTTCTGTTCAGCAGGTAGGAAACCTTATGTGTTTGGTAGTTACTGTAACCTCCCCAACCAGTCTGCTTTCAAGTCTTTCCACGTGGGGAGACATGTTCTGAGGACTATGAAGTCTGCAGCAGCCTTCTCAAGCATTTCACCATCTTAGCTTTGCATTTAAGGAAAGCATTAATTAAATCCTCAAGCCAGGACAGACTGAGGAAGAGACATACATGCAGTCTTCAGAACTATACAAGTAAAAAATATTGGTGGTAGCCAGCTTAGGCTTATAGACATATGAGGGTAGAATTAGAAATGAAGCAGCTGTACCAAACTCACTGTACCCCACAAGAGCTCACACCTCCACAAAGCTTCCTGCTGACCAAGAGTCTTCTTAATCTAAGACTTGACTGAGCAGGCCAATAAGTTCACCCCCAACAAGTTGGTCAGTAGCTTCCAGAGGTCCCTGTACCACCTTCATGACAACGAGTGTCTTAAAAGCAATTCCCTTCAACCCAAGCAAGGTGACTGAAATCTATTCAACTTTTTGAGCAAGGCAACAAATAAGCCAATGCATAAGAATTTGGACTTTACTTGAATCTAAAACTATAAAAAGTCTTGAGTAGAAATGCAGACTCTGGATTCTGTCTTTAACAAATTAGGCGAGGCTTTTAACAAGTACCGTGGCTTCCTTTCCTCTCTTATATTTTCAGGTAAAGATCAAGTGTGTCCAAGATCATGGGAATGGCAACTATATATGTGTCTTAGTTCAAATTTGAAAGACATTTCCCTTCCATCTGCTTGTTTTGGTCATTCATTAAAAATGTAAGAAGGTATAGCTTAAGAACTAGTTTCTAAGGTAGTCATTTAGATAAGAAGGGACAGAACTAAGTAGGATGGGAAGGAAGAAGTTAACTTATTCACCAACAACAGGAAAACAATCCAGTCTTGCCTTAGAAGGAAGTTGATTAGGAATTTAGAAGTAATCTGTCTCAGAAATATAGGTTGGAAAAGACCACATGGTCTCCTTTGTGCTTTCTCTGACCGTCCATATTGCACACTCCATCTTGCATTGTATAGTATTTGTTGTTTACTGTCACATACTCAGAGCTCCACCAAAAAGGTCTTTCGCCAAAGATTAAGGAGAGCTCAATTCCAAATATTCTCGAATTCTGGTCTATGGCCATGTCACCCTGAACAAGCCCGATCCCGTCTGATCTCGGAGGCTAAGCAGGGTCAAGCCTGGTTAGTACTTGGATGGAAGACCGCCTAGGA
Organism: Pteropus vampyrus; assembly: GCF_000151845.1. Lineage (NCBI taxonomy): Eukaryota > Metazoa > Chordata > Mammalia > Chiroptera > Pteropodidae > Pteropus > Pteropus vampyrus. The sequence continues at coordinate 2,375,944 of NW_011888953.1, read as the reverse complement.
AGATCAGGTACTGTAGGTGCAAAAAATAAAAAGTAAGGAATTGTAAGGCGACAAGCTTCTTGCAATCTGTGAGGTCAGCCAAGGGTTGCCTCGCCTAAAAAAATAAAAATAAATAAAAATAAAAATTAAAAAATTAAAAAAAAAACACAAATATTCTGAATTCTGAAGACAAGAAACTTTCTTACAGGGTCATTGAGGCTTATCTTCCTTCAGTGAGAGAGAGTCAGGACCTGGGGTGGGCAGGCATCAGGCCCAGAGAAGAGCAGCCTAATCAAGATCTGGCTGCTGGTGTAAGAAGCAAGCATGGAGATGTCACAGACACGGAGACAAGTCATTTGGTAGCGGCAATGCTCCCCCATTCCCAGCTAGTTCCTCCCTCTTCAAGAGTCAGTAGATGCTTCTGTGTGGGGAGCCAACCTCAAGCCTGTAAGAAGGTCAGTTACATATCCCACCAAAACCATTCCAAGAGCCTTATCAGATGTTCAAAGGCATTTTTGTAGCTGCTTTCTTCCCTCAGCCATACCTTCTGTTTGAGTTACTCTGTCTTACCTCCTTCTCCCCCATTCCTCTGCTTTGCCTGATTAGGGCCAGAAATTTTTTCATTAAGTCCCTTTATAGTGCAATAACAACATTTACTATTCATGAAGTCGCCCCTCCATAATCTTTAAGTCTTTCCATGTGTCTGGAAGCTTATTTCTGCTCTGCTCATTTTACAGAGTGCCTCTCTTCCTTCCAAACACAAACTAAAAAGAAAGAGGAAAAGGTAGTGGGGGCGGGAGCGGCGGCTGGGGTGGAGATAATATTCAGATTCTTTAAGTGTTTTTAATCCAGTTAAATTTCCCTTTGGACTCAAACAGCTCCCTGCTGAAACCAACTGTGGACCTAAATTCCAGGCTAAGAATTAAGAGGAAAGGATGGCAGAAACAAATAACAGAGTCAGCTCTATGCTATGAAAACCGCTATGTTGACTGGGGCTCCATGGTTTTAACCCATTCATTTTTCCCCTTTTCTTGAATTCTTACTTAATCTTTCCAGCCAGCTTACAGCAAGCAAGGAAACACCATTTAAGGGCTCTGGGCTTCTGGGGATTTAAAACAAGTTTGTTCAGTCTCTTGAGCAGATAATTTCTTAATGCCTATGTAAGACAAAGTTCATGTTTTAATGCCATAGGTTGTCAGTCACCAGGAAAAACCTTCTGGGGACACATATCAGGTCCCTAGCCTTTGTCACACGGCAAAAATAAACACCCTTGGAGGAGTTAATGAGGCGGTCAGCAACCACACCAGAATCTTACCAGGGCTGCCTGCAGAGCTTCTAAACAAGTGTGTACACACACACACACACACACACACACACACGCACGCACGCACACACACGCGCGCACACGCGCGCGCACACACACACACACACACACAAAGAGAGGCGCTTATGAAATGTCACAAGCTGGACATCTGGAGTCCGATCCCAAAGGTAAGAGCATTCCACGGAAGCATTCCTTGGACGTCAGGCCACACAACCGCTGGCACACCCAAGTACACCGTCTCAATTCCAAGATTCCCCAAGAGTCCCACATCTGCACCCCAAGGTGTGTGTGCGGGGTGGGGCGGGGGGGGAGAGTGAAGCAAAGGAGGGAAGGGAGGTCGCAAAAAACGGAGCCAAAGGGAAGAAGGGTTTGAAAGCTACTCACAGGCTGGCTAGCGCCTCTGCGAAGCGAGCATGACCTGCCCGCGCCCGAGCCTCCAGGCTGCGCGCAGCCGACACGGCGGCCGCGCTTAAATAGCTGCCGGCCCGGGAGCTTCAGCCGCGCGGCCACTGCCGGCGAGATATGGTTCCAATCAGATGCTGGCAGCTGAGGACTCCCCAGGAATGCGCCGGGATGTTTTTGCTGCCTGGGCTCGGTAACTCCCCCTCAACGTGTCTGCTGAGTCTTCCAAACTTAACTGTTTATTAACTCGAGCTGCAGCCGCGCAGAGGACCCGGCTGCCCTCGGCTCGCGAGCCCCGCCAGCGGGGGGCGATCGCAGGGAGCCCGGCGAAGCGGAGGAGGAAAAGGAAGGGCGCAGTCAAAACCCCAGACTCACTGGAGCTGGGGCCAGGGGACGGGGGAGGGGGCAAGTAAGGACAAGAAAGGGGAACTCTGCAGGAAAGGGGTGGGACCCGGACCTTCATCTCACAAATTCCTTTCTGGATTGCCACTTGGAGCGATATGGCGCACGAAGTCATCCTAACCCGTTGGGGCTCTTTGAACAAAGGGCTGCCTTTACTTCTGACTTTCCTGGATCTGCTGTTTCTACAGCTGAACGTGTGATTGCCTCTTTTAAAAGAATTTGTGTGTCTTTCATTTACAGACGTGAGTGCACTTAAATTGGTGGGAAATCTGTGTGTGTATGTGTAAAACATACTGTATGTAAGAAATATAGCCCTATATATACAGACACGAAAACAAAACTCTGTGAAATCTATATAAACAAAAATGTTCACGTCTATATAACCTATCTAAATAAGCTATATACCTGATATAAACAAAGATTATATACTGGCTTCACTCACACTGTGTATTTCCATGTGTAGACACATAACATGACTTTATCTGCACTAATTTCCATAGCGTTTCCTATACTTCTATGAAAAATGTGAAATATGAGAACTAAAATATTGAAAATATTGACATAGTTCTCAGCAGTCGAAAGGCACTCCATAGCATATTTTAGAAACCTTCCTTAACAAGGTAGGAATTAATTTTCTTCATATTTTATAATCATGATTAATTGTAGGACACCTTCAGAAGTTCTGCTGTTTTTTAAAAAGGTTATGAAATTATTTTTGTGAAAAGCATGTCTATTGTCTCCTCCCTTTCTTTTAAGTCAGAGACAGTGTGTGCTAAATGTGAAAATGCCAAATTGTGAGTCGGATGGGAACGGGGTTATGGATTCAATTGAGTAAGCAACATACTGTGGATTTGCATTTTACCTCTGGAAACTGGGGGTTCAAATCAGGCTCATGAGACAACAAGGATGCATTTTGTGGTCCAAGCTTAGCCCCGCTGCAAAGCCACTGTGTAATTTGAGGCAGCTCAATGTGAGTGGCAGGCAGCCCTTGCTCACAAGTAGGTCAGGCTTGGAAGAGCCAGGGAGCCAGGGGTGTAGAGCAGTACAGCCAGGTGACAATTAGAACATCTCCTCTCCTAGACTCTTCTATTTCTGTCACCTGTCTCATCCTCTCACACCTGGGGATCTGTGGGTGGAGAGGGTAGTGCTGACAGCTTTCAATATTCCTCTGAGGTAATTCGTTATTACTAAAAAAAATGACTTTGTGTGAATGACAAGAGGTATATAAACTTTGGTCTTAGGATGGTATTTATAACATTTATGTAGAGAGCTTTAATTCTGGTGCATCTTAAAACATAGTGTTTTACTTCTGCGATCCAGAGTCCAGAGGGATGGGTTCATTTCCAAAGGCTGAGTAGCTGGAGAAATGACAGCTGATTTCAGGCAAAGAGAGGCTTTGACAATTCATAAACAAACACAAAAACAAAAAAACCCGGGTCTCTGTTGTCCCCCAAATTGTAATACTTTCTCAACTCAGAAGTGACCACCTAAACTTATTTCTCTTACTGAGAAAGGTCAACTTATGTTCGCTCTACCCCACCAAATGGAAGGGATTTGTCTAAGAAACTAGAGGAAGAAAATGATTTCATCTGCAGTGAGTTGTAGTTTCAAGAGAAGTCTTTGATGAAAACAGTTCATTTATGAGCAGTGGGCTCATACATACAGCTTAAAAAAGGACAGCTCTGTCATTCTACACAGAAATCTTAAGAGTTGACAGTGGAGAAGTCTATTTGAAGTGTATTTTTATATCTCTAAGGCACTGATATTGCTTCTGGCAGTAATTCAGTGTTTGCTCACATGAGGAAAAAAAAAGGAAATCAATTTAACACTTCTTATCCCTGGTGGAACATAGTCTCCTGTTCTATCGAAGTTGTTCACTTTCCCGTAGGTCTAAAATGAACATCCTTGCCACTGGAGAATCACCCAAACCCACCCAGACTTTAACCCTGCCTAGACCATGGTATTTTCTTATGACTACTGAAATTAATGTTTAGAAAATTAAGGTGAAGAAAATTAAGGTGAAAAAAATTCAATGCAGTGTTTGAAAAACTATGATCTTTCCCGGACTCTTCTTCTTGCCCAAAACCTGCCTGTGAGGGAGAAGGAAAAAAATTAAACTGACGACTGCATTCCCAGCCTAGGAAAGGGGTAGTTAATCCCGTGATGGCTTGCTGAAGAATGCATGGTTTATTATTAAAGTAATCTCTTAAGATTTTCCTGGAATGTGCTTCCACAGCAACTCTGCCTGTGGCAGCTATCCTATGTGTGTGTCTTTTCTTCCATAATTAAGCTGGTTTTTCCTCCTTCAGCTCACAGATCTAATGCTTTCTCTCTCTCTTTTCTAGCCCTTCTTCTACCCCATTTCTCTACAGCTCTTGTCTCCTTTATACATCTCATTTTGAATCCTGCCATTTCCCATGAACTGTAAATGGCACTTTGGACTTAGCCATAGGTAAACTGTATACCTTGAAGCTTTGCTGGACACTTCCAGATGTTCAAATCAAACAAGGACTGATTGAAGTCTGTGGATTTAGCAAGGTCACATCTTTTTTCTTTCTTTTTTTTTTTCCCCCTCCTCAGGGTCATTAAAAGAAAAAAAAAAAAAAATGAAGAGAATAGCTATTGTTCCCAGAAAATGTTCTTTGCCCTTGACTGGTCCTGCATTTTTGTATATGCAGAAAAACTGGCCCTATCAGATTTGCTGTTGGCAAGGCAGGACAAACATCGGAGGCTTTTTCCTATCTGTCTGTCTGTCTAGCTAGTTAGCATCTAAAATATTTGGAGGGTAGCCTCATTGAAGGCAAACTGTTTTCGTTTTATTTTGTAGGTTGCTTTTGTTTGTTTTCTTAGTTACATCTGTATAGCACCTCATAATTCAATACTTGCTATTTGCTTGTGATGTGAAATGTTAGTGAAACTCAAATGGTACTTGAAAAGTTGGAATGTTGTAAAGTGAAGGATACTTAAAAATTCAAAATGATAAATTTATATAATCAAATACATGTTCTTACCCACATGAATTTTTATAAGGAGAATTTGTAAAGGAGAAAAAGAGTACATAAGAATTATCCGTTAAAATATTATCTTATTCGGAAAGCAAATTAGAAAGAGTTATTAAAAATCAAAATACATATACTATAATCTGTAAAATACTAATATTAATTATTATTGTAGCAAACACTTATATAGTTCTCTCTACTACGTATAAGAATCTATTCCCTAGAAATAAACATATATATAAAATACAAAGATGTTGATTGCTGCATTGTCTATAGCAGAAACATGGGAACAAACAATGTTTGTCAATAGAATGATTGAATAAATTATGATTCATCGGCACTGTGAAATCATACTGAATCATTTAAAAGAACCAATTGTAGTTAAACCTTATAATGTAAAAGGATTTTTATTAGGTATTGTTGAGTGACAAAAGCAAGACACAGAAAAAACGTAAAATAAGTTTCTATTTTAGTAATATGAAAAGCAACATCTATCCATATAGGTTCGAGTTTATGTGTTTGTATGTGTGTATGCCTGATTATAAAGAGACTGGAGACTGGATTGCAATATAGATTACCGGGGACTTGATGGAGATCAGAGAAGACAGGAGAGAAAGCGGGTGAGAGCTATGCAAAAAGGGAAAAGAAATTAAAATAGCCTGTATGCAGATATAAATATAGATCACATTTATACATCTAAGTGAAATGATATATCCACAGACTTGCACATTTAAAAAAAAATGCACCAAATTATTTTAAGATAAGGAAAGAGTTGTAAAAAAATTTCATAAAAAAGCTTTCCCTGAGGTGTTTTCCTCAAGGTCTTTCAAAAGTGACTATTCATCATTGTTCTCTTGATCTAATTCAGCCTCTAGAGCAATAGTTCTCAAACTTTAAAGTTCACAACAGACATCCTGGGAGCTTGCTACAAGGGCAAATTCCTGGGCCCAGCCCCAGAGACCAGAACTGGAAAGGTGTGTGAGTGGGTTAGTGCAGAGGAGTGTGAAGTGCCTGAGAATCTGTGCATAACCAGCACTTCCTGGAGAGTCTGATGTGGTAGTATTGGGGATCACACTTTGAGAAACACTGCGTTTCTCTTGCAGTAGAGAGAACACTCGTTTTGTTCTGAGAGATGAGAACTGCGGAGAGGGAGAAATGCAAGGTTACGAGGAAGGTGGCAAGCACCACTGGTCTTTAGACACTGACCTTTCCCTCTCCTTTTGGCTCTCTGCAGCCTCAGTGTCCAGCTCTGGTGGCGACTTCTCTCCCTGCCTCCTCTACTGTCAAGGCTTATTTTCAGAGAAATATCTTATATCAGCCATTTGCACTGACCTATACCCAGATATTTGTATTTCCCATCCTGTCCCTTACTGTGGAATGAAGGGCACTTGTGTCATTGCTAAATGGATCCCAGGCATTGGTAAGAGCAGGGATAGATTTTATTTTTCTTATTTTTGAGCAGGTGGAGGTGACTGCTAACTCCAACCTGCACTCAGCTTAAGGTTACTCAGAAAAAGAGAAGCTTGTAGGACTTCCGACTCCTGGGATGACCCTCTATTATTCCTGAAGCCATACTACATCTTGGCTTCAAAGAGACCATTTTAAAATTGAAACTACATATCATATACATGATTGCATTTATGAAACAGCAAAGAAAAAATGAGATTTAGGATCTGATACAGGTTAAAGCCCTGGCTCCGTCTCTTACTGACTGCAAGATTTAGGGCAAGCCACTTAATTTCCCAATGACTCAATTTCCCTATCTCTAAAATAGACAATCCCTGTCTCCCCCTCCCATTTAGGTTTTTGTTAGGAAGTGAAAAAAGTCATATTCATGAGAGGACTTTAAAAGTTTGAGATTATATAAATACTATAAATTATTTTTAAAATGTGCAAAAAAAACCCCCAAACAAAAAAACATTATTACTAGAAAGATATTCTTGTCCCAAATTATTTCCACCCCTAGTATCAGGAGCTCCATCATTAGGAAATCGGGTGTTCAGATAACTATGCTGATCGGGCTGTAATGAACCATCCAAAGGCTAAGCCCTCCTGTGGGACAGTGCCAGACCCTGATTTTCTATCATATTAGTGAGGATTGCTTTAATGGATCAATTTCCATCCTGTCAGAGAGAGATGAGTGAATTTCTGATGAAATGGGGAGATTAAAGGAAAGGGAAAGCAGAAAATGAGAATATGGTCTCTAAAGACCAACCTTTTTGACTTTGAAGATCTGTTGCTACTGCTGAGAAAGGAGCTTCACCATCCACAGACACTTAATTCAAAAAAATTTCTAAACTGGAACAGCCACTTGTGAATGAAGAAGAAATACTATTTGCTGTATTCATTTAATGCTCAGGCTCAAAATCACTTCTTAATTAGAGAATGGGGAGAAAACATGTCTGGACTCCAGGGTAATTTAACTCCAATTATTTTGAAATTTATGTAGATGGGTGTAATCACGCTTATATACATTTTCTGAGGAGGTGCACCATAAATTTCTTTGGATTATCAAAGGACCCCATGACATAAAACAAGGTTAAATTCCATCGCATTATGGGTGTACAGTTAAATTCTTCTTAGAAGTTTTTATCTGAGGATTTTATCTGAGTCTTTTGTAGCAATCTGATACTTGTCCTCACAACATTATTGTCAAACAGGTTAGGACAAGTATTCCTTTTTCTAAAGGTTAAGAAATGTAAGCACAGAAACCTGGGCTTACTTTTGTTTACAGAGTTAGGGACAGAACTAGAAGTATTACTCAACTTTCCTGAATGACCTAGAACATATGGCTCACACAGTCATGGCCCAGCCATAATTATGGCCGTTAGTGAAAACTCTTAGGGTTCACTCTGTCCTGTATTGGTCTGTCCACACTTGGAAAAGAACATTGTTGCAGACAGCCCTTCGTGCAGAAGATACTAGCAAAGGAAAGGTGTCCAGAGGTGGGCCTCTTGGTCAGCGAGGGAACTTTCCCGGGACCAAGAACCACTGGGGGGGTCTGCCAGCGTGGCCTGACTCAGCTGGGCATTTGGATCCAGGGCAAGAGATGCCCTGAGCAAGTGAGGTGAGGTGAGGTGGAGAAGGGAGATCTGTGAATAGCGGAGCCCTTTCCAGGTATCTGAAGGCTCATATGTGGAAAGTAGATTAGACCTTTCTCTTTGACCATAGAGTGTAGAAGGGGATCCTGTACTGGGTCGCGTATAGATCTCCAACTCTTCTACCAAGAAATATGTCTAAGAATGTTTTAGAATAGCAAAAATTAGAAGCTACTTAAGTGTCCATTAACAAAAGAGTAGATGAATAATTGTGGCATCTGCATCCCCTAGGGACACTCTACCAGTAATAGGAATGACAGGGAGGTATGACCCAGAACTGCTTGTATTAATAAAGGTGAATTGAGTAAACAGAACAAGTGTCAGATGAAAATATAAAGCACGATGCCATTTATTTGTGGTTTAAAATATGACAAAAGTACTCATTACTTAGAGATACAATTAACTATTCATGTAAGTGAATATAAGGATGTATAGGAATGATAAATCAGAAATTCAAGGTGGCAGTTTTCTTTGAGAGAAAGGGGAGAGATAAATAAAAGAGAGCTCTGATCATGCTGGTAATTTTTTTTCCCCTAAGGCTTCATGGTGGGGGCAGTCCACAGGTGCGTATTGTTTTACTTTTCTGTTCTTTTAGGTAGATTCTCTTCTAAGTGCTTTACAGATGTTAATTTATTTAATCTTCATAACAAGACCTGTGAGTTAAAACCTATTATTATCTCCATTTTACAGATAAAGAAACTGAGGAAACTGATTAAATCCTCAGAGCTAGTCCATGGCAAAGCCAGGCTTACACCCGAGCTGTCTGATTTCAGGGTCTGTGACTTAACCCCTATGCAACATTGACTCTTGCTGGAATTTATGAAGAAATGAAAAGGCTGTAAGTGACACTGACTCCCCAGTGCAACCTTAGAACGCACGCTGATCACGTTCTGCTTGCTCGTTCCTGTGACTGCTCTGTGCCTCTCCAGGCCTCTCGTTCTTATCTGTCTCAGTCCTCCGTGGGCGTTGCACCTCAGCTACCTGGACCAATGGCCTCCTTGCAATTCATTTTTCTGGCTTTGCTCATGACCTCAGCCCCCTTTCCAGGCGGTACCTGGTGTCTAGAGTTTGACCATAAAGAGAAAGTTCTGTCCTGCCCCTAAGCCTGGTTCTGGCTCTGGACAATGACCTGGTCTGGACAATGGTCATTAAGAGGGAAAAGAGAAAATGAGAAGTTACACACTATAGCTGAGCACAGCAATGAAGAGCCACTGAAGAGGAGTGTTTCCGTAAGAAAGGTTTTAAGAGAGATTGAGTAGAAGCGGAGGTGGTAGCAGGTGTGTGTGCGTGCATGTGTGCGTGTGCGTGCGCGTGCACGTGCGCGTGCACATGTGTTTTGGTTGGTATAAGCTGCTGTTTTTCAGAAGAAGTACTGGTGGAAGATACAAGTTATGGGGATGATCCAAAATGACCAATAATTCTAAAACAATTTCTACCTGACTTTTTTCCCATGGCAAGGAAATCATACTTATTTTGGTTAATATTTGCACTGATTCTCTCCCTCAATCTCTCCTTGGTGAAAGAACATTCCTCCAGGGGAGAAATCTTATCACTTGCTTCTGTTGATAGAAGAGTGAAAGCTCCTGAAAACCATACAACAGGCCTCTGTCCAGACTGCTCTTGTTTCAGTCTTCTCCGGAAGGACCAAGTTCACACAGTGTATTTGCTAAAAGAACATTACTTGCAAAGGCAAGGCTAGGTGTGGCTTTGGACTGAGGGAAAACCAGTCTAGAAATCTGCAGTTGCTGCTTAAAATGCTTAAGTCC